>NW_005359352.1:1706142-1711981 GCF_000412655.1 Myotis brandtii | reverse complement strand
TGGGGGGTGGGGGGAGACGCCGCAGCAGCTCCCCGGTCGGCTTCCTGCCCCCGCATTTTACTCCGGAGAAACCAACATTAAATTTCCCAAACTGGGCACAGGAGCGCCGTTCTGAACAGAACCCTCTCCCTGAGGTCACGGCCGGCCAGGGAGGGCGAGTGGGCGGGGCGGTGTGTAGGCTGAGCATGGCTTTCATGAGTCCCAAAGATTAGTTTTTTATAGAAAATGTGCATCTTTTTCCTGCGGTCTCTCTTGTTCTAGGATGAGGCTCCCTCTCTGGGGTTTCTGTGGGGAAGAAGGTGCCAGTGAGGACGGGAGGCGGGGGCTCCTGGGCTGAGGTCTGTGTGTCTGGGGTCCACGGAAGGCCGCTCCTATGAGTCGTGAGGCCCACGCCTTCATGGCCAGGTTTCTTCTGAAGAAGATTTGATGTGTGTGCTGTTCACGTTTAGAAGTAAAAGAAAGCCCGTCTGGGTCATTTACAGACAGAACAGAGACGGGGTCTTTTTCAAGGGCCCCCGGTAGCCTGTGCTGCTGTTTCCCGGGTCCTGGGCAGGGGTGCGGCTGCAGGGCGGGTGTGGCGATGCCCGGGCTCTCCATCCCCGGGTTCAAAGGTCACTGTGAGGGCGTCTGGCCATGCAGACTGAGTGTTTAACAGACCCACGAAATAATAACAATAATAATAACAATGAATGTTGGTATATGTACATGGACGTAATTTCATTACAAAATGTACCCATATAAAGAATGTATAGCACGTAATTCACACATAGCAATAAAACACACAATGCTCTTTCCTGCAGACTCTGCACATTCAGCCGATTCTTACAGAACGCACTCATTGACTTTTGCCAAGCTCTTGTGCCTGTAGCCAATCTACTGTTGTAATTCAACCACGATTTGAAAGTGGAGTTGCATCCCTGTCTGATAGCTCTTTCCCCGTTAAATGACCATTCAGTCTGAGACGTGACCTATCGTCACACTGCTTCCCACTCTCACACCAATTGCGTTCGTCCAGCTTCTCGCTGCGTGTGAGAACCTCCCCCCTTGCTCCACGGCGCGAGGGACGGGCTGGATACCGCACTCCAACCCGGACACCCTTCCTCTCCGTGGCTGTGCTGCTCACAGGCAGTCGCTGCCACACACTCATGTGGAATCTGCAACACTGTCTCCATCCTTCTAGAGCAGTGGTTCTCAGCCTTCCTAACGCCGCGACCCTTTCATACAGCTCCTCATGTGGTGGTGACCCCCAATCATAAAATTATTTTCGTTGCTACTTCATAACTGTAATGTTGCTACTGTTATGAATCGTCATGTAAATATCTGATATGCAGGATGGATTTTCATTGTTACAAATTGAACATAATTAAAGCATCGTGATTAATCACAAAAACAATATGTAATTATATATGTGTTTTCCGATGGTCTTAGGCGACTCCTGTGAAAGGGTCGTTCGACCCCCAAAGGGGTCGTGACCCACAGGTTGAGAACCGCTGTTCTAAAGCCTCGTCACTTGACAGAGCAATCAATCAGATTCCATCTCTAGTGTTTGCCAATTCCTGTGGCATAAACACTCCAACGGTGGCCAAGATCAAGTGCCCAGCCCGATGTCACCGGGTGCCAAGTGGGCACGATGCACAGGGGCACACTGAGGGTTTAACAGTGGCTGCGTTTCACATCCAACTTACAAAGTTCTTGAAAACTTAGCCACAGGCCAGTGCATCAGCTCCAACACTCTGCGTGTGCGCAAACCTCGGTCTCCTCCTCCCCTTCCCCAGAGCGACGCCATATCCCAGTGTGAGTGCACAGACGGTGAAACCACACACAGTGACAGCCTCACACAGAAGGGGCTGGTCCATGGCTGCGTGGAAGGAACGGAGTGGTGCGCACGCAGTGACGCTGGTGGAAATGGGGAAAAGCAAACAGGCGGAGATGCAAGGGCCTGTGGCCGATTTGTGCCGAGGGAGACTGAAGGGGAAAATGAAACTGCAGAGGAGGCCAAGGGCCTCGGGGCACCCGGCTCAGGGCAGAGCCGGGCGGAAGGGGCGTGGTCTGCCCCTGGGAAGTGGCGAGATGTGGCTACATGGAGAGGAGGAAATATTTCAGTAATCCGTCCAAGGGACACTTACTAACTACCCTCAAAGACACAAAATTAGTCTGAAGAACGCTTCATCCTCTATGCAGACGAAGGGACTCAAAATACATCTCAAAATTCCTGAGGGCATTGAAGGCGCTAAGTTAACCTGAGGAAGTGCACACTGGCAGCCACAGGACAGGCAGGGAGACGTGAAGACAGCACAGGGACGACAGTCAGTGACGTCGTGGTGACTGTGAACAGTTACCTGTGGAAAAATAAACCCTCCATTTCTAAAAGAAAAATGAGTAAATATATTATAGTCCACCTACCTATCCATCCATCTGCCTGACAAACTCATTAATTACCTTGGGAAACCATCAGAGGAAGAAAATATATCAAAATGCTAACAGTGATTCTTGCTAAGGAATAGGCTAAGGGTGATTTGGGGACTCTACATTTTTCAAATTTTCTACATTAAGCAAGTTTTCCTTATATAACCAGAAAAGTTTAAGTTAACTTAGGAAAGAAATATACTGCTTTCTAGTCGTGCAAGGTTTGAATCAGGACCTACACTTTTATCCGGCTGGAACCTCTGTTATCTGGGTAACGTTGGAAAGTTCCTTGCTCTTAGGCCTGAAGTTTCATGTCTTCAGAGGGACCTGGATACTCAGAAGGTCACAGTGAGGGCTCTTCACGAATCCGTGGCGGGTGGTAAGTACGCGCCAGTTTCCTTCCCCACGTTCCACACCCTTCCACGTGGTACCCACCAACGAAGCCAGAGGATCCAGCTCAGACCTCTGTTGGCCCGTTAATGTTATCAAAAAGCCGCCTCCCCTCCAGGGGTCAGGCCCTCGGAATCTAAGGAGCCTCCACAGGCGGCCTGCGTGGGCCTGGTGCTCTCCGGAGCACCTGCTGGGACCCTCGTGCTCCTCCGTTTGCCAGGAACTCCAGGACGCACCCGTCTGCTCATGATGCTGCACAGACCCTGCAGGAGGAAGGCCGCATCCTGGGCAGCCGTCCCGAGAACAGCGACCCCGCAGATGCTGGTCGGGGGCCGGCTCCGGTGGAAAGGAAGACCGCGTCCTGCAAAAGCAGGACGGCCCCGCCTGAAGGCGAGGCGGCACTGGAGACGCATCTGAGACAGGACGAGCCAGGAGGCGCGGGAAGGGGCTGCCTCTGAACGAGGAAAAGGAAGCCTCCTTCTGGCCACTCCATCGGGGGCAGGCGATGCCCTCCAGGAGGCTCTGGGGACTGCGACGGTGCCAGCGACGGTGCCAGCGAGGAGGCCACATGGCTTCTAACGAAGCCAGGCCCAGGGCAGCTCAGCTGAGTGGGGGAGCAGCCAAACTCACCAAGGCTGGCGCCAGCCGCAACAGCTGGTGAGAGAGTTAACTGCAGGCCAAGCGGGCAGACTGACTCTTCCCCTCTGGCCAGAGAAGGAAGAAAACATCTCAGGGATCAGAGCCATGGGGCCTTTCTTTGCCTTTCCTTCCTCCTGCCAGGCTTATGGGGCACAGAGGGCAGGCGAGCAGCACAGAGGAGCTCGGGGCTTGAAGGGTGGGGGCAAGTGACACCCCAGTGCCGAGATCCGAGCGGGGGCGGGGGTTCAAGGCAGAAGCCCGCGCCGTGCAGGAGGACGTGGGGGTGACGGAGCGCTTCAGAGCAGAGCCCTGGGTCTCCGGCTCTTAGAGAACTGCTGGGCCCTGGTGTTTGCACAGAGAATGGCATCGACGTGTCCCACGGGGCCTCTGCTTCTGAGATTTACCTGCCCAGGGCGTGGGCTGTCAGCATTGACCTTGAACGTGCCCAGGCAGAGGGTGTAGGTCAGGGACAGGGAAGGGTGGCAGAGGGGCCCTGGCATTGGGTGGCACCTGCACCCCTCCAAGGGAACCCTGGGAAAGGCAGTTTGCCACCTGGTGGCTGGGGGACTGAATGGCAGGTGCCCGCTCCCCTCCCGCGATGGCATCTCTGAAGCTAGGTGCCACAGAGTGCCTTGCCCTCTGCAACGGCAGCGTGCCCCGCCCCCTGTGCCCTCTCCCCTTCTCCTTTATTCGTTCCCGCCCCTTCGTGATTCAGCAGGGGCTGGGCACCCCTGGGGTCTGATGGTGCCGTCAGTTTGCGACACACAGACAACACGCGACACACAGAGACGACGGAGGGAGCAAGAACATGGACCAGGAGTCACAGCCCAGGGAACAGAGTGCGACGTGTCTGCGGCTGCAGAAGGTCCCGTGCAGCCCGTCCTGCTGGCTGCAGCGAGCCTCCCGCCTCGGGCCTGGACAGGGACGGGAACGACCCCGGAAAGCTGGTCGGAGACCCCTCCTTTGTGGGGGAAGGGGCGTCACTGGCCTGGGTGGAGCTCAGAATGGAGCCTGGGACGGTCCCCCCCCCCTTCCTTTCTCGGGTTCATATCAAAGTCCTGTGACTCGTTCCTTTTCCCAGTCACAGAATGGAGGGCCTGTGCTCCCTCAGCGGCCAACCATGATGTCCACCTGAGAGGGACATGCTGCCCGTCCTTGAAGATGGCAGAGACGCGACGACAGCGTAGGAGCCAAATCCTGCCGCTCTGACCTTGCGGGCATCAGAGCGTCCAGACCCTGCGGCCAAGGGCGCGGGAGCCCCAACCCCACCTCCACTCCCACTCATTCTCCGAGGCCTGATCTTCTCACCGGTCAGATGGGAATGGAAGGCCTACCTGCATGGTCAGGGCTCTCCAAAGAGGAAACCAGTGGGAGGGAGGGGGAGAGAGAGAGAGAGAGAGAGAGAGATTTATTCTAGGACGTGGCTCCCATGGTTACGAGGCCCAGGAGTCCCAGGGTCTGCCCCGTGCAAGCGGAAGAAGAAAGGGAGCAGCAATTCAGTCCAAGCCCAAGGCCTGCGGACCAGGGGCTAACGGTGCAGATCCCGGCCTGAGCCTGGGAGAGGGGACGGAGGCCTCTGCTCCAGGAGCAAGCGCGTCCCTTCCTCGCCTTCACGTTCTCAGACTCTCAGGGTCTGGCTGGCGCCACCCGCACCGCTGAGGGCATCTCCCTCGCTGCGTCCCCTGGTCCAAAGCTAACCTCTGCCCCCGACGCCCACAGACACACCCAGAAACAAAGCTTGCCAGGCTGGCGGGCAGCCCGTAGCCGCCCAGCGGACCCTGCAATGAGCCATCAGGCTGCGTCCACGGTTTCCTGGAGGATGAAGGGAGACGGTGGGAAGTGGGGGAACTTCGCCTCCTTCCTCCTTCCCTGGCTGCAGCGGGTGTTTGCTTGTTGTCCACGGCGCCATCATCTTTCCAACACGGGCGCCACGTGCCCGGTGCTCCTCGCCTGGCACGTCCTTTGGCCCCAACCCTCCCACAGCCTGTGCCCGACTGTCTCCTGGCAGCTTACAAACACCAACCCAACCCTCACGACCATCCTGCCCCGGCCGTGGGCGCCACTCGCCCGGGAGGAGTCTGCCTGCACGTCCCAGGTCATCGTGAGCCTGACGCCCCCTCCGCGTCCGACTGTGGGAGGGGCCGTGTGTGCCGATCGGAGACGCCCCCACCTTCATGTCACAATGTCACAGCCTCTCAGAGGGGCCTGCCTCTCCCTCCTCAGGAGAAGCCGTGTCAAAGGCAGCGACGGCCCCTTGCTGGGCCTCATGCTCGCTGGGCCCTTCCCCGGTGTGGGGGGTGGAGGCTGTGATTAGGGGACGGCTCTGCCCTCAGGGGAGAGTCCCACACTCTGGAGACTCAGGGGAGAGGCAGCCGGAGAGGATGCAGGCACCTTTGCAAGATGC
>NW_005359352.1:1705038-1706057 GCF_000412655.1 Myotis brandtii | reverse complement strand
AGAGAGCGGGTGACTAATTGCCCGCGAGGAGAGCGAGCTCTGCGCTGAAGGATTTCGGTGGCGTGTTTACCGCGGGGAGAGTGCGTCCGCGTTAAATAAGTCAAAACACAGAGCGGAGCCTGGAACGGCTCCTTCGCTGCGAGCAGCTCAATATAGAATCGAGATCATGTCCAAGTCGCAGCTCCGCGAGAGGAGATAAACCATCTGCTTCCCCGATCCGTCCCTGGAAATGCGGTCACGTGGCAGCTGATGATTAAACGACTGAAAAAACTCCCTTCGGTGGGAGCTGCGCCCCTGGTTCAGGAGACAGACGGTTGCCCGCAGCGGGAGGGGCAGCCCGGCCCGAGGAGCGGCCACGTGTCTGAACGTGACTCGCAGGTTCTCGGGGGGGGCCCTGCGCTGCCCTGTGTTTGCAGATGGACAGAGACGGGGATTCCTGGACCGGGGCCGACAGGCATCCCGGAGAGACCCCGCGCCCGGCTGGATGCGGCGCCCTCACGCTGCTGGCTCATGGAGGACGAGTCCCACACCCACAGGAGAAGAGGACGCGGTCACCCCCGGTCAGAGCCACATGGGCCACAGGCCGAGGGACTAGAAGGAAGGACGGCTCGGCCTCCCACACTCTCCCCCGGCCTCAGCGCTCCGCTGCCGTGGCCCAGCGCCACCGCAGGGGCGTGAAGCCCGTCCATGGCTCAGGCGGACGGTGCAGGGCAGCCAGTGGCCGGCAGGAGCGGGCGGCTGTGAGGCCAGCAGGGCCTGATGAGTGGGAGCAGGAGGCACCCCGCGAGTAGCCGGGGACGGCCACTGAGAGGTGACACCGCAGGACACGGGGCCGAGGTCACCAGTGGGCACCTGGCCCTGAGGTCCTCGGGGTAGGAGATGCAACACCAGGAATCCACCACCTTCGGAGACAAAGGAGAGCCTGGCTCCTCCCGCCTCCACCTCCCGCTTCCCGCCAGGGCCCCCTGCTGCGCGGCAGCTGGGACAGGCAGCCCGAGGCCAGGCCTCCTGGGGGTCAG
>NW_005359352.1:1691592-1704983 GCF_000412655.1 Myotis brandtii | reverse complement strand
GGCTCGGCCTCCTGGGGTTCAGCGCAGGGGGCGGAGCACAAGCTGCAGGGAGAGCCTGAGACCCACGGGAGCTCTGTGACCCGCACGCGGCGTCGGCCTTGGTCAGACCCCTGCCCCGGAGCACGGTCTCAGGAGAAACTCCCTTCTCCGGGAAGAGGTGCCAGGACACAGGGTCCCAGGCTCCCACGTTCCCCCCGTTTGCGAAACAGAAGCCCATGTGCTGTTCCAGGCCCTGCCACACGCCCGAGCACGCGCCGGCGCCACGGAGGAAGGTAAATATTTGCACAAAGGAACAGACTCAGGTTTATCATCTTAAGAGGAAATCTCATCCGACGAAAATCGAGGTGAACATATGTTATTAGGGAACAACGCGCTCCATGGGGCTCAGCCTCCTGCAAACAGCGTCTGGTGGCTCAGGTTCACACCGCACCCACCCTCAGAGACGGTGTGACCCAGGGGGGCGGACTCTCGGCGAGAGGGCCTTTCACCCCCCAGAGTCACGGGGCAGAAGGCGCAGGGAGCCACGAACCACGAGGCAAAGCGGTGCCGTCCATGTGTCGCGGAAACTTACACTTTCGCGTAGGAGTCGGCCGTCGGAAGGGCTGTCCCACCAGGGGTGTCACACAATGTCCACGGGACAAAAAGACAAGACTGGGCGAGAGTTGCGGAGAGAAGCATTGAACACAGGTACCACCGGGGAGCGCACACTCGCGCGCGCACACACACACACACTATATATGATTTTATATGTTAATTCATAATTTACATATATATGAAAACCAGCATTTGTTAAGTGCCTACTATGTGACCGCTTCCACATCGAATACGTTGTGTAACGAACGTGGTAACTTCCTGATGCAGATATCACCGTGAGCAACACATGGCGGAGGGAGACGAGTGGCTGACTCCAGGGCAGCCTGCCAGTACCTCAAGGACAGTCTGTGTGGCTCTCAGCTCTCGTCTCATCACTGCCCTCACCACCTAGCGGTCTGTACTAGGGACACATTTAAATGAGGTTTTAGATTCGCTCAGCCTCTTGGCCTGGTTGGGGGTGAATGGAGGTCACCGCAGAGCCCCCAGGAGACCAGGGGGCAACAACCCCGGGACTTCGTGGTCACAAAGACATCAGGACCGACGCGGCGTGGGATCTCCCGCAGCCGTCCCCGAAACCTGCTCTCTCCCGCCTCCTGCCCCGGCTCCGTTAAAGCGAGCGGCAGAAGCGAGTGGCAGTCACATGGTGCAATTGAGTTTGAAAGCCATTTCCTCAGAGTTCGCAGAAACCGTCATAAAGGGAGAACGGGAGCACTTAGCCTCCAATTACACAGGAGCCGCTGTCTCCCCAGGCTCCCGAGCGTGTGCTCTTCAGGGCGATTCCCCAGAACAATAGCCCAGGTGCTCGGCCTTCAGTGTGCGCCCTGCATCCGGGGGCGGGGAGGCGCCCACACCTGTTTCTCCTCTCCATTCGCTCCTGGCCTGGCTGCTTTGTCCAAAGTCAAGATTGGTGTGGCCAGCCCGGCCGGTGTGGCTCAGTGGTTGAGCATCGACCTAAGAACCAGGAGGTCACAGTTTGATTCCCGGTCAGTGCCCATGCCCGGGTTGGGGGCTTGATCCCCAGTGTGGGGCACGCAGGAGGCAGCGGATCAGTGATTCTCTCTCATCGTTGATGTTTCTGTCTCTCCCCCACTCTCCCTTCCTCTCTAGAATCAATAAAAATATATTTTAAAAAAAGATTGGTGTGGCCAGTCTCTCAACAGTGGCCGGTGGAGTCCAGAGGGGGGATGGGCCCCAACTTATTCTAGACGAGTGTCTGCCTCACGTCGCATAGAGATGGAGCTGACGGGTGAAGATGAGCTGGGAAATGGTGTGTTTAGTGAAAGGTCACGGAAGGAAGGAAGGGAGAGGACGGCTGTAACTGACACCTGATCCACGTGGGATGGGGGTGGGGTGGGAAGCCGAGGCGTCGCTGTGGCCCTGCTTGGCTGGAGGTGGGGTCCCGGGAAGGACATGGACCCGTTGCGCCGGAGGGGCGGGTGGAGGAAAGCCCTCCAGGCCCCGAATGTGGCCCTGGCTCCCTTCCTCACAGGGAACTCGCACAGACACCGGCGACTTCCATCCCTGACGGCGCACCCGCGTGTGGGGGCCACACCCACACCTATTCCTGGGCTGGCAGCCGCCCCCAGTGTATCCAACTCTCTCTGTTCCCTCTCGTTTACCTCCTCATCTGCCTGGAACAGAACAGCGACATAAGCTGCAATCCTTTTTGCTTGGTTTAATGTAAAGGTACTGAATAATGAATTCTTAAAGTTAAACAGATTTTTAAAACTCATACTCTCCATCTCCTGAAAGTGGTTGGCATTATTCTAACGTTGATATTTTTAGGTCTGAGTTTTATAATTCCGATAGGAAGCTCGTATCCTATAAACGTGCCCATTTGTTTTTCATCAAAACTTTTTTTGAATTCTCATCTCATGACGACGCTGGTGCCTCATGAGAGCTCTAACCCTCACCAGCCGGGTCCGAGCCAGCGCCCCAAAGACTCCCGCTCCCCAGTCACACAAAAGGCTCAAGAGAAAACCGGGTGCTTTTGAATAATAAGCATCACATTCTTGAATGTAAACTCATTCTCCTAGTTTACGTTGCTTACTTAAATATTTAGAATATGGCTTTAATTACCATGAAACTGTACTAAACATCCACCTGTCAGTGAAAAAACAAAACCTGATTATTTTTGTTAGATTCGCATCCTCCCCAGAGGGAAACAGGTGTGGGAACCTGCAGGTATTTATCCACCAACAGGAGAGAAAGGATATCTGGGAACCGCGCGGAGACGTAAACACGGGTAATCTTGAGACCGGCGCCGCAGGAGGAATGCGATTCCAAACCCCAACGGGGGAGACTCCAGGTGAGCGGGGAGCCACCCTCCCCGTGCCGCCTCCTGCTCGGAGCTTCAGGTTCAGGTGACGCCTCCTCCGCTGCGCTAAGGGGCCTCCAAGTGCCACGCGGAAATGAAGTCCTCGGGCTTCTTAAGAGCAAAGTGGTGGCAAGGCCAGCAGGTGAGATCGCCGATCGTGCAGCAGATGCGCGTGCCGGACGGGACAGCCATGGGCGGGTTTTGCAGCAACTTGTGGCCCCGAACACCTGGCCCCGTGGTGGGTTTAGAGAAGACCTCCCCCCAGTGACCACTGCAGCTGGACCTTCTGTTCCAGCCTGTGGCGCAGGACTCCCAGGTGAGGACACAGGAGACGATCCGCCACCGGCCGCGGGCGACGCTCAGGAGAGCTCGCCTGCTGGTGTTTGATCTGAGACCTGCAGCCTGCAGACTGGGAGGAACATATGTCTCCAGTTCAAGCCGCGAAGCCTGTGGCATTCATTCTGGAAGCTCACACTCACCAAGGGTCCAAAGAGCTGCCCTGGCCACCTGCTGGCCCAGGCAGCAGGCCCAGGGTCACCTGCGGAGGCGAGACTCTGGGCTCCTGGGAATGGAGCCCCCAGGGGGCGGGCGGAATGCCGGGCCCGGCCTGGGCGCTGGCCTCCCGCGTCTGGACGCACACATGTCATCGCATTTGTCAGTTATTCCTCCGTAAAGTGGGAATAAAAGTGTGTGTGGGTGGGACAGCCCACTTCGAACAGGTTTCCAGTGCCAGCGCTCCCGGCTGCACGTCGGATCGTTTTCAACCTGAAATCGTTTTCAACCCGACCCCAGGTCACGCCCAGACCAGTGACAGCGGGCCCTCTGGCGGGTGAGACGCAGGCCCCGCGCCTAAGCTCGCTCCTTACCTGGGCCCAGCTGCAGCCCGCCCGGGACAGGGGCCTGCGAGACAGCCTCCTCATGGTCTCCCCGCATGGGCTAGCCCTCAGTGTACCCGTGGGCATTATTTTCACCCCTGAAATGTGACACCCCGTAATGGCCTCACTACTAGCTGTTCCACGGCACAGACAGGAAACCCCTGTCCTGTTCTCCGTGTAAGACGAAAAGAGAACGTGTCCGGCTCCAACCGAAAAGGAATAACAGTAACAACACAGCGAACAGCACAGCGGCCTGGCCGTTTGTCCAGCATCTGCGTTTCCGGCCGCGGGAGAAGCGCACATTCCACCACCGTTCCCAGCGCATCCCTCAGCCCCGCAGCTTTGCGCTGGCTCCACAGGGAGTCCCTGCTCTCCTCCCTCCAGGGAAGGCCCAATGCCTGCCATCACAAAGGGTCACTCAACCTGTGACCTCGTGAAAATGATGGGGCAACGGAGGACTCGGCTTTTGGACAGATGCTTTCTGACACCACGATGTCAGGGAGGGCCCGAGACAGCTTCCAGCGGTTCTCAACCTGTGGGTCGCGACCCCTTTGGCGGTCGAGCGGCCCTTCCACAGGGGTCGCTTAAGACCATCCTGCATATCAGATATTTACATGACGATTCATAACAGTAGCAACATGACAGTTATGAAGTAGCAACGAAAATAATTTTATGGATGGGTCACAACATGAGGAACTGTGTTTAAAGGGCCAGAAGGTTGAGAACCACTGGCTCAGTGGCGCCTCCACAGACACTGACTCATCATCTTAGACCAGCCGTGGGCAAACTACGGCCCGCGGGCCGGATCCAGCCCGTTTGAAATGAATAAAACTAAAAAAAAAAGACCGTACCCTTTTATGTAATGATGTTTACTTTGAATTTATATTAGTTCACACAAACACTCCATCCATGCTTTTGTTCCGGTCCTTTTCCAGTTTAAGAACCCATTGTGGCCCTCGAGTCAGAAAGTTTGCCCACCGCTGCCTTAGACCCTCTCTTACAGCCTCATGCAGTTTCCAACCACAATGTTTCAAGCGGGGGAGCTGCCAGCTGACTGATGACAGATGGGACTGGACTTTGCAGGAGGAGGTGCTTTCAGGGGGAGGAGACCCTGAGCCAGGAGCGCTCCCTCCCGCACAACCCCCTCCCCCCCCCTCCTGTGCCCCCCCCTTCCCACCCCCCAGCCAAGCTCTCAGCCAGCTCACCGGGGAACTGAGGAAGCGTGACCAGCACCAGGCAAACAGGATTCTAATCAGGTGCCTCATGGAGAGGCAGCTGCGAACTCCAGAAGCATTGCCGCTGCCCTGGAAGTGGAGGGACTAGAGCAGCTGAGGGAGCGGGACACCAACAAGCTCCCTGCGCGGGGCCTGCGGACCTGGTGGGAGCAAAGCCCAGGTACGGACACCACCAACTGCAAAGCCAGACTCGGCCCTCCCCGCAGCGCATCTCACTCCCACCACACGTGGGTCCCCAGAGGCGGCACAGCAGGGTTTACCAGCTTTTCCCTTCTTTCCTCCCGTCCTCTCCCCTGTCCGCCCGATCCTATCCTCAGAGCACCCTCCGCCCACTTCCTCCCCCTGCTCTGCACTTTTCCCAACCAGGCCAGACATAGCTCCTTTGTGTGTGTGTTTCTATTTTCTCATTTTCTTGTTTGTTTAGAAAACAAGTACTGCTATATCATAATTTTTAAATGGAAAATACATTTAAATGAGGGACCGAATGAAAGAATGACCAGTTAAATAAGCTACAAGCACAAATATGGGCACCCCGAGGAGACTGACTTATATGTATTCAAAGTCAGTTTCAAGGAATTAGTTACTAATTGCAAAATATTTACAATATTGCATATTGTTTTAAAAGATACAATTCTCTCTATCCTTCTCAGTCTAAAATAAATTAAATAGCAGTGCCTACCAATTTTCCGGAATAACGTAGTGTGCATGGAATAGTAAAACTTGCTTAACATTTGTTTCAGCTTTTTTTTTTTATTTTCCATTTAAAAAGTCTTTAATAAAAAGAAATACAGTGTGATGACATTGTGAAAATAAGCTCTCACATGTTCACAGCCATTTACCGTTTCACCAAGCATCTCCCACGCATTCTCTCTGCCCGTCAGCAGCCTGGAAAGACAGAGCTTTTTTTTGGGGGGGGGGGGACTAAGTTATTTGACCAAAATTAGACATTTGCCAACAGCGGAGCCCCAACTCGACTCTCGCTGCTGCATTTCTTGTTGTTTGAGCCCGTGTTCCGCTCTGGCTCTGAGCCTCCCGTCGGGTGAGCTGCAATAGCCACTGAGTGACCCGTCTGCTCGGAGAGCTGGCCTCCCAGGAGCAGAGGGGCCTCTCTGGGGCCTGGGGAGAGATTTTCAGTGAGTCCCTGCAGACCCTGTTCTCGGGAATGCGTTCAGTCTGTCCTACCCAACCCCTCTGCGGAGAAAACGAAGAATGAGATGCGTGCTGACCCAGGCGACAGATGGTCCTCACGCACTTCACCTGGGCTCCCTAGGGGAGCAGTCCCACTGCTCACCCAGCAAAGGTAACGCTTGCGTGTCCCTGCACCTCCACAGACGCTGACTCGTCACCTGAAGCCCACTGACCTCTGAGGGGTGATCGACACATTTTAGGACAGTGGTTTACTCCTGTTGCTTACCTTCCCATTGTACTTATCCTATCCTATGTAATGAAAGCGTAATACGCAAGTCGACCAAACAGCGGGACGACCATCCAGACGACCATCCGGGACCACGCTAGGACACCCACTGGAGCCAGGCCAGAAAAGGCGGGTGCAATGCGATTGGTTGGGGGCCCGGCCATCACCCATGATAGCCCCACAGGGGGAGGCCCAGGCCACCAGCTGGCGAGGCGATCAATCGGGGGGCTCCATGATCACCCCAAAGAGGGAGGCCCAGGCCACCGACCGGAGGTCTGTGGCGGGTGGGCAAGGCCTCCCTCTGCGAGGGAAGTCTGGGTCCAGGGTGCCAGAGGGAAGCCGGTGCCAACAGCCAGGGGAAGGAAAGCCTGCTCTTGCACGAATTTTGTGCATCGGGCCTCTAATTAGTAAATGAAAGCGTAGGGCTGTTAGGGTACTTCACCTAAAATAACTCAGGGACAGCTGTTATTAGACAGCTGTCTCTGGAGAGTGTCCCCAAATACTAACACTGTCTTCTTTCGACGGAGCAGTGCTCAGATGGAGAAGCTTGTTTACAAGTCCGGCCTGTCCTGTCCTTGCCTGCTGAGGTTCGGGAGGTGACGAAGAGCAGGCGGCCCGTCCTTGCCACATCACCACAAGGACCCTGGCTGCAGTGGGGAGGCGCTTGCCCAGGGCCCCAGGCTTGGTGTCGGGACGACTCGGGGAGTCAGCCTCTCTAATCCCTGCTTGTATTTGCCATTAAAACCCACTCCCAGAAGCCCAGGCAAACCACCCGCCTTTCCTGAGTTCCAGGGAGATGCCTTTCCTATCACCCCATCATTCAACACACCTCCCCCTCGGTTCTGTTGGGGATGAAAGACGCCGAAAGCCTCTCATTGGACGTTCAGGTATCACACTTCCAAAGACCAGTGGACGATGTTGATATGCTCCCTCTTTTCTGCCGTTCTCACAGAACAGAGCAGTTTCATATCCTCAGACCACAGGTCTTCGTAAAGAATACTGGAGATACCATCTCTCACATCTGAATAGTGCTTTGCATAATTACATACATTTTAGGGGGCTTTGTTTTGCAGCAATAGACCATGAAAACAGAAGAGTGGCCTGGAAGCAGGGTGCTGCTGTAACGCATACCCCAAACACGGGGTGCTGGCTGTGTCCCAGGGCAGCGGGGGACGCTGGGAGTGCAGCAATAAACGGACACTAGGGATTAAGATGGTGACCCATGCTTTGTAGTCATGGGACGAGTAAAACCACTGTTCGCGTTAACCTGGAAAATGAGAAATGTACCAAATGAAGCTATGCATGCAATACATTCCTAAGCAGAACAGCAACCGTGCCAATTGGCTTCTGTAAGCTGCATGTGGTGAGAGATGGGAAGATAAAGATGAGCTAAAGAGAGAACGAGTCAGTATGCGAGCAGAATTTCCAATCTATACTCATGAGGTTGAAAATAAAACTTTCACATTTCCAGGCTCTCCAGCTGGCATAGCCTCTCACAATAAGAGAGGGCCTCAGGGGAAAGTGTAAATCAAGGATGTGGCCATAAGACCCTTTGTCAAGATCCAGAGACCCCAACCT
This sequence comes from Myotis brandtii, assembly GCF_000412655.1. Classification (NCBI taxonomy): domain Eukaryota; kingdom Metazoa; phylum Chordata; class Mammalia; order Chiroptera; family Vespertilionidae; genus Myotis; species Myotis brandtii. Next base: position 1,696,970 of record NW_005359352.1, on the reverse strand, counting down.
GGTAGACCATCTCAGCTCGGAAAAAGCACTTCTAAGACTCTTAAAAGTGCTGCTTCCCTGAGCTGTACTCTTGGCCCAAAGTAGGGAGAGTTCGCTCAAAAAGAGTTATGGGCAGGGCTTTGGGGACAGGAAGTGAAGCACCATCAGATTCATAGAAAGCCCACAAAGGTTTTAAAGGTGTTGTACAAGTTTAAAAGGGGGCAGGAATCATTCAAAAGGAAAAGAAACTTCTGAAACTTTCTACTTTCTACAAGCAAGAAAAAGGCCAAGAAAACTGTTCTGTTAAAAAAATCATAGGCTATTTCTTATGGGAAAGAAAAGCTGTTTCAGAGGGAAGACTCCCCGCGGGTGGAACCCAAAACCATAGAAAATCATGAATCAGAAAACTACTTCTGAGAGGCAGGATTGGCCCCAATCAAGGAAGATTTCCCGCTGCCAGACATGGAACCTCACATGTGATCAGCTGGATTTCAAAATTGCTATGGACCAGGGACCGCTATGTGCCCCCTGTCCCTTCCTGTTCAGAGTGTCTGTTACAGCTGTCTTGTCCCCCCTCTCCCCACGGTGCGTAGGTGTGGGAGCCAGGCTGCATGTGTTTAATTCACAACTCTCCGGGTCAGAGAGGAGCGTCCCACAGAGCCTACTCCTCGGGGCTGAATGCGGACCATGGCGTCACACGCTTTCAACTCACTGTTGTGACTCGATGAGTTTGGGGTCGGGGTCTTGTGACACCGATGATGCCCAGTGAATCAAACCTCCCAGGACCCAGGGCCTGTGTCAGCTCTCAAACACCCGGGCTTGGCCATGGGACTTGTCCCGGCCAATGGGCATTGGCAAGTACGTGGCAAGCAAATGCTTCAGCAGCTGCTGTTTGGTTGGGGCCTTGCCTTTGGGAGCACGGCGGCCACTGTGCGAGGAAGCTCCGTCCAGGCCAGCCCTCTTCAGGGTGAAGCACCGTAAGGAGATGACGTCCCAGTTGAGCTCGGTCCCAAGCTGTGCTCTGGCTGATGCCATCACAACATACCCGTGAATCCAGCCTGGGAACCACCAGCCAACCCAGAGGATCACGACAAACAATGCAGCATTATTATTATTATTATTATTATTATTATTATTATTATTTGGCACTAACATCTGTGATAGTTTCCTACTCACAAGAGATAATTGAAATAGGATATTTATACAGCAGCAGAGGATGCTAGAAGAAAATGATCAACATCTTCAAATTTATTATGGGAAAATTAATTTTCACCTGAAATCCTATTTATATTCAAACTATTAAATAAGACAAAGTGTGGAATAATGAATGCCTTCAGATAAACAAGTTCTCAAAATTTTACTTTGATTACTTTTTGTTGGAAGAGGAACTCCAATAAATGAGGCATGGCCATGCCGTGAAAGAGGAAGAGATGAATTCCAAGAAAGAAATAATTAGCCCCAAAGAAATGAAAGTGAGCAGGCAAATTCCCAGGGCGATTGTAAAGGGAATTCCCCGGGCACGGCGACGCACGGGCCTCGCTCATGAGAGGGAGAAGCAGAAGACTCCCAGTGGGTGTCTTCAGAAACTACAACACCCGGTATGTTAACAGGAGACCATTTCCATTAGGGAGGTGTAGAAGGAATTAATTATCACAACTTACAAATCTAAATGGATAACAGATAATATATTAAAACGAAGCAACAACAAAGAAATTACCAGAAGAAAAGGATCGCACAACGCACGGAAGCACCCAGCTGGGGCAGTGGGTGTGGACATGTCCGTGTGAGTGTGCCCGCCGTGCCCACATCCGGGCGGAAGGGCAGAGAGCGGGTGCCTCATTTCACACGTCCAGAAGCCAACAGATAATGTCTAGAGCGGAAAAATCCAGGCTAGAAGCACATGGTGCTTTACATGTAGGTTATCACCGCAGGCAGAACAGCTGCCAGGGCTGGAAGGCACGCCTTGGGGTGGGCATGGGCGCGAGCGAGGGACACGGTCCGCTGTCCCGTCCTCAAGGTCAGAGAGCTACGTGACTCTTGAACAGCGTGGCCGACATAAGAAAGTTCCTTCTCTGAACATCTGTGTTTGTGACTGAAACTCACCATCACTGCAAAAGGGAACGGTTCTTATTTTTCTGGATGAGCTGCGAGTCCAAGGCTGCTTGGGGGAGAGATAAGAAACAGCAGGATGGCAGCCGTGGTAACTGAGCCAGTCACAGGACGTCACTCCTGTCGCTCCCTTACAGGGAGCACGGCTCCTGCCTCGCTCAGACCCTCCGCCTCTTTGCTCTGAGGATCAAGCTGCTGTGCTGTGAGTTCCTATGGAGACGCAAGACACCGAAGGTGGCCACCAGGGGACAGCGGCCACCAGTCACTGTCCTGGAGGACCTGGCTGTCACCAGTGACCGTGAGAGTGAGCTGGAATCGGCCTCCCTGAGCCCAGCCTCCAGCAGAGCTGGGCTGCAGGCCCCGCCGACCGACGTCTGGTTCGCAGCCTGCGGGACCCTGAGGACCGGGAGCCAGTGAGCCTGCGCAGTTTCTGGGGTCCAGGCGCGGGTTAGCGGCTCCTTCGAGAATGTCCTGATGCTTCTAACAACCAGGAATCCTTAATGGACTTCTTGAGTCTTTGCTGCATCTATTAGATGACCTTTTCCTTCAGGTCTTCATGGGATTGTGCAGGAGGAGGTGTTTTGATACTGAGCCTTCAATGGGCTGCGCAGAAGCGCCCTATCTGATCCTGGTCACACTGCACACAGCCAGGCGGGACTCGGTCACATTTTATTCAGAATCTTCACACCACTTTCTTAGAGCAGCGGTTCTCAACCTGTGGGTCACAACCCCTTTGGGGGTCGAACAACCCTTTCACAGGGGTCGCCTAAGACCATCGGAAAACACATATATAATTACATATTGTTTTTGTGATTAATCACTATGCTTTCATTATGTTCAATTTGTAACAATGAAATTGGGGGTCACCACTACATGAGGAACTGTATTAAAGGGTCGTGGCGTTAGGAAGGTTGAGAACCGCTGTCTTAGAGGAAATTAGTTTTTTTCCTCATGAACTGCCTGGGTCATGACTGAGAAAGTCCACAAGGGGATCCGGTGAAGTGCTGGCCATTCCCCAGGCCCGGCGCCCTTCCTGGGAGGACCAGTCACCAGTCTCCTGGCGGCGGGGGGTGGGGGGGGCGCTCATCTTGGAGAAGCAAATATCTACGTGTCTTCTCCCTGCCACCCCTTAAAAACCAGAAAACGAAAGCACTGTACACACACTAGCTGAACCTTGATTTTTCCCCCCCTCTTAATGATATATCAGAGTTTATTCCACTCAAGACATAAAGAGCCGTTCCATTTTTAATGGCCACACAGAATTCCAAGGTACGGACGAATCGCCTGCCCCCACCAGGTGCTGTTCTAAGGTGTGAGGCCCTAGTCCAGGCCTCCCTCCTGCTCGGAGTGATAAAGTCGAAGCCGCCTCCACATGTCATTACTGCACACAGTGGTGCAGGTCACCTGTGTCCTGGCCACACCATCCCCGTGTGGGTTAGCCTGGAGAACACACTCGTAAAGGCAGAGCTGCTGCCTCACGTGGGCCTTGGCCTGCTGATACGTGCTTTCTGGGTTCACTCCATCTTGAAGCCCTCCAGCAGACAGATCACAATGAGGGCGTGTCCCGTATTTATTTCTTCTACCCTCACCCCACCCACCCACCATCCCTCCACTCCCCCCACTTAGCACACATTTATACACCCAGATGTCCGACTTCTCCATCCATCATTGATCCAGCTACATGCCTGTCCATCCACCCACCCGTGCACACATCTTTGTGCCCACTTGCCCATCCATGGCTGCTTCCAACTCTCCCAGCAAGTGCTCTCCCGCACCAGTCCTGTGCCGGTCCTGTGCTAGGGTCACGGGGCATGCAGAGATTAAAATGAATTAAGTTTACAATGTTCAAGAAAATCTTGGTCTAAGTCTGTATTCACTCCAGGTCACCTTCCAGGTGACTATTTGTTGAGCTCCTCCTATCAGTCAGGTGTTTCAGGCACTGGGCACAGATAGACACTGTTACTCTACCCCCTCCCACTTTACAGACGAAGAAACTGAGGCTCAGAGGTTATAGTGCAGTGGTTCTCAACCTTCTTAATGCTGCGACCCTTTAATACAGTTCCTCATGTTGTGGTGACCCCCAACCATAAAATTATTTTCGTTGCTACTTCATAACTGTAATTTTGCTACTGTTATGAATTGTAATGTAAATATCTGATATGCAGGATGTATTTTCATTGTTACAAATTGAACATAATTAAAGCATAGTGATTAATCACAAAAACAATATGTAATGATATATGTGTTTTCCGATGGTCTTAGGCGACCCCTGTGAAAGGGTCGTTCCACCCCCAAAGGGGTCGCGACCCACAGGTTGAGAACCGCTGCTCTAGAGGAAAAGTCCACATGTACGTTAACACTCCCTGACCAGCTTTACTCTTCTTCCTGCCACGTGTCGCCACCTGTCATTCATCACAGAGTTATCTGGGAGTTTGCGTCTCTCCCCATCAAACGCGAACTCTCCCGGGGCAACCATTCTGCCTCCGAAGGTCATCCTGAGTCCCAGGGCCTAGAACTCGGCCGCTCACACAGTATTTGGGGACGAACTAGCGCAGGTGGCCATCGCGGTCCCAGGCCCAACTCGGTCGGGCAGCGCTTTTGCAAACGAAGTCTCGTAGGAACACGGCCCCCCTCACACAGGCTTGCTCCTGTCCTGGGCCCCGCACAGCGGGTGAGGCCGAGCGGCTGCAGCAGCCGTGGCTCACACAGACCAGCAGCTACACGCCAGCGTCTGCAAGAGGCCGGGGCCTCCGACTTCAGTGATCACGGCCTGGATCCAGACCTTCCTTCCAGCCCAGCCAATGTGCTCAGTGGATAGAGCCTTAGCCTGCGGACTGAAGGGTCCCGGGTTCGATTCTGGTCAAGGGCACATGCCCAGGTTGTGGGCTCCATCACCAGTGAGGGGCATGCAGGAGGCAGCCGATCAATGATTCTCTCTCCTCATTGATGTTTCTCTCTCTCTCCCCCTCTCCCCGCCTCTCTGAGATCAATAAAAAGATATTTTTAAAAAGTGATCTCCCTTCCTGATGCCATAGGAACATGCTTTAACCTGGAAGAAGTGTGCTTAACTCCCGTTAAGCAAAGGTGAGTAGACTGGCTGTGTTTCCGCCGGAGCATTCCGCCCTGTCCCTGCCCAGCACGGCCGCCCGCTGTTCCCAGGAGAAGGCTGCCTCTCGCGCGGCCACACTGAGCGGTGACTGGGGAGCATGGAGGTCGGGAAGCCCTGGGCTCCCTGAGACCACGATACACGGGCCCAGCGGCTCCCGCTCCCCCAGCCCCGGCCACCGGCC
>NW_005359352.1:1687179-1691028 GCF_000412655.1 Myotis brandtii | reverse complement strand
CCCGCCAGGGCCCTGCGGGACCAGCCCCGTGCTCTGGGCTCCCCTAGGCAGCTAACAGCACCGGGCAGGGCGGCACCGGGCAGCTAACAGCACCGGGCAGGGCGGCACCAGGCAGCTAACAGCACCGGGCAGGGCGGAACCGAGGTGTCAGCATTTGAGGCGCCAGCGAGGACGCCCAAGTGGGGACAGAGGAGAGCTCACTGGGCGGAGGCCCGGCCAGGGGGCTCTGGGCACCTGCTGTGTTGAGCAAGCAGGAGGCACAGAGGCCCATTGTGCAGCCGTGGGAGGAACGAGCTGGGTGACCACAGGTTAAACCCTAGATTGCGCAATACTTCCCCCAAATACCGCGGACTCCGCAGCTGCCGACACATGGGACTGCGTGCAAACGTTTTGCATAAACGTGAATTTGCAAGGGAACACTGAAGTATGTCAGCTGCATCTTAAAAATGAAAAAATGGAGGAGCCGTGGAAAAGGTGAGCAAAGCCACGCCTCCCGCCCCCGGCCTGGGCTCTCCTTCCCCAAAGCTGCTGAGAAACCCGCAGAGGGGCACGGAGACTGACAGCAGGAGAGCCGTGTCCCGGCGTGAATGCCTGGTGCCTGGCCGGGGCCTGGACGTCCCCCCAGAGCAGGCGCAGTGGCCCGTCGCCTGCCACCGAGGGAAGGCTACCCAGCATCACCTAAGATGCGACCGAGGTCCTCGGACTCAGGCCTCGGGGGAGCAATGCCGCAGGGGAGGGCCCCCCATGGCTCCTCGGCGGAGGAAGTCAGCGCGCTCACAGACGTGGCACTGTCAGCCCTCCGGGACAGTCACCTCATTGTGTGGCACGTCCCCCCCCCCGCCAACCCGATGTCACAGCAGCTGGGACTCTCCCCGGCGGGGGAGCGGGGACGCCGCAGAAGGAGGAAGGGGAGCCCTCGCCAGGTGCAAGCCTGTGACACTTCAGGTGGCGCAAACCTGCTGGTTTCGGCCATGAAGCCCAAAACCACACTGCCCGGGGCGGCCTGAGCGGGACTGAGCCTGAAGCGCCGGACGCGACTGGCGCCCAGGTTTCCGTGGGCGGCCCGGTCCTCACTCCAGGTCTGCAGCCTCCCTGCTCCAGGTGTGGGCTTCGGGCCAGGGGCCAGGGGTCGCCCAGGAACCCCGGCCTTCCCTCTGGTCACGGTGCAGCAGGGTCCCCCGAGCAGGGCCTCCTGCCGCCCGCGCAGTGTTGCTGGGAATCCGCTGGAATGCACAGGCACAGGCCTCACCCAGACCCACTGAACCAGACACCCGAGGGGGGGGGGGGGCACTGAAAACCACTGAGTCGGAGACAGGAGATCAAAGGCGCCAGACGAAAGGAACCCAGGAATAAAGGGAAGATAAAACCCCAGTGAGTCCTCAATCGGGGGGGCTGGGGTCCCTAAGGAGCCTGGCCCTGCGCATTCACTGCCCACGGCCTCGCGGAGCCGGCCGGAGGCTGCCAGACCCTCAGAGAGGACTCAGGCCTGGAGGGTGGGCTGCGGCCACCTGCGTCCCATCCGAAGCAAGTTAAACCTGATTAAAGTGCTTTCAGAAAGTAGGTGTGAACGCGGAAAAGCATTTAAGGGACCAGATCAGAAGGTACAGCCCCCTTTGCCAACAAAGACCTCGAAACCCAAACAGACCTTGGCTACAGCCATAAAGCGACCATAGAGCAGGTCTCCATCGTGGGCGTCCACTGTCTAGATCCAGAAACGGGGCCATTTCCAAAAGCTCTGCCTGGGGCTCTGGAGTTTATGCAGAATCAGTGAGGAGCCCGTTGCCAAACTGGGAATCCTGTGGTGTCAGCTGCTGCCTCCGCAGCTCTCGACGAGGGTGCGCGATGAAGGGACAGACAGCGGGCTGTCACCTCTTCCCTGGAATCCACGTGCGCTCCCAACGGCCCAGAACCAGCAGGGCTCCTCCCCGAGAGTCTGCCATGCCGAGCACCCAGGGATGGCGCTGCAGTCGGGAGGCGGCCGGCCTGTGCGTCTCCCGCTCGCCCCGCCTCCCCAAGGGGACCCCTGGCTCCAGCTCGCTCCCCACGCGTCATGTGTTCACATACATGGTCGTAGCGTGTGCACTCTGTGGCTGGCTTCTTCCGCTCAGCATTATCCTTGGGTCGTACATCCATGTTCCCCATGTGAATTTTCATTCTCATTCCTGTGTATCATTTCATGTACAGACGAACCATCATTTATCTGTTCTAGTCTTCTTCAAAAGGCTATTGAAATATAATTCACACACCGCATGCTCCACATATTTCAAGTACATGATTCAATATTCTTTTTAAAAAATATTCTTAAAACTGATTTCAGAGAGAGAGGGAGAGATAGAAACATCAGTGATGAGAGAGAATCATTGTTCGGCTGCCTCCTGCACGCCCCCTACTGGGTATGGAGCCCACAACCTGGGCATGTGCCCTGGCTGGGAATCGAACCCTGATCTCTTGGTTCATAAGCTGACACTCAACCACTGAGCCACACCAACTGGGCAACAATTCAATATTCTTTAGTATTTTCACAGGGTTGTGCAACCATCACCATAATCTAGTTCTAGAACATTTTCTTTTCACTGAAAGCAACCAGGAAACCATAATTGATTCATCTCCATCCCCCCAGGCACATCCCCACCCACCCTCAGAACCACTGACCTGCTTTCTGTCTCTATAGATTTTTCTATTCTGGACTAAATAAAGGCAGGCATTCAGCATGTTGGCTTTTGTGACTGGCTTTTTTCACTTCATGTCATGATCTCCAAGTTCACTGTTGATGTGTCAGGTTCACTGTTGATGCGGGGCCTACCTCTTTGGGGTGATCAATCGCGGGGCTCCCACACTGTGTGAGGGCACAGGCCAGGCTGGGGGACTGCCCCCCCCCCGCCCCATGTGCATGAATTTCATGCACCGGGCCACTAGTCTATATAATAAAAGCCTAAGTAACCATAACAGCGGAACAAACAGAACGACCGGATGCTATGATGCGCACTGACCACCAGGGGGCAGATGCTCAATGCAGAAGCTGCCCCCTGGTGGTCAGTGCACTCCCACAGGGGGAGCTCTGCTCAGCCAGAAGCTGGGCTCACCGCTGGGGAGTGCAGCAGTGGTGGCGGGAGCCTCTCCTACCTCCACGGTAGCACTAAGGAGCAGCGAGCTAAGCAGTAAGGAGCGAGGGGTCCCGGATTGTGAGAGGGCGCAGGCTGGGCTGAGGGACCCCCCTCAGTGCACGCATTTCGTGCACCGGCCTCTAGCTGTGAATCATGCTGTCCTGGACTTGCACACACGCAGCAGGTGAGGATGGTGAAGATTTCACAGGCCAGAGACTGGGGAGGTGGCCTCAGCAGCAGGAGCGGCAGTGGCGACAGGCAGAGCCATGGGCGTGGACCGACAGGCGTCCACGTTGTGACAGCTCAGTGCCTGCAGGAGTGTCACAGGCTACCAGCTGACCTGAACTCCATCTCCCACTCCTGGCAGAGCCACTATCCCGTGCAGACTCCTCCGAAGAAATCCACACTCTACTCTGCTCTCAGGAAGATATCGACTTCTTCCTCACTGATGGTTTCCTAGTATAACACACTGAAAAGTGCTTGAGCTTTTTAAAACATTAAATCAGCCTTGATTTAAAGTCTGGCTCCATCACATATCAGCTCATGACCTCGGGCCAAGTCCCATCACCTGCCAGCCTGGGTCTGTGCACCGACAAAATGAGCCTTGTAACCACAGCCTGTGGTGAGGGCCGGGCAGGAGGGCGCAGGAGGGCACAGGAGGACAGAAGAGCAAAAGAGGGCACAGGAGGACAGGAGAGCACAGGAGGACACAGGAGGGCAGGAGGACACAGGAGGGCACAGGAGG
>NW_005359352.1:1678979-1683971 GCF_000412655.1 Myotis brandtii | reverse complement strand
CAGGACACAGGAGGGCAGGAGGACAGGAGGGCACAGGAGGGCACAGGAGGGCACAGGACACAGGAGGGCACAGGAGGACAGGAGGACACAGGAGGGCAGGAGGAAGGTGGCCCAGCAGCACGCCCTGGAGGGAGGCCATCCTGGGCCTGAGGCCTCCAGGATGCTGGGGGATGGTCCACGTCTTGACTTCTTGGATTTAATCGCCCCCCTTGGACACTAACCTGCAGAGTCAGCTATCCACCTGGCCTGGTTATGATCCCCGGAAGCTCAGCTTGTGGAGCCCCTGAAGGCGCAGCCAGGGCAGCCGCGGGCCTTGTGCTGGGCTGGCCGGGCGCCAAGGCAAATGTTAGACTTGGCTGAGGGCTGGGCGCGCCGCTCCTGCTCGCGCTTTAAAGAACAGGCCACACCCAGAGCTGTTTGGGAGCAGAGGGGCTGGCTGCTGGTGGGCACAGGACAGCACCACAGGTGCGCTGCCTCCTGGTGGCGGGGGGCAAACCCTGAACCCAGAGTCCCCTGGGAGCGCCTAGAGCCGGTGCAGCCCTGGGTGTGGGCAGCCCTGGGTGTGGGCAGCCCTGTCGGACTTGGCCACGGCCCTGCCAACCTGGCGGTGGGCACAGCCGGGAGGGAAACACCCTGGACAGGCCTCGGGTCATGGCCGCTCAGGGCCACCTGTGGGTTCCACCACCTGCCTCCCCTTCCCCACAGCTGCCTGGCCAGGTAGCTCCGGTTCCCGGAAAAACGAGATCCTGTGGCTGCCCTCCTCCAGGCCCGGGATCTGCCCGGGTCTGCGCCTGGAGGCACTCACCTGGGCGCCTCTGAGCCGGGCACAGCGCCAGCCTCCGCGTGGGAGCCTGGTCACGTCCGGGTCCCTCCATTTCCTTGCAGCAGTAACTACGCGAGTTCCACCGCAACAGGAGGGACTCCCATGCATTCGGCACCTGCTCGAGCCAGGTGCTCCCACAGAACCCGGCGTGGTCCTCACAGCGAGGGGGCAAAGGCGCCGACACCTTTATTTATCTGATGCAGATGGTCAGTGGCAGCTCAGGGGGGGCAGGATCGGACGCAGCCTCGAGTCTAAATGCCTGGTCCTTGCCCTGGCTCCTCGCCCCTCCCTTGTCTGGAAGGAGCAGCAGGCAGGGTGGGGACCCACAGGGACCCAGTCCCCTCCCCCTCCACGGCTCCGACCTGCTCTCTATAAAACGAGGAGGAAGGACAAGCTGCCTCGGGGCCCTTCCAGCTCCCGCGCCCCCTGGGCCGGCACAACAACCTGAGACGCAGTGCGGGCAGCGGTGCCCTTGGCCTCCACCATCTGTCGCTCCCGGAGGGAGCTCCTGGGACACGGGGGTGGACAGCCCTGGTCTCGTGACTCCAGGAGGTCCCGGCGCTGGTGCAGACTGAGGTGGGGGTGGGTGTCTCTGCCCGGCAGCCTGTAGGGCAGGCGATGTGTCCCCCGGAAGAGGCAGCGCACCATGTCTCCTGTGACACATGGAGCTGGCAGGTGCCAGGCCCTGTGTGTGGTCCTCCGCCCGCCGCCCAGGAGAGAAGCGCGGCCCTCCCCCAGGTGCACGCGTTCGGGGAGACGGAAGCTCCTGGGGTTTGCACACACAGCCTGAGGGGGGCCGGGACCGGGACCCCATGGTGCTTCCACAGGCGGGCGGGGCCGGCTCGCTGAGAAAGGGGCTCAGTTCTGAAAGAGGAATCAACCGGCGGCTCCGCCCATGTCAGTCACCTGGTCACTTCATGGAACTCCCACAGCAGCACTTGGGTTAGGTGACGTCTTAAGGGAACCTCAGTCCAGAAGTTAGAAAAGCGTTGCTAAGAGGAGCAGGTGTCTGGCCCCTGGCCCCCGGGGCTCTGCTCAGCCCGCCCTCCCGCCCGCGCCCGCCTCCTGGGAATCGGCATCAGGATGCGCTGGTCACTAGCCCATCCCCCCCTCGACTCATTCTATTTTGGGGAGGGAACTTCAGTTGCATCATGGGGATAAAGGCTGTTAAAATGAGCCCACACAGCACAGCACGGCATTTATAACTGCATTTGAGTTATTTCTGCTCACACCCGTCTCTCCATGAAGCCTCCAGGGCCCCAGTGAGGAAATACACCTCTCACCCCCGCTCCCCGATCCAGGGTGGTCCCCGCGCCAGGCAGGTGGCCGCTCCCCCTCCGCCCGCTCTGCCAGCAGGTGCTTGGCACCCGGGTCAGGCGAGGAGGCAGAAGGGAGAGCGTGTTCCCACTGGCAGGTGGGAGCAGGGCCTGAAGCTTATCTCGGAGGCCTGGGGTGGAGCCGGCTGTTTGCCCAGAGGCCCTGGGACATCCCTGGCGGGAGGAGCAGTGTAATCGGCTGTTTTCAACGGAACTGAGGTCCCAGGACCTGGAGGAAGGAAGTCTCTGAGCAGCATCTCCACGACATGGGGCATGGACTGTGTTCATGGAGTCCTGCTACCAAGGAAAGGAAGTGACTTAACGAGCACAATGGCAGCTTATAGTCTCCAGGTAACCGAGAGAGAGAGAGAGAGAGAGAGAGAGAGAGAGAGAGAGAGAGAGGCTGGCTGATAGGGAGGTAGAGGGAGGTTGTTGCAAGATAAGGACACGCCCGTCAGTGGCCCTTCCCCGGGAGGCAGAGCTGGTGCCGGGCTGGTGTTTACCCTGCTTCCCAGGCTTCTTAGCTCGTGGCGAGGTCCCTGGAACCACAGGTGTCTCTAGCCGCTGAAATGTGTGACAATCTGCTCGAAGAAACACAAGCGGATCCCCTTGGAAAGGTAGGTGACGGCCCAATTGTTTCAGCCTGGGAGAGAGTGACATTCATTTGGGGGGGCTGTTGGAACCCCTTCCAATAATGTATCAAGTTTGATCAGACATTACTCACCTTCTTCTTAAACCATCAAAAAACCAACCATCCAAAAACCGCTGGGAGGTCGCTGGCTTTAGTAAAACACGTGGCGGCGGTGACTGTGGGGTGGGATACCAAGTGCCCCCAGGAAAGCTCAGGTTAATGACAAACCCATCGTTTTCCCCGGTAACAGGGAACCCCAGAGTATCAGGAAGGGGGTGCCGAGTGTGAATGGAGACCAGATTAGGTTACTGGGTTATCTAGACTCACTAACTAGATGCCACGGAGTTGGAAGGCCTGTTGCCCACTCTGATTCCGAGGAGCCCAGAGGTCAGCCCGCAGATCCCCACCCTGCGGCTGCCTCGCCTCAGCCCGGCTTCCCGAAGAGCCATATTCCGGGCCCGCGCCCACTCCCACTCAGGAACGAGAACCTCGGGGCTTCCTTTGAGGATCAGCGTTTCTCACAAGCTCCCAGGTCATCCTAATGTGTATTTCCATTTGGCTACTTCTCATTTACGTCTTTTTTTAAAATATATTTTTATTGATTTCAGAGAGAAAGGGAGAGAGAGATAGAAACATCAATGATGAGAGAGAATCATGGATCGGCTGCCTCCTACACCCCCCTATGGGGATCGAGCCTGCAACCTGGGCATGTGTCCTTGACTGGAATCAACCCTGGGGTCCTTCAGTCCACAGGCCGATACTCTATCCACTGAGCCAAACCAGCCAGGGCGCATTTACGTCTTTTATTCATAAACGAGAAGATTACAATTCAGACGTCAGCCAGCGCAGTCCAGGCCACCTGAGCACCATCCATCCCTGGGCACCATCCGATTCCGATCCAGGCCTCGGGAGTCCTGCCCAGGAAGCTGCGTCCCAGCGACCCTGGGCACCAGCACAGCGCCGGCCTGACTCAGGTTTCACTCTGAAACCCGTTTGTCTGGGAACGAGGGCTCTCCTCCCCCTTGGCGGACTGCCCTCTCTTCCACCACAAACAGCTCTTTCTTTCAAACAAGCCAGGCTTTCTAACGCTCGGGGAGTCCATCCTCATCACAGCGTCCTTTCCCCCTTGAACGTCCCAGGAAGAGCTCAGGCCGTCTTCTCCGGGCGGGGCCGTGGGGAGCGGCATGGCCTCAGGCCTCCTCCCAGGTGGCTGAGGGGGTGAGGTATGGGGATCGGTCCATTCAGTCCATCTCATTGGTCTGAAATGTAGAGGCGCTTCTGGTGGCCTTGTGCAGGGCCTGGCGATGTTTCTCTGTTAAGACCAAGACCACTCACCTCTGCTATTGACCAGCAGCCACGATGAGCGGCTGCCACTAGATCTTTACTTACACAATCGGGCAGCACACTGGACTTGCTGACCTTTGGTCGAGGAAACCCAAAGATCCAAAACACAAAATAACTTATCTCTAAGCATCTCCCGTCTAGCTTAGGTGGAAATTGGGGGTTGGAAGCAAGACAAGGCAGCCTTGGACGGGAAGGGCCTGGCTTCCCGTGGCCGCTGTCACCGAGTGCCACGGAGGGTGGCTTCAGACCACAGGCCCTATTCTCTCATGGTCTGGAGGCCAGAAGTCAGGAATCAGGCAACCCCCGGACCCAGCTCCCCCTGAGGGCTCCAGGGAGGATCTTTCCTCGTCTCCTGGCTTCTGGTGGGCTGACAGTCTTTGTCTCCTGCCTTCTGGTTGGCTGTCAGTCCTTGACTTGTGAACAGGGGACTCCAACCTCTGCCTCTGTCCTCACACGGCGTTGTGCTGCTGTGTCTGTGTCTCTCCTTTCCATACAAGGACACCAGTCATATTGGATGTAGGGGCCATGCTATCCCACCATGAACTCATGTTAACTAATTACTTTGGCAAAAAGCCATATAAGGTCACACTCACAGGTACCTAGAGTTCAGATTTCAACTGATCCTTTTGGGGGCACAATTCAATTCACTACAGGGCCACACCCCCCTTTTACTGTCACCTCCTGCCATAGGCACGTGACCAGAGAACCCAGATGTCTGAACTGTACTCTTCTCGTTTATAAACTAAAAGACGTAAAGGAAAAGTTGCTAAACGGACACACGCATCAGAACCCCCGGCTCCTTTCACCTCCCCTCCCACCCAAACCTGGTGGGGGACGGACAGCACGGGGGGCGGACGGTGCGGGGGACGGACGGCACG
>NW_005359352.1:1678214-1678751 GCF_000412655.1 Myotis brandtii | reverse complement strand
CGGCACGGGGGGAGGAAGGCATGGGGGGAGGAAGGCATGGGGGGGCGGAACCACCACTGATACCGCCATCGCCTGGGGCCATTCATGGGAATTCGCTCGCATGAAGGGTTCCCCTGAGAAACGGTCCTAGGCTAATACAACCTGTAGGCGCAGCCGTGAATTCCGTCCCACTGTCCCACACCCTCCTTCTGCGTTTGGGCACAAGGCAACATAGCGTGGAGCCCTGGTCACACCGCAGAGCCCGTGCGTCCCCGTCCTGCCTGTCCCCGCTGCTGGCTCTCCCGCCATCAGAACGTCATCTCACCCCTTTCACGCCTTAGCAGTCACATCTCCGCTCTCATCTCCAAATCCTCGAGGGCCTCAAGGAAGAAGGAGGAATCCTCTCTCCTTGCCTGTCACTGGCACTAGGAACTCTCTCCTCTGACTCAGCCCTGACCCGCAGCCCTGCCCGCCGAGTGGGAGCGGGAGCCTCGGGAGCGATGCCCCTGGCGAGTCAGGAGAGCGCGGCTGGTTTAGGTGTCAGATGGGCTGTAATTC
>NW_005359352.1:1674502-1678064 GCF_000412655.1 Myotis brandtii | reverse complement strand
GGGGATTTTGGAAGATGCTCTTGCTCACCGTCCAAAACACTTGGAAAAAACGGCATAAAGTTGACGTGTGCCTTGGGCTCTTTCCCAGGAGATTCCTCTTTAAAAACTCACATATGGTCCACTTTATTGTTTTACTCACAAGAAAGGGAATTTGAACCTATGGAATTATAATTTTACATAAAAAGCAACTCCGAGAACTATTTCTACACGGAGATCACACGGATGGCTCACACAGAGGTCCTGACCGTGGGCCCCGAGGTTACTCACAAGAAAGGGAATTTGAACCTATGGAATTATTATAATTTTACATAAAAAGCAACTCCGAGGACTATTTCTACACGGAGGTCACACGAATGGCTCACACAGAGGTCCTGACCGTGGGCCTCGAGAAGAGCTGGTTGCTCCCACGCCAGGGTCCCCTCGTCAGGATTTTTTTAAAAAATATATATATATTTTTATTGATTTCAGAGAGGAGAGGAGAGAGGCTGCCTCCTGCACGCCCCACACTGGGGATGGAGCCCCCAACCCGGGCCTGTGCCCTGACCGGGAATCAGACCCTGACCTCCTGGTTCATAGGTTGACGCTCAGCCACTGAGCCAGGTGGCGGGTTGTTACAATATTTGTCTTCCTCTAAGCAGGACAACGCTGGTGAAAACAGCAAGCCTTGCTGGGCAAGCAGCCCTAGTTTTGCTCTGTTTCCACCTGTTCAGCGTTGGGCAGTCGCTGTGCACCCAGGTGAGCTCTGCTACTACTACCATCACACGGCCGGGCCAGGAGCTCCCAGGTGAACCGAAACCCACTTGGGGGCTTTGGCCAGAAGAGGGGGCGAGAGGGTACAGTGCGGGGTGGGAGGGGGGCGCATTGAGAGGAGACGCCAGTGGGGACATCAGGTCCACCATCTGCCTGGGGGCCAAGGGAGGCCGCAGGTCCGCCCTTCCCTGCAGGAGGTTGAAGACCCAAGGCCGGGAGTTGAAGACCCAAATCGCTTCCTCACTCCCTGCTCCTCCGAGGAGGCGTGACACGGGAGCTGGAAGGGGCTGAGGAAATGCCCGACAGATGAGTCGTGGTCCCTGTCCTCGGGCAAGTGGCATCTGCTCCAGAAACAGGGACACTGAACCTGAGCCAAGGGCCCTTTGGCCGGCAAAGCACTTTTTTTTAGTTGATGAGAGAAAGAGAGAGAGAAACATGGATGTGTTGTTCCACTTACTCATGCACGCACTGGTCGATTCTCACATGTGCCGACTAGGGATCGAACCCACAACCTTGGCATATGGGGACAACCTCTAAACAACTGGGCTACCCGGCCAGGCCCAGAGCACTTTCCAAAAAGCAAACTCTGGGGACGGCAGAGCTCTGGGATCAGCCCGATGCTCAGAGAGGGGAAGCCACGGCCCAGGGGCACCCCGATGAAGAGTGGGGCCCGGCCCCTAAAGATGTCGGGAGTGGGGGGCAGCCGAGGGGCCCATCCTGAACATGCAGGCCCAGGGCAGGGATATACAGGGAGGCCCATTTGTCAAAATATTTGCAGGAGGAGCTGAAAACCCCCGACCCCTTCCTGACGCGTTGGTGATGTGGAGCGTTGGCTACGTCAGAGGGAGATCGCATTAACGCTTTTAAGGGTTTTTATTGATTTTTTTTTAGAGAGGAAGGGAGAGAGAGAAACACTGATGTGAGACTTTATTGCATCCCCCCAACACTACACAATGCAACACTACACAACGCTAGCCAGCCACGTGGCTGTGCTGAAGATTTCAAAGACAGAAACAGTCCTCCATCCAAATCCTTCCCAGGCCAGCAGCCCCCTCCTCGGGGGCCTCCCACCCAGCCCCACACAGTGCTGGTCGCCGCCCACGGATGGACAGGGGACGGACCCCACACCTGGAAACGAGGCAAACAGTCTGTGTGGCACCTCCCGGCTCGCCCATTCATTCACGGGATGCTGAAGTCTTCGGCCCGTGCTCATTCCACATTTACTTGAGAAGAGTAAAGTTAACGTTTGGAAGGTTATATTCTAATATCCCTTAGTTAACAGGCATTTTTTTAAATATGGAAATGAACCTTTGCACCTCCATTCCCAACTTGACTCTGTTGGTTTTAAAACCGGCTCTCGCTGCTTCCAGCCCTCCTTCGGGGTCTCCGGGCGTCGGGTTTGGGGCAGCCATTTCTCCCTGTGCCAATCTCCCTGCTTCCTGTGGTGTCTGCGTCTCATCCCATGACGTGACGGCCTCCTCTCCTCGGGCCTGGCTCCCTGGCTGCCCCGTGCCCCCTCCTCTCTCCACGAGGCTGTGGCGCCTCCCGCTCCTCGGGTGTCTGCAGCCGCCACTCCTGTTCCCTGACATCAGGCGTGGCCAGGTGCCATCGGCAGCTCAGGGGGTCACCCCTCACATCCCAGCAAATGAGCCGCGTGCTCGCTCTGTGGAGCTTCTCGCGATGCCCGAGTCCTGCCCGCGGCCGGCAGGGCCCAGCTCCATCATGTCACAGGCCACGGCCAGCTCAGGGGCCTGGCTCCAGGAGCAGCGGGCCCGCGGGCACTGCCCTGCCCTACCGAGGGGCGTGTGCGTGCGTGTGTGAACTCTGTGCCCCGCGGCTGGGGTAGGGGGACAATGAGTTTTGTGTGTGTGGTTCCGTCTATTTCTTCAAACATTCTGAATGATAATTAGCTTTGATTTTTACATCTATTCATAATGATAGCAGAGGGCAACGCACAACAGAAAGGGGGTTGCAAGCCTTCCACTTAGCAATTAATTCTATTATTAAACGCTAAGAAAAAAATAAGTGCCTGCCAGCTGCAGCCTTATTATGTTTTCCCAGAAATCCTAATGAGGGGCTGCGAGCGCCTATTATCCGTTTCCCCTCCTCCCCGCCCCGCAGGAGGAGAGGGGCCCGGGCTGGCCGCGTCCCTGGGAAGCGGTTCTCTGCTGGGGGAGGCGGCTGGGTCAGCGGGGGCGGGTCCGTGTGACTGACCACATACCGGGAAGCCTCTGCTCTGGCCACGCCCGGTTACACGGAAGCAGGTGAGTGCGGAGCGGGGAGGAGCAGGGCCCTGGGAGCACAGAGGCTGGTGAGAGCCCTGCATGTGGCGGAGCTGTCCGTCACCGCCCAAGCGGCTGTCCGCGGTTCTGCTCCCTCCCGAGCCCTACACCGGCCGCTTTCAGATGAACTTGAGCCCGTCTCTTCAGGGAAAAGTTACGTAACTGCCGGTCCAGGTGGTGCCTCTGCCACACGTTCCCATAGGCCTCTCTGCACTGAGGGCACGGTAAGTAGTAACTGCGTATGTATTAGGGTGAGTATTTGATCATTCCCCCCCCCCCGTTTGATTACCAACTCCACAGAGTGGGGGACACCTCTGGTCATGCACCCCATCCATGACCCGGCGGCGGACAGCACTGGGCATGGGGGCAAATAAGCGTCAGGCACTAGACTACATGATGCCTCAGGCAGACCCTGCCGTCATCTTCCAGGTGGGTGCACACAGGTGTTTTACACTCACACTCACACTCACACACACACACTCACACACACACACTTACATACACTCACACACACATACACTCACACACAC
>NW_005359352.1:1649681-1674445 GCF_000412655.1 Myotis brandtii | reverse complement strand
CACACACACTCACACACACACAAACACACTCACACACACTCACACTCATACACACACACACTCACACCCACACACACACACACACACACACACTATGACACACTCACACTCATACACACTCACACACACACACATAAACACACTCACACTCATACACACACACACACACACTCTCACACCCACACTTACATACACTCACACACACATACACTCACTCACTCACACACTCACACACACACACACCCACACACTCACACACACATACACTCACACTCACACAAACACACACACAAACACACTCACACACACTCACACTCATACACACACACACACACACTCTCACACACACACTTACATACACTCACACACACATACACTCACACACACACTCACACACACACAAACACACTCACACACACTCACACTCAAACACACACACTCACACCCACACACACTCACACACACACACTATGACACACTCACACTCATACACACTCACACACACACTCACACACACTTTCACACACTCACACACACATATAATCGCAGTGAGGCCAGCACCTCCCTCCCTTGCAGCCGACCTCCCGTAATTCTTTTCTAACTTGTATATAAAAGTGTCTTCAGGACAGAAGTTTTCCGAGGCAGACACAGCTGATTCACACAGCCAGTCGGCCTGGTGGTCAAATCCCTCTAGTATTAACTACAACAATCAAGGCTCAACTAGAACAAGACTGCGCACAAAGACCACTAGGGGGTGCACCAAGAAAGCATAAAAAATGCGGAGACAAAAAAACATGACAGAAATGGAGGATATAGAGCTAAAAATCGCAATTTTGAGGGCTTGCAAAAATGTGCTAGAAGCTGTCAATAAACTTGAGGAGAGAGTCACGAAAACTAATGAGACCCTCGATGCTATGATAAAGAACCAACTAGAAATTAAGCATACACGGACTGAAATAAAGAATATTATACAGACACCCAATAGCAGACCAGAGGAGCGCAAGAATCAAGTCAAAGATTTGAAATGCGAAGAAGCAAAAAACACCCAACCGGAAAAGCAAAATGAAAAAAGAATCCGAAAATACGAAGATAGTGTAAGGAGCCTCTGGGACAGCTTCAAGCGTACCAACATCAGAATAATAGGGGTGCCAGAAGATGAGAGACAGCAAGATATTGAAAACCTATTTGAAGAAATAATGGCAGAAAACTTCCCCCACCTGGTGAAAGAAATGGACTTACAGGTCCAAGAAGCGCAGAGAACCCCAAACAAAAGGAATCCAAAGAGGACCACACCAAGACACATCATAATTAAAATGCCAAGAGCAAAAGACAAAGAGAGAATCTTAAAAGCAGCAAGAGAAAGAGACTCAATTACCTACAAGGGAATACCCATACGACTGTCAGCTGATTTCTCAACAGAAACTTTGCAGGCCAGAAGGGAATGGCAAGAAATATTCAAAGTGCTGAATACCAAGAACCTACAACCAAGAATACTTTATCCAGCAAAGCTATCATTCAGAATTGAAGGTCAGATAAAGAGCTTCACAGATAAGGAAAAGCTAAAGGAGTTCATCACCACTAAACCAGTATTATATGAAATGCTGAAAGGTATCCTTTAAGAGGAGGAAGAAGAAAAAGGTAAAGATACAAATTGTGAACAACAAACATGCATCTATCAACAAGTGAATCTAAGAATCAAGTGAATAAATAATCTGATTTACAGAATGAACTGGTGATTATAATGAATCAGGGACATAGAAAGGGAATGGACTGACTATTCTTGGCGGGGAAAGGGGAATGGGAGATGCGGGAAGAAACTGGACAAAAATCGTGCACCTATGGATGAGGACAGTGGGTGGGGAGTGAGGGCGGAGGGTGGGGCGGGAACTGGGAGGAGGGGAGTTATGGGGGGGAAAAAAAGAGGAACAAATGTAACCTGAACAATAAAGATTTAATTAAAAAAAAAAAAAAAGTGTCTTCAAATCCTGTGCCCTCTCATAAACATAAAAAATGCATCTCTCTTTAGTGGACTGGGAATGTAAATAAAGTCAAACTTGAAAATCATATAAACTGCAGAAACGCGGGTGAGGTTGCCAACTGGGGTCTGCACCCCTGGCCCCCACCCCGTCTACACACCTGAAGGGGCTCCTCGACCTCCGCTGGGGTCGTGACCCGCACGGCGAGTCAGGGATCCCAAACTGTCACCACGTGCTGACTGTTCTCTCTATCGGAGGCCAGGAGAGGACATAGGTTGGCGGCGCCTGTTCTACAGCGAGGTAACGCGGACCGATGTGGGGCCCTCTGAGAGTCAGTGTCGTTAGTGCCAGCTCCCTGATGTCCAAACAACCCCTGATCTGCGAAGTCACACAACAACGGTGTGTGTCTCACACACGGGGGCCTGCAGGTCCCTCCATGGCCTGCCCCATGCTGCAGCTACGCCACGTGGAAAGCGTGGTGCCCAGGACTGTGCAGCAGGAGGGAGGGGCTGGAGGCAGCTCGGATTTTAAATGTGCATGCCACAGCCCAAGCTGGTGTGGCTCAGTGGATAGAGCCTCGGCCTGCAGACTGAAGGGTCCCGGGTTCGATTGCAGTCAAGGTCACAGGCCCGGATTGCGGGGCTCAATCCCCAGTAAGGGGTGTGCAGGAGGCAGCCGATCAATGATCCTCTCTCATCACTGATGTTTCTCTCTCTCCCTCTCCCTTCCTCTCTGAAATCAGTAAGCATAAACTAAATGGGCATTAAAGCCGCAGAAAGTCAGAATGATCTCACGCGTGTCTGAGGGTTAACGTCCAGCCCGGGAAGTGACCGGCGCTCTGCCTCCCCTCGAGGAGAACAGGAAGCCACTCTGCCTCACCCTCCTCCCTCCCTCTGCTCCTCCCCTCCACCTTCCACCACCTCCTCCTCCGACACCGAAGCTCAGCCATGTGACTCTTCCCAACATCTGCTTCCTTTCTTTTCTTTCATAGAAAGCGCGTGAGTAATGAGGCCATGCTGCGGCTGGTAATTGTGGAGCCATTAGCAGACTCCCAGGTGCTGCTCACTACAGGCGCATTGTAATTTTCTGTCCCCACATCAGCGACTCCGCCAGCCACTGTCTGCCCGGGGCAGGAGCACTGCGCTGTGAAGCTTCCCAGGCAGTGGCGGCCCATTCGCTGGGACCTGGAGGGATGGAGGCGCAGCAGTAACTCCTCAGACCAGCAGGCCTCCTGGGGGCAGCCTCTGGCCCAGCCTCCTGGCCCTGCCACAGGCGGATGGGTGGGAAATTGCTGAAATAGGCGGTGACTGACAGACACCCGCCCATCCATTCTTCCCTCTCTGCCTCCACGCCGCCCGTTTGACGGATTCTGGGGGAACTTGTAGAGAAGACAAATCCACGCTACCCAGGCGGCCAGCTGGGGGGCTGCCTGTGTGCAGCCGGAAATGAGGGCCAGGAGGCGTCAAGTCAGGGCCCCAGAAAGCCTGATGCAAAGAGGGTCCACGGAGAGACGTCACAGCAGGAAGCGGAGGGAACTCCCCGAAGCCACACAAACATGCCTGATGCTTCTGTTACACAAAACACATGACAACCTCCATCTGCGTCCTGGAAGGCACCTGTGGTCACGCTCAAGGTGAAAGGCAACAACGCTGGGGTTGACATTTCCCAGGTGACGTAAGGGCAGCCCGAGCGCACATGCGGCTCCTTTCAGGGGCCCACAACCCCACTCTGCTCCTCTGGGGAGGGGGCCCACAGTCCCCCCACTGGTCCTCTGGGTGGGCCCTGCAGTCCCCACACTGGTCCTCTGGGGGGCCCATAGCCTCCAGGATCACGGAGGAGCCAGCAGGCTGAAGGAGCAGCTCCCTTGCCTGGACTCTGCAGCGCTGTGTGCGTTTACAGCCACGGGCGCTATTTCGCGGGCTGTGTCACCTGTTTGCACGGCCCTGCTGCAGTGGCATTGGAAATGCACCTACTGCAAGCAGCTCCCCGTCTTTATACTTTCATGTTCTTGGCCTAGTACCGCACCTGGATGAATGAATAGCTTCTCCTGAGAGCCTTTCTAATCCACAGCACTTACCACCTGTTAGAGCAGGAGGCCCTCAGAGACCCTCTAATCCAGTGGTTCTCAACCTTCCTAATGCCGCGACCCTTTAATACGGTTCCTCATGTTGTGGTGACCCCCAACCATAAAATTATTTTCGTTGCTACTTCATAACTGTAATTTTGCTACTGTTATGAATAGTAATGTAAATATCTGATATGCAGGATGTATTTTCATTGTTACAAATTGAACATAATGAAAGCATAGTGATTAATCACAAAAACAATATGTAATTATATATGTGTTTTCCGATGGTCTTAGGCGACCCCTGTGAAAGGGTTGTTCGACCCCCAAAGGGGTCGCGACCCGCAGGTTGAAAACCGCTGCTCTAATCCAACCTCAAGTGTAGTGTCCTCATCTGTGACACAAGATCATTAAGTGCCTGTGTTGAGCCGTGTTTTCAACTGGCATCATTATCACCTTCCCTAATCTTCTCCGCATCCCAGAGAAGAATCCCAGAACTGCATTTCCCAGAAGCCCTTTCCCCACAGGTGCCCAGGTGAGTGTCTAACAGTGAAAGGAGAGAAGTCAGGATTCTCCAGCAGCAATCCCAGGGAGAAGGATAGACTCTCAGGTAAAGGACTATGGTAGAAAGTGGGTGTGACTTTCTGAGCGCCTCCAGGTAAACCCTGCACGCCTCTGTCTCCGTTAGTGCTCGGTTAGTGCTGCCAGGTGAGAACTCTGCAATGGCTTCACTGTCATTTGTCCCCAAGCCCTTAGGAATGTTTTGCTAGGTGTTAAAATCTTCCTCTGAGAAAAGAGTTATCTTTTCAATAAGTGGTGCTGAATCCACTGAATATCCATTGCAGGGGAAATGAATTTTGACTCCCTACCTCACACCATACAGAAAAACCAAATCCAGATAGCTGATTATAGGTCTAAAAGTGAAAAGTAAAACAACAAAGGTTTCAAAGAAAACAATCAAGAACTTCTTCATAATCTTGGGGTAAGCAAACATAAAAAACAAAAAATTGATAACCATAAAAGACAAAATTGATAGGTAGGACTTCATTACAATTAAGATCCTCTAAATAGCCAAATATACCATTAAGAGAAGTGGAAGGCAAGCCAAAGGTAGGAAAAGATCTTTGTAAGGCATGTGTCTTACAAAGGACTATGCAGCACATATCAAGAGCTTTTATTAATAAATAAGAAAAATTCAGGCATGCCAAAATAGGAGAAAGACTGTAATAGGCACATAAAAAGATAATATCTAAATAGCAAAAAATATATTTAAAAGATGCCCAACTTCATTAATCATTAGATAATTTCAAATTAAAACCACATCCGATAAATGCAAATGAAATTAAAATGTGGCAGAAAGTCTGTAATTCAGAAGACAGACAAAACCAAGTGCTGTGTTTGGAGCAACTAGAATTCACATAATTATAGGGGAGTAAATATATATAAATATATACACACACGTGGAATTATAGATAGATATACATATAGATATATAGAAATATATTTCAAAAAATATATTCAAGCATACTCAAAACAGCAATACTTGAATAGGCTCCTATTAGAAAAACACCTGAACTATAAATCAATAGTAGATAACAGATAAACTGTGGTGTATCCAAAAATGGAGTAAGAAGCGATGAGAAAAAAAAATCTACAATTTCCTTCAACAAATGGAGGCATTGCAATCAAAGTAACTGAAATGTAAAATATATATATATGTACTGGATAATTCCATTTGTATAAAGTTTAAAATCAGAAAAAATGCAGCCGTCGTTTAGAAGTTAGGCTGGTCGCTGCTCTTGAGGAGGGAAGGGCGAGAAAGGGACATGGCGCCCTTTTCTAACGCGCTCATCTCCCTCGCACAGCCTGGCCTTCATTTTGACCCCAGACTTCTCCCCAGACCTTCCCACGTCCACATCCAGCTCTCTGCTGCAGCTCTGCATCTGGGTATCAGGACTACAGGTCCGCGAGGACCACGTGAGACGGAGGGGCCAGGACTGGAGTGCCCGTCCCACAGCCCATCCTGTGCCTGCGCGGAGTAGGTGCTGAATAAACGTGTGATGAACGCATAATGAATCAGTGGCAAAGAGCCCCCGGGTACTCCGGTGACAGCCTTTCCGTCCATCACTGTGACTTCGTCCAGCCACAGCAGAGGCGCCATCCATGTGCCTGCTTCCTGGTTGCAGAGACGAAGAGAACTCTTGGAGAAAAGTTATCTTTTCAATAATTGGTGCCGAGTCCACTGAATATCAGCCAGAACGCAGAGACTGCCGTCAGCACATGTACACTTGTTCGAGTTTCCACTCGTTAGATGTGGTTTTTCTTATCTTAACATAGTCTCCTGCTTCCAGAGAACCTATATTTCAGACAATATTTCTGAGGAGACCAGGTCTGCTTGTAAATGACCCTCTGAGCCCAGCCCCAGGCCGGGGTCCGGGCCGAGGGCCCAGGCTGGTCGCTGTCACCGGCGGCTCCCCATTCAGCTCCTTCCCTGAGCAGTGTCCGCCCACCACTCGGCGGCCGCTCTGGGCAAGGACGCAGGCTTGGCTGGTAATGTGTTTACAGAGATTATTTAAGGCACGACTGTTTGTGGTCCCAGGATAAATTACAATCACCTTTGTTTGCCTTCTACTCCTTTCTTAATTAACTGACAACTATTAGCAGACAGCTCTTATCCCAGGAGTATTAATTACACATAATTTATATCATAAGCATTTATTTCGTATCAGTGGGATGAATAACACATTTACCTGCTTATAGCTACTTGAGGTTAACGTTTTTATATGAAAAACTCACCGGAGACTTCCAATCAAATCATCAGATTTTTAATTTTCCGTGACATGACGATACGGTGCCAGTCACTGTGGCGCTCTGCTCCTCTCCCGGCTAAACAAGCGCCGGCGGAGGGCCGTGGAGCGGCATCAATGGGCCGCACCGCGCTGCAGGATGAGCGCCAAATGCTAAGATGTGGGACGTGCTGAGGGGAGAGCAGCTCCGTGCGGGACTAACCCCATCTCAGCCCAGCCAAGTGGGGCCGACGCCAGGCCTCCAGTGTCCTGCCTCCTCAGACCCAGAGGCATCCGAGTGACCAAAGGGCACACTGCCCGGCAGGTGTGGCTCAGTGGTGAGAGCGTCGGCCCGCACACCAAAGGGTCACTGGTCTGATTCCCGGTCAAGGGCACGCTCCCGGGTTGCAGGTTTGATCATGGGCCCTGGTTGGGGTGCATGCAGGAGGCAACCAACAACCAATCGATGAGTCTCTCTCACATAGATGTTTCTCTCCTCCCCCCCACCCTGCCACTCTCTCTAAAAATCAACGGGAAAAATATCCTCGGGGGAGGATTAACAACAACCAACCAAGAGCACAGCCTCTATGTGAGAAGGCAGACTGGGCACCACCCACCCAGCAGCAAGCAGGTGCGCAGCCGGGACAGGTCAGTGCAGGACCCGTTCCAGGGCCTTTCCCACCCACAGCCATGCTCGTCCCCTTCTCCCTCCAGACCCCGAGAGCTGCAGGGCTTGAAGGTGTGGTCCCATGTGGAATGTTCCGGGATGAGATGCACAGAAATCAGACCTCAGCAGAGAACCCACCATCTCGCCTCCCCGCAGCGGCACAGGTGATACCTAGGGGACTGGGGAGGTCCTCTCCGAGATGAGCAGCCGGACTGGAGGGCCGGGAGCAGCCGCCTCAGCCCCAGGCTCGCCAGGGCGCCCTCCCCGCCGCGCTCCCCGCTGGCTGACTTCCCCTGAGTGCGTGTCGACAAGTGTACGGCGGTGATGTGAACATCAGAGAAAGCCGGGTGGAGGCTACGTGGGAACTTACCTTTGTAAATCTTCTGTAACATATATTTTTATTCAAAAAACGTTTTAAAAACACAAAGACCAATTCTAAGTAACATGTAGCATTTATATTTCAAAGAGACACCAAACCTGTACTGTTTTATAAGGTACATTCTACCAAATATTCAAGAAAGAGATCATGCGTACGTTATGCAAAGTATTCTGCGACAGAGAAAGGTGGGCTGATTTTCAACCATCATTTTGAAACTAAGGACAAATGGACAGCAAGATAAAAGGAGGAAGGAAAGAAAGGAGAAACGGGAAATGACACGGTCAGTCATTGTCAGCCATGTACACGCGCAGAAACCCGTAAAAACGTATCAGTAAGTCAGACTCGTCCCTGAACTTAAAGACTAGACTTCACAGAAAACCAGCAGGATCTGAGCCGGGACTGCAGGCGGCTCAGCCTTTGCCGTCTGAGTGAACAGGAAGGACACACGCCGATCTCGCAGCTACTGGGAACCGCGGGCACGTTTCACCTCTTTCCTGGTGAGCAGCTTTCGCTGGAAACAGAAGGGAATTTTGAAAACACGCGAAGGGCCCTCCTGCGAACCACGCTGACGCCGTGTGAAGGCGCAGCCCCGCACACAGCCCCGCAAGGACAGAAACAAGAGAACGACGCAGACCCGACGGGCGAGAAGGAGAAGGGCCTGGGAAGGAGAAGGGCCTGGGAAGGAGAAGGGCCTGGGAAGGAGAAGGACCTGGGAAGGAGAAGGGCCTGGGAAACGCAGGGCCGGTTTCTCCGAGTGCGGCCGGGCCAGCGGGCAGCTGTGCTAGGGACCCCCCGCCTCCTGAACCAGCTCAGAGTGAAGACAGCGACCTGGTGCCACAGTCACACACACAGTGCAGTGCTTGTTCTGTGTGCGCGTGCGCGTGTGTATGTGTCTGCGTCAGTGTGTGTCAGTGTGTGTGTGTGCACACATGAGTGTGTCTGTGGGTCTGAGTGTGCGGGCACACATATGTGAGTTTGTGTATGAGTGCTGTATGCATATGTGAGTGTGTGTATGTATGTGAGTGAGTGTGTACGTTTTGTGCATGTGTGAGTGTATGTGTGTGTGACTGTGTTCATGAGTGTGTGTGAATGTGTGTGAGTGTGTGCATGAGTGTGTTTTGTGCATGAGTGTGTATGTGTGTATGAGTATATGAGTGTGTGTGTGTGTGAGTGTGTGCATATGAGTGTGTTTTGTGCATGAGTGTGTATGTGTGTATGAGTATATGAGTGTGTGTGAGTGTGTGAGTGTGTTTTGTGCATGAGTGTGTATGTGTGTATGAGTATATGAGTGTGTGTGTATGTGTGTGAGTGTATGAGTGTGTTTTATGCACGCATGAGTGTGTGCATGTGTGTGTGAGTGTGTGTGCCAGCTGCTCTCTCCCCTTCCGGCTTCTCTCCAGCCCCTTTTCCTTCCTCTCCCCCCTACCTCAGGCCCCGACAGCTGGCCCTCGCTCCCTCTCCTCTTCCCCCAGAGGTGTATCCGACCCCTGCGATGGCCGTGGCTCATCGGTTTGAATGCTGCCGTGGGTACGCACAGCAGCCCCGCAGGCCCAGGCCCCGCACCCACAGCGTTCGGGACGCCCCACCGCACGGGCTGCCTTCCTTCCGCCTCCACAGAGATCCTCGCGGACAGCGGGGCTGGTGTCAAAGATTGAATCTGTCGCTTGCATCCCGCTGCGCCCATGACCCCGCACTCTGGGGAGTTCCAGGGGCAGACGCCTGCCCTCCGGGTCCGGGGAGTGACCGAGACAAGCGTGGCCCTCACCCCGCTGCCCATCACCTGGAGCTCCGCCCGGCCGGACTCCCGGAGCGGCCTGAGGGGCCACGTGGTCTCGGAAAGGCTTTTTCTCTCCTTCTCCCTTTTCCCCAAACCGCCGGGGAGCTGGCTCCTGTCAGCAGCTCCCTTCTCTCCCTCCTCCGAGCGCAGCAGCCAACGGCGCTCGGTTTTGTTCCATTTGCCTGCGAAGCGACAGGCAGCCAAACCTGACGACAAATTATCTACATTGTCTTCAGGCGGAAAACCGTTTCTTTCCCGGCTCTTGGAAACGCTCGCTCGCTGGGCCGGGAGCCGCTGTCCCTTCTCTCTGTCCCGCACACCCCCGTGGGAGGGAGCCCACGCCAGAGGACGCAGGGCTGAATCGGGGGGCCGTGAAAATAGTTCACAAAGCAAGTGCAAAGCTATATATAAAATGGTGTTTACGGCTCCTCTTCCATGGAGCCGAGACAAAGGCGCCTAGGTAAACACAGCTGCAGCGCTTAGGCATGCAATCAAAGGCAAAAATAATATTGGGAAACCATGTTAATTATTGTAATTAAATTGTGAACAGTATTGATAGAAATATCTTTAAAACCTATAAAATCGACATGGAGCATATGGCCTGCTGGGCAGCCTCGCTCTTCCCGAGATGTGCCAGCAGGGGGTGGGGGAGGGGCCGGAGGAAGGGACCCCAGAAGGGCTCACACCTGTCCACGCCCCCCGCTGACGTCAGGGGGGAGGAGCCTGCCTGACCCAGCTCTGGGACTCACAGAGTAGTGAAGGGAGCACAGATTTGGGGTCCAGTTGATCGGTCATCTATTACCAGAGGGACTTTAGTCTCAATGTCCCCAACTTGCGCTTCAACGGCACAGCCGTCCTGCACAGAAGGCCATGTGCCTGCTCCCAGCATCGTTTCTCCAACATCATTATACGGGCTCGGAGGTCTCATTCTTTCTCTTTTCTTTCTTCTTTATTTTGTTTGTTAATCCTCACCCAAGGATATTTTTCCATTGATGTGTAGAGAGAGTGGAAGGGAGGGGAGAGACAGAGAAGGAGGAACATGGATGTGAGAGAGACACAGCGACTGGCTGCCTCCTGCACGCACCCCGACCGGAGCTGGGGAGGAGCCTGCAACCGAGGTATATGCCCTTGACCCGAATCGAACCCGGGCCCTCCAGTCTGAGGGCCGATGCTCTACCCCCTGAGCCACACCAGCCAGGGCAGAGTCCTCCTTGCTTCTCCATGCCTTGGGGTTTGAGGAACGGCTAACCCAGCGCGCTTAGCACCTTCCCGAAGTCCAGAGAGCGTTTGGCTGCCTCCGCCGTAGCCTCGCTTTCCCGCGGATCCCACGTGCGTGAAGACCTGTTCCTCCACGACGTCTTCGCCCGGTGCCGAGGGTGGGCTGGTCCCGCCGCGTCCCCTCCAGGGTCTGCTGGGAGGAAGCTGACCTGCCAGGAGGGTCCGTTGCTCCCACGTTCCTCCCGTCGCCCAAGAGCACATGCTTCTCAGGCTCCCCGTCAGCGCCGCTCCCCGTGGGGGGTGGGGGTGGGGGGAGAGGAGGCGCCACGCTGGTTCTTCCCCACCTGCTGCTCCGTGGAAACGCCGGCCCCGGAGCTGGGCTTCCTGCCGGCCCGTTTCCATCACGAGTCTGCTGTTTCCTGTGCTCATTCTCACTCCACACGTGAACCCCCTTCTCAGTTTGCACCGAAGCTTCTCTCCCTCGACGAGCAATGTGGTCACCGCTGGATCATTTGCAGTTTCACAAGCGCCTTTTCTTCACGTCCGCGGGAGCCGTCGCGGAATCCATCGCTCTCGGATTGACTCACTTTCTCTTCTGGCGAAGAACCCGGGTCTGAGCCGCCTCCGTCCTCTTCATCTGCCTCCCCTGCATGGAAGTTGGCTTTTCTTGGGGGAGGGGCAATTCTTTCACGAAGATGCTGAATGTTTAATGACTGACTGTGCCGACTGCATCGAAGAGCAAGTAGAGGTGATGGAGCCGGGCAGACACGGGCCAGGGGGTCAGAGGGGCTGAGCCAGGGAGCCCCCTGCAGCTTCAGACCCCACACTCCTCCTGCACACACTGCAGGTTACATGAGCCAGTCAGCCTCAGGCAGCTAGAGGGGAATCACAGCAACGATGCCTGTTTCACAGCGTTGGGAAGACCAAAGGAAATGGTATTTGTGGAAAATGTTGGAAAATTGTAAGCACCCTGCGAGTAGAGTGTTTTCTGTCCTGTCACAGAAATCCTGCTGCAGAGTAGCCCTCACGCTCCTCACCAGCCACAAACCCCCACAGCCACGAACCCCCACAGCCACGGACCCACACAGCCACGCTCTGTGGCTTAGCAGCTACAGCTGAATCTATGGGGAAACTAGATGAGGGTGAACCAAAACTTGCAAGCCCTTAGAGAGCAAATGTTTTCCAATCAATAGAACGAAACACGGCGCTTTGCTGGTAAAATGTGAGCTGGTTTTGCCCCTGAAACTAGTCTGGTGGTTTCCCAAAACTGTAACGAGAATCAGCACGCGACCCAGCAATTCCTCCTCAGGGTCGGCACCCAGGAGCCCGGAAATCGGGGACTGGGACGGGTGTCTGTCTGTCCACGTCCACGGAAGCGTGTTCACAGTGAGAGCCACCGCGTGGCCATCAGCAGAGGGAAGGCTGAGCACAGCGGCCCAGCCACGCAGTGGGATCTGGTCAGCCCGAAGGGAACACCGCTCCCGAGCATGCGGCCGCCTGGATGAGCCTGGAGACATTCTGCTGAAGGAAATACCAGACACAGAGGATCAGTACTGTGTGGCTCCACCCGTGTGAGCGACGTGGGGTGGTCAGACTCCCGGACAGAAGGCAGGAGGTGGTGGCGGGGGCGGGGAGAACACGGAGGCTATTTCTGGGGGGACGAGGTTTAGTTGGGAAGATGAGAAAGCCTGGACATGGATGGTGCTGATTGCACAGCCATGTGCATCCATTTAATGCCAATCCACTGCACACTTACATACATCGGTGAGCAGTATGTGCAGGGCAAACGCATGCCCACCCATGGGACAGGAGAGATACATGAATAAACACCTGGAGTGTGGGACCTGCAGACGGGTTTCAGGAAATGCCCAGATTTTTTAGGGTTAAGAAAGCCCTGAAGTTTTACGCCTCTTTGCCTTTGTGAAATAAATCGGTGCAAAAGAGAGAGGGGAGGAGAGAGGGCTGGTTTGGGAATCATTTCCCTTTATAAACAGAGATGAGCAGATTGTGGCAGCTGAAGGGACCGCCCTGGCGGGCAGCGCCGGGAAAATGGCAGCGTGAGAACCAACATTTAAAACATCCCCCTGAAAACCAACTCGCAGCGTTAACAAAGGCAGCTGGTGATCAGTACCGGGGCACGGGCCAGGGCTGAGCAGGTGGCCCGTCACCTTCCCTGGGTGAGGCCTTCCACTCCCTGATGGTCCCCAGCCGGGCTTACGAAGATCCCCAGGTGAAGCCCGTCGCCCCTAAGTACCGGGGGCAGGCTCTGTCTGTGACAGCTTCCTTTGACGCATCTTATTTTCCTGGAGAGCCTGTCATTCCATAATCCTGACCAGAGGCCAGGAGCTGCTGCTGAACCCGTGCCCGGCGTGCAGTGTCCTACGCCAAGGAGCCCCTCTGCTTCCCCACTCGCCAATCCTGGCGTCAGGCCCGGGCTTGTTGGTTTGGGGGTAGAAATGAATATTGTTACACTCGGGGTTGCACAGGGAGAGCATTTCTGTCTCACCCTCCGGTGTGGAAGCCTCCACGTTGGGCTTAGTAGAGATTCTGACGTCCCTGCTCTTTTCCTGGGACTCAGACCCCTTGGGTCTCAGTATCTCCCATCACCGAGGTCAAAATCACAGCAGCAATTTGATCTGCCGTCTACATTTCTCCAGCTCTAGCCTGCTCCCTCCTAACTAGGCTGCTTAGACAAACACTCCAAATAGAGCCATCGAAATTCTGGATTTAGGGTTCCAGTCAGCCTCCCTCCGTCAGCGATAGTCCCACCCACCTGTACACGGTGGTCAGGACTCCCTCCCATCACCCACTCCCGCCTCCTCTACCTCACTGACTGGCTCTAATGAATGTCCACATACAGTTCTTTTTGGTGAGTCTCTGGCCTTTACGTTGAAACCTGGCTCCCACGGTGGTCACACCCAACTTATTTCATTTTTTGTTCATTGGAAATCACATCGCCCTCAACATGAGCATTCAGAACCAGGATGCCAACATATGTGGGCACTCCGAGAGCTGCTCTTCAAATTCCATTAGCTCAAGCACAGAATACCATCTTTCATGGCATCATGTTGTTGTTTCCATTCTTCACAATTAGAGTGAATCTCTTGATCAACTTTTTCTGGTAGAAGCACATTCAAATAGTTACTTAAGGTGAAAGATTGATATTCACTGACCCAAAAGAATTTTATCCAATTTATTCACCTAATCAACACTGCACATGAGTCTGCAAAACTGCACTATTATTTCCAAAGTCAGTGAACAAGGGGTTTTCCTCTCAGTAAGGACAGCTTCTGCACGAGAAAAATGTTGCACGAGTAAAGGGACAATCTGTCTGAATTGGACGGCCGAGACCTGTAGTTTTCTATAAAAAGGTGGGCCACTCAGATATTTGATCATCTCTGTAATAGTAATTGGAATGACAATATCTACTGTTCAGAAAATACATCGTGAAATTTACACTTGCATTTTGACATTTTAGAGTTCAATTATCCACAAATAAAAAATGGATAATGGACTTCCATAGAATAACTCAGTCTATGAGGCCAGCTTTACCCTAATAGTCAAACCAGACAAAGACATTATAAGAAAAGCAAGCTATAGACCAATATTTTCATGAACATAGGTGCAAAAGTCCTCAACAAAATATTAACAAATTAAGCCCAACAATGTAGGAAAAGAATTTTACACCACAAACCAAGTAGGATTTCTTTCAGTTATACAAGTCTCACTGGTTCAACATTCAAAAATCAATGCAATCCATTATTACATCAACAAACTGAAAAAGAAAAATCATGTGATCGTATCAATGCATGCAAAAAAGCATCTGAGAAGGGTTTAAAATCCAACATTAATTCTCATAAAAACTCTTGGTGAACTGGAAGTACAGGGGAATTTCCTGAACTTGATAAAGGACATTTAGAAAAACCCTACAGCTGACATCGTACTTACTGCTGAGAAACTGTCTCCCCCTGACGCTGGGGACAAGGCAAGGCTGCCCTCTCACTACTTCCTTCAACACTGAAATGCAAATTCTTACGGCGCAAGCACACAGGAAAGGAAGTAAGTCCCCAGGTTAGAAAGGAAGGAACAAATCATCTTTGGTCACAGATGACATGATCATCAATGTAGAAAATGTAACAATCAACAAAAACTCCTGGAACTAATGAGCAATTACAGTAAAGCGGCAGGATACCAGGTTAACATATGAAAGTTGACCACTTTTCTCTGATGTATGTAAGCCGGTTTGCCTCAGTGGATAGACTGTCGGCCTGTGGACTGAAGGGTCCCGGGTTCGATTCAGATCAAGAGCACGTGCCGGCCTTGCGGGCTCGACCCCCAGTAGGGGGCGTGCTGGAGGCAGCCGATCAATGATTCTCTCTCATCATTTATCTCTCTCTCTCTCTCTCTCTCTCTCCCTCCCTCCCTCCCTCTCCCTCTCCCTTCCTCTCTGAAATCAATAAAAATATATTTTTAAAAAAAGAATGTAGACACAGACCTTACGACCTTCACAAATATTAACTCAAAGTGGATCACAGATCCTAACGTAAAACGCAAAGCCATGAAACTCCTGTAAGAGAACAGGAGTGCACTTGCATGACCTTGGGCCTGGGGATCCCTTTATACACCCATCCAAAAGGTCTGAGCCTTGAGAGAAGTGATTCATGATTTGGGCTTCACTGCAATGAAAGCGTCTGCACTGTGAGAGGCAATATCAGGAGGATGAGAAGATAAGCCACCAACTGGGAGAGATTATCTGCAAAAGACACAGGTGATTAAAGACTTCCCCAACATATACCAGAAAACTCTTCAAACTCAGCTATAAAAACAAACAACCTCATTAAAAATGTGTCAACCACCTCAACAGACACCTCAACAAAGATGATACACAGATGGCAAGTACGTATACGAAAGAATGTTCCACATCACATTCTCTCAGGAAATGCAAATACACCACAGGAGACAGCACTGCCCACCTGTGAAAACGGGCAAAGTCGGTCACCCTGGCACCGAAGGCCGGGAGGGCGCAGAACAACGCGCACTCATTCACATTCATGGGAACGAAAACCGAGACAGCCCTTGGAAGACAGGCTGGTGGTTTGCTACAAAGCTAGAGACTCGCAGAGGGTCCAGCAGCGGGACTCTGGAATTTTCCCACAGGCGCTGAGACTTACGTCCACAGAAAAACCTTCCCAGCGACGTTTATCGCAGCTTCCTTGGCATCGCCAAAACTTGGAAGCAACCAAGATGTCCTTCCAAGGGGAATGGAGGATAAAATGTGGTCCATCCAGGAAATAAAATCCTATTCTATTTTCCAGAAATGGGTTATCAGGCCATGAAAATAAACGCACAGAGGAAGCTTAAATGCATAGGACGGAGTGAAAGATTTCAGTCTGAAATGGCCACAGAGTCTATGATTCCAACTGTATGAACTCTGCAAAGGCAACATAAGGAGACAGTAGTTGCTGGGGACCGAGGTGCAGGGTAGGGAAGAATAGGCAGAACACAGATAAGGTTTAGGGCCGTGGAAATACTCCGTATGATACCCCAGTGACGGACACAGGTCATTATACATTTGTCCAGCCCTCCCATATACAACACTGCAAAGCCTATGAACTCTGGGTAATCGTGACGTGTCAGGGGAGGTTTCTCATGGGTCACAGATGTGACCTCTGGTGTGGGATGTTGACGACAGGGGTGGCTCTACGTGTGAAGGCAGGGGGTACGGGGAACTTCTGTATCTTAGCCTAGATTTGCTGTGAATTGAAAACTGCTCTGAAAATAACGCCTCAATAAAAGACAGGAGGTAACCCACACGGGAACTGAAAAATTGAGTTTAAACATATCAGTGTGTTTGCCACTCGCAAGTGTGAACTGATAAGTAACTGCAATCGGGGGTTAAATGACCAACAAGACATTCCATTCTGGACCTGAGGTCGCATCCGTGGCCTCCCAGGGTGCTCACGGGCAGTCTCCCCGACGAAGCCCGAGCTGGTCTCCAGGAGGCCCGGGAGCCCTGCCCGCAAGGCCTGGTGGACTTGGACTTGGACAAGTGGAGGCGCTTCGACATCAGTAACTTCCCAAGGTGCCCGGTGGTCCCTGGAGTAAGGCTGCCTTTCAGCAGCAAGGTCGCTGGAGGGACGTGTCCGCTGGTGGGCTGCTGCCTCCAGCTGTAAGGCTGTCCGTGATTGGCTGGCTCTCCAAAGCTCGGGCTGTCATTGGTTGGCTGATTCTCAGATGCATCACCCGCCACGGGAGCGAGGCAGTTAGAGGTTTGCAGAGCCTGGGCAGTGATGCGAGGTCATGTCAAATACACAGTTTCCTTGCTCAGAACTTGGGACTTCGGCCAGTGAACAATTTTTCCTTTCTTGACTATTTAAAAAAAAAGTACTTTTAATTCTCCTCAGTCCCTTCTCTTGGTTTTTGCTCAGCCTGTGGGGTAATCACAGAGACTGTCCAGGACTCTACGTGTGGGGGCAGAGCTGTCAGCTGGTACTGCCCGGCACCGGCCCAAGCCCCAAGCACCATGACGGGAAACAGCTCTACCTGCTGGTCTCCGTGAGTCACGGAATCTGGGACAGTTAGGCCTCCTGGCAAAGCCCATGCAGCATCAGGACGGAATCACGGAATCGGGACACGCCCTGTCGGCAGGTGCCTGCATCCTGTTAGAAGGCATCGCTACAGTGGACGTTTTGTCAATCTATTACTTATTGCAGCCCGGACGATCACAGGTGTCACGAGCTGAGATGTTACGATGAATTCCGATTGTTTGATACGGGCAGTCGATGCAGCTCTGTGACCACACCCACCCATCATTTCAGCCCGCTCGTTGGTGGCCACGCCTCTTCTCCCTGGGAACTTAACGTTTCCACGCTTCACGTTTCTCCCGGCGCACATGTGTTTGGAAGAATTCCAACATGAAAATCTCCAAGATGACCCTCAGCAAGCTCCCAGGGGACGTGTGGAAATGCGGACCTCGGACTGTCCGCAAGCTCCCCGATGCGCTGGACAGTGAGGGCTTGAGGGGTGCCCCCAGATTCCATCCGAACCCCGGGGACAGCTGGGCCACCTGGCTCACCACAGTGGTTGTGTGTGCAATCTATTCGCAACCTAATTGTTTACTTAATGACCTCCCTCGTTTTCCCTTAACTATCTTGCCTGGTAAGCTATTCCACACATTTATGATTCTCTGCGTGGGAAAAAAAATTAAAAAAGCAACGCTTCCTGACATCTGTTCTGAATTTGTTTTTCTTTCATTTTCATTTATACCCTCTTGTTCTATCATCTGTGTTGGGCTCAAAATAGGAAACCATGTTGACATTTTCCAAACCATTTAAGTTTTATGTTCTTTAATTAAAACCCCTTCTTAACTAGATAGGATCCAACCTGGTGGGCAGATGCTGGGACACTACATTCCGACGGAAGACAGTTTTTTTAAATTTCCCCCATCTCATAGGGGAAACAAAAATAAAGTTATGGGATTTCAATATTATCCAAACCGAAGAAAAGATGGGGACACTTTTATTTTCCCCCAAATCAAGAACTAGCTAAACATGACTGACGCTGGGCTTGAAGTAGTAACATGCAGCTTTAAGGCCCAGCAGGCTGGCGCCATGGGCTTTTTATAAGCTGCTTTTTTTTTTTTTTCTGGGCAATGGTATTTGTGTTGGTCAGAAACCCTGGCTACACAGACCAATTCCAAATATCTCAGCTCATATATCCTGTTCCCAGCCTTGGAAGCCAGTATAAGCCCTTCTACTCCAGACCACGGCCTAAACTAACTAAATAAAAAGAACCATATTTTTCTATGAGACATGGAGGCCCTATCAAACGTAAGTAGGACACGAGTACATGGCTTTCTCGAGGGGAGGTCTGAGTTATGTTGGAACCAATGTGCTCAGGAATCAGTCATTCCGAGGCCCCGGGAGATCTTTATTTAACGCCTGCAGCCCCTTCCTCAGGATCTGGAAGCCTGCCGTGTAAATAACTGTGGTTTGCTGGTTCTGCTTAGCTTCTTCTTCTTTTTTAATCCATAATAATAAAAGCGTAATATGCTAATTACACCAGACAGCCAAATGACCTTCCGGACCTCCTTCCAGACGAAGCCGGAGCTGTGAGGAACGGCCGAGGCTGTAAGGGGCTGTGAGGGCCAAGCCCCTTACATGAATTCTGTGCATCGGGCCTCTAGTATATATATGTATATTTTTATTGAGTTCAGAGAGGAAGGGAGAGGAAGAGAGAGAGAAACATCAATGATGAGAGAGAATCATTGATCCGCTGCCTCCTGCATGCCCTGCACTAAGGATTGAACCCGCGACCCAGGCATGTGCCCTTGAATGGAATCAAACCTGGGACCCTTCAGTCCGCAGGCCAACACTCTATCCACTGAGCCAAACCAGATAGGGCTGCTTAGCTTCTTTTATTTATTTATTTTTAAAATATGGTTTTATTGATTTCAGAAAGGAAGGGAGAGGGAGAAAGAGATAGAAACATCAATGATGGGAGAGAATCACTGATTGGCTGCCTCCTGCACATCCCACAATGGGGATAGAGCCCACAACCTGGGCATGAGGCCTGACTGGGAATCGAACCCTGACCTCCTGGTTCATAGGTCGACGCTCAACCACTGAGCAACACCAGCCAGGCTTCCTTTATTTTTCGATGGGCATAGATACCTTGTAAATGATTTTTTTTAAAAGTAGCCTCGGAAGATCTCAGAAAAATTTAAATCCAGAAACTGCATTAGCATACGTTTGTTGGTAAGTTCTGTGCTAGAATGCAGATATCCAGTAGCAAACAGCAGATCTGGCGCCTGGCCTCATGGGAGCTTACGTCTAATGTAGAGACAGACAGTGTGGATGAGACCAGCCATTGCATTCTTACACTTGTGCTGAGTTCTATGAGGAAACAAGTAGAGTTCAATGAGAAATTAATTAAGAAGGACAGGCTTTAGCCCGGCTGGTGTGGCTCAGTGACTGAGCATCAACCTACGAACCAGGAGGTCATGGTTTGATTCCTGGTCAGGGCATGTGCCCGGATTGTGGGCTCGATCCCCAGTGTTGGGCATGCATTATTCTCTCTCATCACTGATGTTTCTATCTCTCTCCCTCTCCCTTCCTCTCTGCAATCAATAACATATTTAGGGGGGAAAAGGACAGGCTTTAGATTGAGGCACCGAGGAAGGCTGCCCTACATGTGTGAGCCTCAGGGTGAGACCTGAGGGCAGGAGTGAGGGGAACAGTGTTCCAGGAATCTGGAACAGCCTGTGTGCGACGGAGGATCTGTTTTGACCCATGGGCCCTGGGAAGAGAAGCTGGGAGCAACGACACCCCCCCGCTCCCCTTTCCTGTGTGATCCAGGATAGAATTTGCCAGCAAGAGAAACCCATGTGGATCTAGAACCGGAGGAGGAATTGCCTCCACAGCTCTGTGGAGGCAGAGGCACTGGATCTGGGGGTGGAGGCGGGACTCACAGAGGCTTCCCCACAGGGGGCTGCTGCAGACCCAGGCTGTGGGCAAAAGCTTCCTCAGGTGCTTCTGAGAATGAGGGCGCGCTTTTGTTTTCTGTGAGCCTCTGGGAACCCCCCGATGTCTGAGGCTGAGTCTCCGGGTCTGTTCTGATCTTTCAGCTGGAGCCCCCTCCCCTCTCCCCCCCGCGTCCCAGTGGCCAGGTGAGCCCGAAGCCCCGCCACGCCCTTTCCCTCCGGACATTTACAGCCACCGCATTTCCCTAGTGAGCCCACGCGGACATGACAGGAGACCGAGAGCCCTCCGCGCAGTCGGAGAAGCCGGTGCCCATAAGAAGCAAACATAGCGGCCCCAAAGGGACCCCGAGAGGGACCCCGAAGACCCCGTGCTCACCGGGCCTGCAGCCTGGGCGCGGGGCGCTGCAGGTGCCTTGTGAGCACCGCAGGCCCAACGAGCCTGGAAACGCCACACATCGTCCACTTTTCTCTGCTCTTCCCAGCAGGAGTGCGGAGCTCCCTGTCTACGTGCCTCCTCTTCTCCTCTGTGGTACAGGGAGGGGCCCGGGAAACATGAGCTGCGTGGGGACCCGCTCCCCAATCCCAGAGCCCTTCCCAGCAGACGCTGCCTGTTAGAGACTACACATCCGCGTTCCATCAAAACCATGTGATTCTGTGCTAAGTGTGGGCAGCGATGACCTGCAGACACTCCCGCCGCGTGAGCTCAGCAACTCAGAGAGTCCCTCCAATTTAAACAAAGGTGCTCCTCTCTGGATGGGCGGGGACTGTGCCTTCACTTTAGCCCAATACTTCTTATTCTTTTTGTATATGTTTTTATTGATGTCAGAGAGGAAGGGAGAGGGAGAGAGAGATAGAAACATCAATGATGAGAGAATCACGGATCGGCTGCCTCCTGCACGCCCCACACTGGGGATCAAGCCCACAACCCGGGCCTGTGCCCTGACCAGGAATCGAACTGTGACCTCCTGGTTCTTAAGTCGATGCTCAACCCCTGAGCCACGTCAGCCGGGCTAAATCTTATTCTTCTCAACATGATTAGTGTGAAAGGTGCCCAGACTCAGGGGGTGGAGACGCAGAGCCACTGATGGTCCCAGCCCCCAGGGGAACTTGGCCAGGAGTCGGTTCAAGGATGAGGCCGCAATGGCAGCTCTGGGTTTGTGACTCAAAAGGGAGTAATTAGGAGACATTTACTCCCATGTTCATAATGAAGGTGTAATTTACACACAGGAAGTCAGCCTTTCCACGTAGGGTTTGCATGTTTGGCCAACGGCAGCGAAATCGAGAGAGAGAGTGGACCCTCATCCGGCCCGGCTCCCACCCCAAGAGCAAGAGGAACCTACGGACACAGAGCCTGGTTCCTGGGAAGGAAGTGCTGAGCGCGCCCTCGTCACCCCCACTCTCCGGAGGCTCTGGAAGGAAGGGAGGCCACGCGGGACTCACGCGGCCGCAGGACCGACTGTGGGACGCTCAGTGAGTGCCTGCGAAAATCCGCCGGGGTTTCTCCGCTCAGTGTTGTTTTCTGGGGGGGAGGGGGCCCAGGAACAGCTCATCACAGTGTAAGCGAGCAGTGAGGGCAGCGTGGCCGCATGGCACGGGTGGGTGGCCTGGGCTGGAGGACCCGGGGCTGCTGTCTCCAGGGCAACTGCTCCTGTGGCACCGGCCCAGAGAGACGGGAGGGAGCAGGGGACCCGTGAGGAGGAGGCCACTCTGCCCGTCCCCGCGGGGCTGCAGGTGACTCCGACTCCTGAGGTCCCCGTTTGCCCGTTTGCTCCCCATCGGGGACGGCGCTCCCCTCCCCATGCGGTTTTCTTGGTCCAATTACCTCCTCTCTCTGAGCGGCTGTCCTTTCGAAGTGCTTGCTTTGTGCTGTGGAGAAGTACACATTTTTGGCCAAAGTGATGGGATTTGCAGCCAAACGAAAAAGAATATGTGCAATTAATGAGAAAACGGCGACGGCTGTAATTTACAGAGTATTTGGCAGGAGCGGCAGGAGTGCGGCGGGGCCCACTGTTCCCAGTTCCTGGGAAGTCTTCCTTCGTCTTTTCTGCAAATAGTGTCTCTGGGAGAGGGGAGTGCGGGTTCTGAGTGGGAGCGTCTCTCGATGCCCTTTCTCGGGGAGGGACGCAGACGGGAAGGCCTGCCGCCACCTCCTCCGCGCCGCCCCCTCCACGCCACCTCAGCGCCACCTCCTCTGCCAGGCCACTTCTGCCGCCTTCTCTGCCATGCCCATTGCATACCCCCACATGGTGCCCTATTGAACTAGTTTCTCCATACTTACTGTCGCCAACATAATTTCCCATGTAATTAAAAAGATTCACACAGAATCTTCAAAGATGTGACACAAGCTAAACACGTAACTCGACATGCGGGGAGGCGTCCAAGGCCTCTGGAGCGGGGGCCACTGACCCCGCTGTTTGCTAGAAACGGGTGGAGACACTTCCGGCGTCGCGCTGCGCCCTGGGAATAAGGGGGCGAGAGAAGAAGCCAGGTTTCCCGTGGCGCGGAGGCAACAGCAAAGGGCTCGTGACGGCTCATTTTGTGTGTCCACCAGGCCGGGCTGCGACGCCCAGAGAGCTGGTTGACACCATTCCTGGTGCGTCTGTGAGGCGCCTCCGGCGGGTGGGTCTGAGGCAGTGGCCTGAGAAGGACGCCCAGCCTCTCCAAGGCCAAGACGGGCAGCACCCAGCCGGCCGGGCAGGACCGCGAGGAGGGCGGAGGATGCGCCTAGTGCTGAGCTGGCACCCTCTCCTCCTGCCCCACACCCGGCTTCGCGCTCGGGCTTCGGGACTCAGACCAGGACTCCCACGTGGGCCCCGAGTTCTCAGGCCTCAGACCGGACTGG
The DNA here is from genome assembly GCF_000412655.1 of Myotis brandtii. NCBI lineage: Eukaryota > Metazoa > Chordata > Mammalia > Chiroptera > Vespertilionidae > Myotis > Myotis brandtii. Next base: position 1,651,254 of record NW_005359352.1, on the reverse strand, counting down.
ACACCACTGGCCATCGCGCCTCCAGCTTGCGGACGGCAGCTCCTGGGGCTGCGCAGCCTCCGTAAGGGCATCAGCCAAGTCCATGGAGCGAGTAGGAGCCGCACCTGCCGCTCTGCACAGTGGCCGGGAGGTGCTCATCGCTCTGCCCTTCCTCGCCCAGCTCAGCTCCCCAAAAACCTCGTGTCTGATTCTCAGCACGTGGGGAAGCCACTGAGGTTGAAGCTGGTTGTAACATCCATCTCCTCACTACGTTCTCAGCGACCCCTGGGTCCAGCAGGGCGTTTCTGCCAAAAGCAAAAGAAGCCAATTCTGGCCAAAGGCAGAAAGAAGCCGAGAGTGAGCGAGGCCGGGATCCAGCCTCCAGGCACCTGAACGGCCGGAGGAAACAGGTCTCAGCCGCCAAGGCCCAGCTCTGCTGTCCTGGCTCTGGGGTGGCGGGCGGAGAGAAGCTCGGGGGACGGCAGGGGATGGGCCGGAGGCTGTGGGAGATGCAGGCGGAGCCCCGGGTGACCCGCCTAACCGTGCGCAGTGCATCGGAAACAGTCCGGGTGCAGCCAGCGGGTCCTGCCGCGCGCGGGGATGAGACGGGAAGGAGGGTGTGACACCACGGCTCTGGGTGAGGATGGGAATCTGGCCTCAGTTGTCAGTGGCTCGTCTTGTTCCTGCACCAGCCCTGCCTCTAACACAGGCACGAATCTGGGCAGATGGCATGAGCGCTTCGAGCTTAATATATTCGCATAGGAACACAGATATGCACTATGCATATGGGCCAGGCATCTGCAGGTCTATTTTAATAGGCATTTTTATTAAGCTTCAAACAAGCGATCTTGTTTTTTAAAAATTTGATGAGCATGTTTTAAGTTATTTCTTGACTCCATGGGGCAATTTTTAAACTTATAAATATGTTGAGGTCTTTTTTTTAATGGAGCCCTCATCTGTGTCTCCTGCTCCCCCGCCCCAGACCTCCGCTGTGTAAAACCACGGAGCTCAACCGGCTGCAGAGGGGATGGCGGCCGGGGAGCGAGGAGAGGCACGGTTTACTCCAAGACTCAAATATCGCCTCAGGTCCTAGGGTACGGTCCCCTCCCCGGAGACTATTAGAAAGAGTTTCCAAAGTTCAGAGACTATTTTGGTCGGAAGCCTCAAGTTCTTCGAAATAACAGCGAGCAGCTGCTTCTCCGTCCCCGGTTTCCGGCTATAAATACAGGCCTGGGACGGAGTCTGGACTCAGCCGCCCGCGGTGGGGGCACTATTGTCTCTTTATTTCCCCTCGTGGGCATATTTCTCTGGGAAGCAGAGGCGGGCGAGCAGCTTCCTTTCTGCGGGGAAGGGGGAGAGCCCTCAGCCGGCTGCTCTGGTCGGGGGCACAGAGAAGTCCCGTCTGCCCGGGGCCACTCCGGGGTCTCTCCGGGTCACGGCTGAAGGTGGGACTCAGTGCGGTGCTGCGAGACGAGAGGGTTCGGGGTCTGTGGTGCCAGAACGAGGTCCTGGCACTGCCGTTTGCCAGTTGGAGACAAGGAGGCCAAGGAGCTGCCGGGGGCGGGCTGTGATGGCGGTGAGCATGGCCGCCCCG
>NW_005359352.1:1649059-1649643 GCF_000412655.1 Myotis brandtii | reverse complement strand
CACCCCGAGGCGCCGGCGTGCTGTCCCCGCACCAGGAGGAGAAGGCGGCTCACTGGGCATCCTGGGCCTGCCTCCTGGGGATGCTGCTCGTTTCCGGTTCAGACCTTTGGTGGCAGCGGGTGGGCCTCAGCGGGAAGGGCTGGGACCTCCCGGGAGCGTTCCTAAGAGCAGCCCCGGGAAGACGCACAGAGGAGGAGCTGAGCTGTTGTTAAAGCCAACAGGCCAGCTGGAGGGAGGTCTCCAGGGGAGAAGAGACCGCAAACTCGTCCCCGGGCACACCTTTGCATCAGCCTGCGGCCCAGAGGTGAGGCTCGGAGGGTGTGGAAGGGCCGGAAGCAGACAGCGGCCTTCCCCGGGCAGTGGGCTCTGGAGGATGAGCATCCTGAGGCTGGAGCGGCTGTGACCAGCTGATTCCATCCCGGCCCCGCCAGAGGGCAGGCAGGACAGGACCCTCAGAGGCACGTTCTCAGGAGCTACTGCGACTTCCTCTCATCACGAAGAGCCAGGAACGAGCCAGGAAGGGAGCGCACGGCACTCAGCCCTCTCCTGCCAGCATCGTGCCTGCACCGCACGGGCCGGAGCCA
>NW_005359352.1:1637793-1647001 GCF_000412655.1 Myotis brandtii | reverse complement strand
GCCAGCACCTGCCCCCGCCAGCACCCCCTCCTGCCAGCACCTCACCCACCAGCACCTGGCCCAGCCGACCCCTGAGCCACGCTGGCCGGGCTGGGTGGGTATTTTTAAAAAGATTAGGGTGCCCCAGCCAGCACCTGCCCCCGCCAGCACCTGTCCCTGCCAGCACCTCACCCACCAGCACCTGGCCCAGCCGACCCCTGAGCCACGCTGGCCGGGCTGGGTGGGTATTTTTAAAATTAAGATTAGGGAAGATTTTCTGAGATGCCCACAGACCCTGCCTGAGCAGCCGGGGGGGGGGGGGTTCTGACAGCCTGGGCAGAGGGCGCGGTGTGGGCCACAGGAGCTGGGCTCTGTCCAGGAGCCCAAAGGGGACGTGCAAGGGGAGAGGTTTATGGGGAAACCTGGTGACACTCGATTGGGTGATGGTCACGCAGACACTGGAGCAGAGGCAGGAGAACAACAATGGCTTCGCCCCTGCGCTTCCTGGCGCTCCAGACAGAAGACATAGCGCCCCTTCCCCGGGTGGGCATCAGGCTGGGCGCCCAGACGCGTGAGAAGCTCGAGAATAAGTTAAATATAAACTCCGTGTCCTACTTGCTTGAAACCAGGGTGCGAAATAGGTCACAGCTATTTTAAACGTCCCTGTGAAATGTCAGGAGACTGGGTCCGACCCGCCTTTCCCAGGAAAGCCTCCAGATCCCGGCCGGGCGCGGGCAGCTCACCCCGCGGCTTCCACCGCGCCGGTGGGGCTGGAAATCAGCCTCCCGGCGACTGGAGGAATCTGCACCCCTCCAGGCCCCCGTGCTTCCAAAGCCCCCGGCGAAGTGCCCGGACCCCAGACTCGGGGCTGGCTTCTCTGAGCGGCACGGTGACATCTGAGCTGTTCCCAGGACCCCTTTCCTGTGTCCACGCAGGAATCCCGCCCTGACTGTGTGCCATGGTAACAAGCCGGCAGCTAATGCGGAGCCGGCCTGCGCTCAATCCTCCTCTGACCTGGGGACCGATCCTTCTAAGCCGTAACCACCCACCAGGGGGGCAGCCTCGGGGAGCCCGGGAGCCCCCAGGACACCCGCTAGGCAGGCAGCGCCTGGGCAGGCGGGGCGGGAGGACTTGCAAAGTCAAACCAGCGGGTCTGGGTGGAAACTGGTGTCCCGAGGAGACGCCAGGCCTGGGTGCCATGGTGGGTTACAGGCGGCTCCGTGACCCGGCGATCGTTTCCTGCATCTTGCAGCTGTGGGACCGTCCTTTTCCTGTGTACCCACATCTGCTTCCCGGACCGGAACACGAACAGCTTCGATGAACCTCCAGGAATCTGTCCCTCGCTCAGCGCAGATGTGCAGGCACCGCCGCGCGGCCACGGTCCCTGAGAAAGGCCCTTGTTCTCCGTGGTGAAAAGGACGCAGTGGTCCTTCCTGCGAAGACGGTGCGGGGTGGATGGATAGAAGGAGCCCGCTCTGGCTGTGCACGCTCAGAGCAATAACGAGCATGTTGTCCCTTTCACCCGCGAGATGGGAGGCGGGAGGCTGCTGCAGACAACGTCCCTTACCTGAGTTCCTATCCCACCCCCTCCGGCACTCACACACACGCTGAGCTGCCGGGCAAGGCTGGGAAGACAGGGTGCAGGGCCTGGTAAAGAGACCTGGGTGAGCCTCAGGAATGCAGGTGGAGGGGCTGGGGGTCCCCAGAAGTCTGTGAGGTCCACGGGGTCTTCCCAGGAATGGGTGCAGCCTTGGGAGCCAGAGGTGGAGCTCTGAGGGGACGCTGACTTGGGTGCAGATGGTCAAGAAGTGATGCTGGATAAGGGGGTAGGATCCGAGGGAGGTGGTGAGTAGGAATCCCGGAGAGACACCGGGGGTCAGAGGAGAAAGGTGCTTTTTCAACACTGAACAAAGCTGAGTGACCCACCCAGGGCTGGAGGCAGACGGAGGCATGTGAAGGGCCGATGGACAGTGTCCCCGGGGCGGTGAGGGCCCGTGGACGCGGAGTAAACCGTCCTGTCAGGAAAGACAGCACCTGCCCTGCATGTCCGTGGAGTAGTAATCACTCTGCCAGAGAAGGGGGGGTCCTGCTGCTTGTGACAGCGTGGAAGGGACGGAGGGCTTCATGCGAGGGAAAGGAGCCGGCGGAGAACACAGATGCTGCGCAGCCTCGCGCAGGGAACCTAAACCAAGGTCTACCTCAGCAGTCGGCAAACTCATTAGTCAACAGAGCTAATACCAACAGAACAACGATTGAAATTTCTTTTGAGAGCCAAATTTTTTAAACTGAAACTATATAGGTAGGTACATTGTTATTAACTTAATTAGGGTACTCCTAAGGCTTAGGAAGAGCCACACTCAAGGGGCCAAAGAGCCGCATGTGGCTCTCGAGCCACAGTTTGCCGACCACGGGTCTAACTCATAGGCACAGAGAGGGGAATGCGGTCGCAGAGGCTGGGGTCAGGGTGGGCCAGGGAGAGGTGGGTAAAGGCCATAAACTTGCAGCTCTAAGATGAATAAGGCCTGAGGGTAGTCACCGTCATGAGTGCAGCTGCTAACACTGCGCTGGTAGTGAAGGTGCCAAGTAGAGTGTGACGGCCCGGCACCTCCCCCGCACCGTGGGTGAGCCCACATCCCAGGGTCCCGGAGGCCGGAGCCTCTGGAAAACAGTGGCACCCAAATCCACGATCTTGATTTCAGGTGCTACCTGCTCCGAAATCTCACCAGGCAGCTCGGTGCATGCGTGGGGGGGGGGGGGGGGGGGGGGGAGGGGGGTAGTTTAAATAACTCATAGGAAAATGTATGCAAAACCCCTGGCACCCCTGGGAGTGACAAATACGCGCTGAGTCACGTCTCTGCCACTGTTCCCTCTGCCTCTAGCTTCTTGTGATTATTCAAGAAGGAAGCAGATGAAAGGAGAGCAAAACACAGCTTCCATTTCCGCGGCTCCCTGAGCGCGGGGCGGGGGGCAGTGAGGGGGGGGAGGGGAGCCCCTCGTGGTGCTCCCCTTTCAGGGCTCAATGATGATAATGTGCCGACGATTATGCGGATAAACATGCCGAGTGAACCTTTCTGTGTGGAGAATAAATGTTTTCCGTGGCATTTGGTTCCGCAGTGGGGATGGCTTGGAATCATGATGCGTGGCACATGATTTCCTTGTCTGTGAAATAGTCCCGAGAGGCTGGAGTCGGGAATGGGCTCTGTCTGTCCCCGAGCGCGGCCCTGCCTCCCCGGTCTGCGACATGAGACGAACCCTGCCCGTGGGGTGCTGTGGCCCAGTGCCTGGCACACTGGAGGGCTCCAGGGGAGGCACCGCTCGTCCACCGGGAAACCGGTCCTTATGCTGCATCCCAGCCTCTGCAAGGCCCCCAGGATGCATGTACACACACACGTGCGTGTGCGCATGCATGCACACACAGGCATACACACATACATATACACACATACACACACATGCATACACACACACACTGTAGTGCAGTGGTTCCTAGCCTTTTTCTGGCCACGCCCACCTGAGCATCTCTAACATCCGGATGCCCCCCTGTGACACCTAATTCTTATTATTCAAAAAGTGACTCCTATTCACGAGGAGGAAGCCTAAAAGGCCATGAACTTGGTCGAAACAAGCTTCCAAAGAACATGGCATCCATGAAAGAGAAAAATAGAAGAATGAAAGGGCAGTTGATGTACTAGGAAGAAATAACTAAGAAATTGTTTAAAAAAATAATATGAAGTGATATGAAAAAATAGCAAAAAGTTTCAAAACATATAACAGAGAACTGAAATGCATAAATGTGTCAGTATATATATACTGTGTATGAGGCCCCTGGAACCCTAAGAAATGCAAGAAAATTCTGTCCCTACAGCTGAGCTCTGGTCCAGCCTCCAAGGAGAGGCTTGACAGCTGTCTGGTTGCAAATGAATTAAATATTAAATGAGTGAATGAAAGAATGAATGAGTGAGTGAATGAGTGAATGAATGAATGAGTGGTGAGTGAATGAGTGAGTGAAAGAATGAGTGAGTGAGTGCATGAAAGAATGAATAAGTGAGTGAATGAGTTAGTGAGTGAGTGAGTGAATGAGTGAGTGAGCGAATGAATGAATGGAAATGAGTAGTTAAAGCAGTGGTTCTCAACCTGTGGGTCGCGACCCCTTTGGTTGAACGACCCTATCACAGGGGTCACCGAAGACCATCGGAAAACACATATAATTACATATTGTTTTTGTGATTAATCACTATGCTTTCATTATGATCCATTTGTCACAATGAAAATACATCCTGCATATCAGATATTTACATGACGATTCATAACAGTAGCAACATTACAGTTATGAAGTAGCAATGAAAATAATGTTATGGTTGGGGGTCACCACCACATGAGGAGCTGTGTTAAAGGGTCGCGGCGTTAGGAAGGTGGAGAACCCCTGAGTTAAAGGAAAGAGAGTTTGCCTGGGGACCAGGAGCATGTGATCTGGGTCCACCTTGTAACGGCTGCAAGCTCAGACCTTTCCCTGACATGTTTCAAAAGCAACGCCCCCACTTGCATCTCTAATTAGAAACATTCTGTGGCTTGACAGCGAGGAGCCTGGCCTGTCACTCCATGGCTCTGGGACATGAAAAAGGATCCAAAGACTAGGCTGCAGGTCAGGGCCGGGAGAGGGGCCTTTACCCCCGAACCCCCAAAGTAGGTTCAACCAAGCCAGCAGGCACGTCGCCACGGTCTGCTTTCCCGCAGAGCAGTGACTAGGAGTGGCACCTGCACACGGTTATCAGACAGGAACGAGCGAGTGCCCCCACCTCTGGGATCCCCGGGAGGCGGGACAGCTTTAGAGCAAGGCTTAAAGTCCGAAGCCAACTCTAGGAAGCGGGGCAGGGTCTCCCTGCCTGCCGGCCACTCAGAGCTGAGCCACCAGAACTCACTGAGGTTCCCAACTACCCAAGCCAGCAAGGCCGCCCTCTCTGGGAAACATGCTCATTCCCACCGACACTGTAAACAAGATGTGTCTCTCCCGGGCAGCTCCCCGGGCCTCCAACTCACATCCTGCAAAGAGCCAGCTCCAGGACCAAAGTCTACCTCCCTCTCACCTTGGTCTGGATTCTGGCCAGACCTGACCCGCCGGATGTTCTGTGTCCCCAAGGCCCTCCCCGTGGGCTCCCCTGGGATGTAGCCGGGACCTCCCACCCTCAGTCTCACCCACAACCATGCAAAAGCCAGCACTACAGCTCCGCCACCAGACACCTCCCTGGGAAACCTTAGCCATCGGTGAGGGGTGCACACCTGACAACTGCCTATTCCAGCTGCACGGGGCAATTTTCAGTCCCGGGAGGGGTGCTGTGCACTGTGACTGGAGGACATGCAATGACTAGCCTTGGACCAGGGGTCAGCCGGGCGCTGGCTGCAGGACCATCCTGCCCGCCGTGGTCACACAGAGCATCAGAGCAGCCCGCCCGGGACTCTGTCTCGGGGGAAACTGGCGGGGTGTTTACAATCTACCCGGGAACTGAGACTCCTCAGCTCTGAAATGAAAGGGTCTGGTATTTATTTACAGTATTTACTCTTTACGGCCATAATTCAAACCAAACCAACTCCAACCCCAGAAACAATAGCCTGATGAATTCTCAAAGAAACTTTCCAAAGTCAATCTGCTGTTGGCATGGGTTACGGAGGAGAAGTTTCCAGCCCCAAGGGAGAGCTTCGCTCTGTCGGTTCGCTCTGTGGGAGTGGGAAGGCGCCGGGTAAGGCCTTGCGCGAGGGGCCGCCCGGCTCAAACCAGAGATGCCACTGCCCCTAAACACGCAGGGAGACGAGCCCGTTAACAGTTATCATTCACTGAGCAGTGAAGGGCTTAGCACATGCCGGCGCCAGGTTATCCATGTGGTTTTTGTTTTTCAATATATTTTTACTGATTTCAGAGAGGAAGGGAGAGGGAGAGAGAGATAGAAACATCGATGATGAGAGAGAAACACTGATCGGCTGCCTCCTGCACACTGGGGATCGAGCCCGCAACTCGGGCATGTGCCCTGACCCGGAATCGAACTGTGACCTCCTGGTTCATAGGTCGACGCTCAACCCCTGAGCCATGTGTTTTGCTGTGGCCACCTGAGTGACTAGCACAGTGACATCCTCAGACTCCAGGTGGACATGGCGTTCAGGGAGCACGACCCACCCAGGACAGCCAGGAACCCCGTTAGATATTTTTAATATGGAGATGAGGCAGGCAAGGATGACGGCCAGTTACTCCGCATAGTCCGCATGGACACCTAGAACGGAGCGTCTCATTCAGCTGGGAAAGGACTTCGCAGACACCCCTGGTTCCAGGGGCCCTGTAACATGAGACCATGGGGGTGAGCCTGGTTCAGAAGGTTCGCCTCCGGGTGTGTGCAGGAGGCGGGTGTGGAAATGTTATTTCTGTTGACGTCCCGGGCCTCTGCCGCCACACACACTCATTATCCCATTCTGCTGCGAGCATATGGCACAGAGGGTTCAGGAAATCCTGCCCGATTTGTCTAAATACCAACTCCTGGCCTGATTCACCGCGGGGCCCGCGGGGCTGGGAGGACACAGCTGTGTGACCGGCCGCACTGGCCAACATGGCCACCAGCGCAGCTGCTGGCCGGGCTCCCTTGTGCCGGGCGCGCCGGCTGCACATCGGAAGCGCAGGTCAGCGAGGGAATCTGAGGGCGGGAGGGTGGGAGGCGGGAGAGGGAATCCTGTATTCCTGACCTCTATACCTTCAAAGCACTATCCACTCTCCTAGGCCAGGGATCTGAAGAGAATACCTTTCCCCCGGAACCTTCCCTTCCCACCAAAGGGTTGCCCATTGCTTTTAAGGCACAGATTCCAAGAGTCCTGGGACCAATGTTTCCCCCGAGCACCTGGCTCACCTGGAACAGGAAGAGCCGCGAGGCTTGGGGTCTGTCACGGAACTTCCTGCACCAGGCAGACCAGGGGCAGGGGCCATTCGGATCATTCGTGGAGCAAATAATTGTCATCGAACAACATCTAAGTGAGCGCTGGAATGATACCGAAACCGCTTCTCATTAGAAAGGCGGTGAATCCGGTCGCTGCACTTAACTGAGCACCCTGCTCTAGGGGGGAAAGACGGAGCGATGACCGGTCTGAAGGACGCGTGACAGTGCAGGAAATACACAGCCTGGCTTCGTGACCCCTGTGTGACCTGGGCAATTGACCGCCTGGGCCTCGTTTCCTTGCCCATTTAATGGAGACATCTACATATAAAAGCCTGATATGCAAAGTGTCCCCTTGGGAGTTTGACCGATTGCTCGCTATAACGTGTGCTGACCACCAGGGGGCGGTGCAGAACGAAAGAAGGCCCCGGCCAGCAGCCGGCAGCCACCAGGGACCCTACCCGTGCGTGAATTTCATGTACTGGGCCTCTAGTCAGTAATGAGAGCTTCAGCATAGCCTTGTATTAAGGATTAAATGGACTGAAGTGAGGTAACACTTAGCTCGTGCCTGGGGAGGCAGCGGAGGGAAATACATCCAATAATATGATCCCATTTTAGAAAACAAGGTTAATTGGCTTAATATGGTCAGAAAGGTACCCACTGCACCATCCAACGTCCTCGCTACGACACCGCAGATGAGAAATGGCTTCTCAGACTCATCGCCAGAACACGGGCATCTCCTCTACAGTGTGGCCCGCTTTCTGCCGTGGGGCCGTGTGACACCAGGCGTTCCTCTTTCCCTGGCTCCCAGGACGCTCCTGGCTCCCAGGGGCTTGCCTGGCATAGCCCGCCTCCTCCTTGCCAGGTCTGACCTATCAGAGGGCACGTCTCTCGCACCGACAGGAGGCAGCACGCTTGGGGAGCACGCAGCACGGCGCCTGGCCCGCTGGGACACAGACACTGCATGATCTCGTGGGAAACAAGACTGGACAGAGCGGAACCAGGTGGGTTCTGGGCTCATGGACTCACCCAGGACCCGGTGCTTCCTCCTGCCCCAGCGCAGCCCCTGGTCCGATGGCTCCTCTCCGACTCCCAGATGCCGTGGCTCCCACTGTTCTATGTCTCACAGACGGGCCTGTGGGCGTAGCTTTCCCTCGGTCCCGGGCAGAGGCCTCCTCCATCCCATGGCCAAGTCAGGGCCCCAGGAGAGTCCCTGAAAGAGAGAGAGCCAGTCAGGACGGCCTTGTCCACTCACAGCCGTCCCCAGCCGAGGGCTCTGCTGTCACCTCTGTCTCATACAGGAGGACAGAACAACGGCAGCACACAGATAAAAGGGAGGAGAATTAGAACCACCAGCATTGATCGCTTCGTTTCATTCCTTTAACAACTCCCTGGGGCATTCGCTTGGTCCCTGGGGCCTCGCTCTGCCCCTGGAACTGCCCTGTGATGCAGTTCTGACCGCGGGCTTTAGGGGGCGATAGATAAAACTTAATTCGAGCCCTGCCCGGTTTGGCTCAGGGGATAGAGCATCAGTCTGCGGACTGCAGGGTCTCAGGTTCGGTTCTGGTCAAGTGCCTGGACCTTGACCAGATGGAGCATGTGGGATGGTCCATGACGTCAGGGACCAGGTGCGACGCCTCCTGTCCAGCTCCTCCTGCCTGGGCCCCAGCGCGGCCCCGTCTGCACGGTGGCGTCCACGCGCAGAAGGCGAGGACCCAGATTTCCTCTCCCATGAGGACTCTCCCCTTCACTGATGTCGGTCCTCACAGCGACCTGAGGGTCACTCTGGCCCCAGATTGAACCTCAGGGACCTTGAACCTCAGGGACCTTGCGGGTCACACATCCGGTGCGATGGCTGATACAGGATGGGACCCCAATCATGCAGCCCCACCTCTGCGTCCCACCCTCCACACCCACTTCTCCTGCAGGAACGAGGTTTCCCCGCCCCCCTCCACGTCAGCGCGGCCGTCACCAGGCATCTCGTGGGCGTTGACTCCCCGGGCAGAAGCCTCCTTCCCACTCCCTGGGTCACGCGCCCGAGACGAGGGGGTCACGGCGGAGCAGGGGTCACCGAGGGAGCAGGGGTCACCGAGGAATCAGGGCCACCAGGGAGCAGGAGGTCACCAAGGGAGCAGGGGTCACCGAGGGAGCAAGGGTCATAGTGGAGCAGGGGTCACCGAGGGAGCAGGGGTCATGGCAGGAGCGGGGCCACCAGGGAGCAGGGGGCCCTGGGGCTGTCTCCTAAGTGCACGCAGCGAGGATGCAGTGGGCGGCGAGGCTGGGGTGACCAGGGATGAAACCCGGCCCACGCCACCTCTGTC
>NW_005359352.1:1632832-1637637 GCF_000412655.1 Myotis brandtii | reverse complement strand
CCCCGGGTGCAGGAGCCCCGGGCCGGCCGGGCCCTGGGACACGAGGCGCCCACAGAGCCGCCAAGTCTAGACTCCAGATGTGCTCCCTGTCCCGGCCAAGGCCCACCCAGCGGCAGATGTTCCCACCAGATGACAGTGGGCTCGGCACAGCATGACGCAAAGACAATAGGAGCGGGGAAGGCCGGGCACTCCTGCTCCCTGGAGGCGACAACCACTCACATGCTCGCACACCCTCACACACTCACATGCTCGCACACCCTCACACACTCACATGCTCGCACACCCTCACACACTCACATGCTCGCACACCCTCACACACTCACATGCTCGCACACCCTCACACACTCACATGCTCGCACACCCTCACACACTCACATGCTCGCACACCCTCACACACTCACATGCTCGCACACCCTCACACACTCACATGCTCGCACACCCTCACACACTCGCATGCTCGCACACCCTCACACCCTCACATGCTCACACACCCTCACACACCCACATGCTCGCACACCCTCACACACTCACATGCTCGCACACCCTCACACACTCACATGCTCGCACACCCTCACACACTCACATGCTCGCACACCCTCACACACTCACATGCTCGCACACCCTCACACACTCACATGCTCGCACACCCTCACACACTCACATGCCCGCACACCCTCACACACTCACATGCTCGAACACCCTCACATGCTCGCACACCCTCACACACTCGCATGCTCGCACACCCTCACACCCTCACATGCTCACACACCCTCACACACCCACATGCTCGCACACCCTCACACACTCACATGCCCGCACACCCTCACGGGCATGCACTCACACACACACCCATGCTCACACACCCTCACACACTCACATGCTTGCACACTCTCACACTCACATGCTTGTACACACATTCACACACTCACATGTTTACACTCACACACAGGCATGTACACACACTCACAGAGACTCACACACATTTATACACTCACAGGCATATACATACACTCTCACACATTCACATGCTTGTTCACACACTCATAGACACACACACTCACAGAGACTCACACCCACACTCACTCTGACCCACACTCACTCTCACACAGACTCACATATCCTCACAGGCAAGTCCGCACACACTCACATGCTTGCACACACTTCTTCAAAATGCTATGATGTCAATAGGTCATATATCCCCTTCTATTTCCTTGCCATGCTGAAACAGATCCAAGATGAACTGGAGACTAAGTCAACGAGACATTTAAAATGAGCTGAAACTGGGTGCGTGGAGAGGACACGGCAACTCCCACTCCGATGTTTAGCCTTTAGAAAGTGTCAGAGCTGGGAAGATAGGACATTTGAAAGAATTTTAGAACGCAGGGCCATGGAGTATCAACTGACTCAGAGATGAGAGTTCCACAGTGTTTGGAGCGTCAGAGTAGCCCTGCCCAGCGGGACCTAAAATTAGACCTTCTCTCCGGATTCCTGGGCGCAAACGCCCCTGCCTCCCACACCCTCCGCCTCCCTCCCCACAGCCGCCCCGTGACGTCAGGGCTGGTTCCACACTGATTTACATCTGCCTCGAGCGACGGCAGGAAGGAGGTGGGTTTCAAGCACCCCAGAGCTGTAACATCTCTTCTCTTTGCTGAAAATACATTGGCACCTGGCAGGAGGCAAGGTGTCACTTCCTTGTGAAATCGCAGCCTCCATATGTCAGAGGAAACAGTGGAAAAGGAACGAAACGCAAGAATGTTTCACAACCTCCCCCCACCCCCCCACTGGATCCGCAGCATCCATCCCAGGAGGCGTTCAGCCACAGTGTCGTCTTCTGAGTTTCTTACTTTTCCTCTTGAGAGGGTAGGGTTCTGTGTGGGAGGAAACTTGACCTTCAACTGGAATGTAGGTCACCCCTTTACATGAAAGGCACCACCAGGGAGGGAATTTCACTTCTCATTTGATGACGATTCCCCAGACACGCGGCCTATTTTATCCCCGTATCTTCGCAGCAGCCTGACAGGCGGAGTAGGCTAATGGGTGAGTGATTTCCAAGTCACACAGAGAAGGGGCCGAGCTGGGACTGGACCCACCCCACCTGCTTCCAGGGGGAAAGCGAGTGTCCGGGGCGAGGACTGGGACGGACAACTGCCACCCACCGTGGCTGTGGCAGCATTCATTTTATTTCTAAAACGGAAATTCCCCGCACAAGTCAATGAATCCACCATTAAATGTGACGTCTTTTACTTCATTCACTTCTAGATCAAAATTAAAATTTGCCTCCCAGACTTGCTTGAGTAAAAAATTTATAATACACAGAATTTCAGCCCAGAAAAAAACAAAACAGACAGTGCCTGGAGGATTCAGCATGGCCGCAGGTCCTCGGATCGTGGTCGGCCAAATAGTGAACTTACACTTAATAAAAGTCCACCAGCAAAGAGGTACTAATGGGTTAGAGTCCTTCCCTTGTTCCAGGGCCATAAAGATAGCACCTTGATTACTGTTGTATTGTCTCCGAAAGTCAGTTATCTAAACTGTATTGTTTCATATTACATAAATGTATATTATAAAACGGAACAGCTCACAGTGCTGCCTGTTACTGAAACTCCTCATTATTTAGTGGGTCAGGCTGCCCACTTTTGCTTCATGTGGGAAAGAGGGTGTGGGGTGGGTAACTGAGGACTAGCATTTGTTACACATTTACGTTCAAAAGGCCTGGTCTCCCGTCGCCGGGCCATGTGGCAGGATCACTGGGGCGGACGTCATCGCGCCCAGTGCGAGAAGCGCAGAGATGCTATGGCTAGACAGTGAGGTGTGACTTACATGTGCGTACGCCATAGATGTACATATAAACAGTACACACGTGTAAGAAAAATGAGAGAATTCGTGGAAGAAGCAGATCCACAGAACCCTAGGGTCCTGCTGGACTTTAAAATGCACTTGATAGGCAGTGCCTCAGGGACACACCTGCGTCATCACCTGGAAGGAATCCATGTTTATTTACATTTGAAAACCAAAGTGACTGCTGTCTACGGATGTGCCCCAGACGGTGACACACCACGGTGCCCGGAAACGGCTGGAACGCGGCACCACGAAGAGCGTGCCCACAACAGGGTCACCTCAGGGAGAGCAGCCGCTCCTAATTCACCCAATTACCCCGCATCCTAACAATTAAGCGCTCATGTTTTAAAGCAGGGGTCCTCAAACTTTTTAAACAGGGGGCCAGTTCACTGTCCCTCAGACCGTTGGAGGGCCGGACTATAGTTTTAAAAAAAAAACTATGAACAAATTCCTATGCACACTGCCCATATCTTATTTTGAAGTAAAAAAACAAATGTTTTCGGCGGACCGCATGTGGCCTGCGGGCCGTAGTTTGAGGACCCCTGTTTTAAAGTATTTTAAAGCGCTGAAAAGACCCCAATGCAATGATGGCTCAGAAACATTAGACAAATCACATGTCACTTTAAGACCATGTCCATTGGCAAAAGGATTCAGACAGAATTTTGTTTGAATCAAAGTTTAAATAAGACAACTGACAATCAGCCTGGAAATAATTATTTGACTGGATACCTCCATGAACCTCCCATGAACCTCCCATGAACCTCCCATGAACTGCTGTGTCCACCCAAATCCCTGTGCATTACTTCACCAGGGTTGCCTATTGCTGCATATGCTCCTTCTGGGACGGAAACGGGCTGAAAGCTTGTTGAATCGGGACTTCCCAACATCCTCCCCTGACACCATAGACTTTCCTTGTGTGTCTTCTAGAAACTTGCATCCACCAAACGCCACAACGAATGCCATTCCCACCGCAGCGCAATCTTAGACCCCAAATCCCAAAGCCGCTAAGCCCCAACCCAAGTTGCGTGAATGATGGACGTCCAGCCACAAATGCAGCTCCTTTCTCTTAGCCCCACTTCGTCACTTTGTCCTTCTTGGCTTTTACGCAGCCTCTTCTATCGATCGCTCTCCCCGGAGCTCATACTAAGAGGAGTGAGCCACCCCCTTCCCAGACGGCAGAGGTCCGGGCCCGCAGGA
The DNA here is from genome assembly GCF_000412655.1 of Myotis brandtii. Classification (NCBI taxonomy): domain Eukaryota; kingdom Metazoa; phylum Chordata; class Mammalia; order Chiroptera; family Vespertilionidae; genus Myotis; species Myotis brandtii. The sequence goes on along the minus strand of NW_005359352.1, from coordinate 1,633,602 downwards.
GGCGAGGACATGAGGACGGAAGGTCAGGGCAGAGGCAGCCTCCGCCTCCAGTGCGGCCCGGCAGGCACGCGCCCTTCTCCTTTGTAGATTCTGCACCAGTTTCCTGCGCCGCTATCTCCACAACAGCTGCCTGCATGATCATTCTATTTCTATTCCCGCCGCCCCGAGCTATTTGCGGAGGAGCCTGCTCATAAAGAGCTTTGTAATTAAGCAAACAGAAATATCTTTTTATAGGAGGCAGGTCTGGGGGTGAAATCACACACACAACACACAGCAACAGTCGCAAACAGAGTGCTTCGGGCTGTTACAGGGTGAGCGCCGCGCTCCACGCAGCCTGACACGGCTCTGCTCCTAACTGCGAGGGAGTGTGGTCCTTGCCACGCGACAGCGTAAACTGTCTTCTCCTGTTTTTGTTTTGTTTTGTTTTAAGCAAAGGCCCTATTTTTCAGGGTGGGTTCTTAAAATGTGTGTGCGTGTGTGTATGTGTGCGTGTGCGTGCGTGGGTGTGTGTTTCATAAAACAACAAGGTTACAAGGAACACACACATCTCTGGCCTAGCAGGGCTTGAAATCTGCCTGGCACTTGGAGAGAGAACTGGCTCTAAGTACCAGCAGAGATGCAGGGACGCACAGTGTGACAGATTAAATTAGTAGACACTACGGATTATGTGATGTTGCCATGGAAGTAGCTGCCAGACAAAAAGAAACGTGAAATACTAATCACGACATTAAAAAAAAAAAAAAAAAAACCCTGCCCAGGGGCTCAGGGGG
>NW_005359352.1:1613507-1632494 GCF_000412655.1 Myotis brandtii | reverse complement strand
CCCATGAACCAGGAGGTCAAGGCTCAATTCCCGGTCAGGGCACACACCCGGGTTGTGGGCTGGATCCCCAGTAGGGGGCGTGCAGGAGGCAGCTAATTGATGATGTTTCTCCCTCAAGGATGTTTCTATCTCTCTTTCCCTCTCCCTTCCACTCTCTAAAAATATCAATAAAAACACATTTTGGTCGCTGGGCTTTTATTATATAGGATAATATAAGAAAAGCAATGTGCTTGCATGTCCAACAGTGAGGAAATGGTGAAGAATTCACAGTAGATGCTCTCAATGGGATGTCTTACAGCCATACTAAATTTGTTTTCTAAAATCTTACAGTGATTTGGGGAATGTTTACTATATAATGTTAAGGGACAAAAATATGATCTCAATCCTGTACAAACTAAAGCACACCAAAAAAAAGGAAGGCGGTAATATTTCAAGACGTTAACAGTGGTTAAATTAGGGAGATGGGGTATAGATTTGCTGAATATTGTAAACCATGTGTTCATGGAACGTGTCTTGAGATCTGCTTCAACTACAAAAATACGCACCTTCTCCTAATACAGAATACCATGTTTCCCCCTTAAAATGTGTACCTGGGTTCTCCTAGGATAAATCCTATTGCTGGTAGGTGTATAAATGGATTCAAGTTTTTTGGAAAACAAGTTGGAAATCTGTATCAAGAACCTTAAAAAGGGCCCAGTGGATAGAGCGTCAGCCTGCGGACTGAAGGGTCCCAGGTTCGATTCCGATCAAGGGCATGTACCTTGGTTTCGGGCACATCCCCAGTAGGGAGTGTGCAGGAGGCAGCTGATTGATGTTTCTCTCTCATCAATGTTTCTAACTCTCTATCCCTCTCCCTTCCTCTCTGTAAAAAATCAATAAAATAAAATATATATATTTTTAAAAAGAACCTTAAAAAGGTCCTCTTGGTACAATAATAGCATTCATTTTACTTTATCTGAGAACATTACTCAACAGACACAGAAAATAAAAACCTTGATATCAAAGATATCGTCATGATGCTATTGATAAGAAACATCATACATGATCAACAAATGGTACAGCCACATGGTCATTTGTACTTTGATGTGCGCATGACATGAAGCAGGCCACCTGTATGCTGAGTGTAAGGTGGTTCTAAATTGTAGGTAAGTAATGCTGACCACGGTCAAAAAAGTGTGCACTGAGGAAGGTTTAATTAAATAAAAATGTAGTTGTATTTCTGTGGTATAATTATAATCAATTTTTTTCAACATTTCCATAATTAATACATTTTTTACAATGACCATATTTGTTTTTATAATCAGAAAATAAATCTTTACTTTTTGGAGAGCTTTTTCTTCTTGATGGCATAATCAAAGGAGAATGGTGGACATTGACAGATATTCATTTTATAAATAAGAAGCAAGAGAAAGACACATTTCAAGGGAGACATTGAGGTAAGAAGTAGCAGGTAATCATGGAGTGGGAGTGGTCAGATGTTGGGAGGCTCTAGAGCAGGGGTGGGCAAACTTTTTGACTCGAGGGCCACAATGGGTTCTTAAACTGGACCGGAGGCCGGAACAAAAGCATGGATGGAGTGTTTGTGTGAACTAATATAAATTCAAAGTAAACATCATTACATAAAAGGGTACGGTCTTTTTTTTTTTAGTTTTATTCATTTCAAACGGGCCGTAGTTTGCCCACGGCTGCTCTAGAACGACCTCCAGACTCACTTGTAGCTTTTAGAAGGGGGAGCATCCAGTGGTTCTCAACCTTCCTAGTGCCGCGAACCTTTAATACAGTTCCTCATGTTGTGGTGACCCCCAACCATAACATTATTTTCGTTGCTACTGCATAACTGTAATTTTGCTACTGTTATGAATCGTAATGTAAATATCTGATATGCAGGATGTATTTTCAGGGGTCGCGACGCACAGGTTGAGAACAGCTGATAGACAGTGAGACCTCCCTACAGAAATCTGGAAGCACAACTTGCACCTAAAATAAGAAGAGAGCTGGGGAGGTGCAGAAATGTGCAGAGACCAGAGGGACGTCTGACACAAGATCATTAGAACCCTCTAAGGGGTCCTCTAAGGGGGAGGAAGCTGTGACATTCGCCACTTGCTTTAAAAATAGAGTCACACAACGAGGTGAGACCTTGCAGCCATGTCAGACGGGTAAGTAGAGACTGAGAGTCGAGAGCGGGCAATGCAGTAAGTACGTGTGTCAGGAGCTGCTGCTCTCGCACGTCGCCAGCCCACGCTGCGCTGTGTGAGGCCGCAGCTGCGGGTGTGCGGGAGGAACTGGGAGTCGGTCCCAGGAGGCTCGGGCTCCAGATGTTGAGGGGCGGGCCCTGCCCCCCCAGAATGAGGTCCGCCTCTTCCCATCCCCCCGCCGGGCAGAAGTCACGCTCCTCCCGCCAGCAGTGACCCAGCGCGAGGATGCTGATGCCGCAGCCCCGGCTGACGGCCAGGCCGAGTGAAGGTCACCGATGAGGGAGCTTCTATAAAATGCACCTAAACCTCTGCCGGCACCACCACATCGTACTGGCCCGAAGCAATCCCACTGGACCATGCAAACGCCTCCCCGCACCACTGCCTGCTGTCCACGCTGAGGACACCGGACTCCCTCACTCAGTCCAGCCCTGGGTTCAGGGGAAGCACCTATTTTTTAAAATATATTTTTAAAAATTTATTTCAGAGAGAGGAAAGGAGAGGGAGAGAGAGAGAAACATCAATGACGAGAGAATCATTGATCCGCTGCCTCCTGCACGCCCCACACTGGCGATCGAGCCTGCAACCCAGGCCTGTGCCCCGACCAGGAATCAGCTGTGACCTCCTGGGTCATGGGCTGACACTCACCCACTAGCCCCGCCGGCGGAGGTGAAGCACCTAATAACGTGCATGTCCTCCAGGGCCTGGTGCAGGCCTCCGTGAGGCCCAGGGGTTTGCATCGCGGCAGCGTTTCCGTTCCTTACGACAGAGGGGGCCGCAGGTGTGACAGCCGCTGTGGCGCCTGCTTCCCAGGCAGCGAACAGCACTTGCTGAACTCCGGCGGCTTTCACAAGTCAGGTGCAACCCAGGCATTCAGCCCGCAGGCCAGACGCCCGCTCCCCATACAGCAGGGCTGCTGGGTGTGTGCTCAGCCCGTAACCAGGAAGAGCTTTATCAAAGGGTTGGATGCATTCGAACTAGAAGATTCCATGTGTCTGGAGTCATCAGATGACACCAGGTAGAGAGAGATGCCAAGGCATTACTGGACAGTTGAATCAGGACTGCAAAGGTTCTGGCATCTTGACGAAAAGCAGGCCAGAGCTCATGAGGTAAAAATAAATATGCACAAGAGCCAATTCTGAGTCAGAGGAGCATGGCCCCGGGGGAGGGACTGGTTCAGGGGGGCACAGCTCGGGGGGGAGCGGGCTCACCTGGTGGAGGTGACCCAACGCCACAGCTGGTGCTCATGACAGAGGAGGGAACGGCCCAGGGCACCCGCCCCCCAGGAAGCCACATCTGCAGTCCGCTGGGAACCCCAGTTCAAGGAGAAAAATGGCAATGGAAGCATCTCCACTAGAGCAAACTGAGAGGGGAAGGTCCTGGGAACCATTCCACGGGAGGAGGGCGAGGGAACGGGAGGGTCTCCCTGGATGGGGCGGGGGGCGGGGGGGAGAGGAGTGGGGAAGCAACGGTGCCGGGAAGTCCCCTCCTTGTTGCCCCGGAAGTGACACCGAGGTCCCCGGCAGGAAGCAGCATAAGCAGCAACGCCCCTGAGAACGGGTCTGTCTGTCCTCCTGTCCCCTCCCCAGCTCCCCCCACCATGGCGCCCCTCCCTGTGCCCAGTTCTCTCTCAGTCTAATCGCGGGGCCTCTCCCCTGGAACGGCCTCTCTTAATCGTCTCCCAGCGACACCTGCTCAACCCCGTGGGCCTGGCAACTCCTCCTCCGGGAGATCCTGGCCCCAGCACCCCCGCCCTGCAAGGACCCCGCCGCCCAGCACCGTCCCTGCACCACAGACCCCGGGCGCTCCTCCCTCACGCAGCCTCACGGGCAGCTCAACACCTGGGCACGCCTCTCTCGTTCCCTGAGCTCCCAGCAGGTCCCACTGATTTCCTGGTCCCCAACACAGACAGACCCTTAAGAAACTCGGGGGGGGGGAGAGGGAGAGAGAGAGAGGACCCATGGCTGATTGACCTACACCTCCCGGTGTGAATTCAATCAGGGGGAGCCCCAGATGAGAAGATCCCGCCTGGAACAGGCTGCGGGCGTGACGAATGACTTGCTCTTTGGAGAGATCGATCCAAGGAGATGAGAGCTCAGTCTGCCGCTCCGCCGTGACCTCTCTCTGGATGAAAACCACATGGTGACTTGGCGGGGGCGCCGGCCGCGGGGCCGAGAGAAAGAATGGGGGTGGTGCCGCCTAGAATCCGGCAGCAGCCGTGAAGCAGAAGCAGCAGAAGCGTGGTCACTTGTTTTACTTTAATGCTGATTTGACTGCTGCTATTTCCAAAATAAGCTGGGATCTTCATGCTTCAAGCTGATCTGTCGGGAACCAGTGGCTTCTCGTTACATGGAGACAATATTAAGAACAGAACTACCCTAATCCAGTACAGAAAACGAAGGCGTTAAAGCTGAAAGCTGGGCCATGTCATGCTGCCCTGGGCTCGTAGAGGACAGATCAGGCTTCCTCATGAAAGCGGGGATATAGCACTTATTTCTCCAAATGGAATCGGGGAGTCATAAAACTGACGTGCAACTCATCGTACCGTGACGTGGTTCCCCAAATCTCCAGACTTGAAATGATTGGCCAATCGCCCTACCCTGGGAGGCCCCTAGACAACAGAAGAAAGCGGATGCAGAGTACACCCCAACACGCAAGCTCAACGACAGTGGGGCTTCTCCAGAGAAGGCCTGCCAAGGGCCAGAGGGCACGTCACCAGGATCAAACCTCTATGTGCACCCTCGCGCCTTCCCAGGACGGCTGCAGTCAAAGACAGATTGTGACAGGTGTTGGCGGGACGTGGGCAATCAGAGCCCCACCCACTGCCGGCGGGAGAGCAGGCTGGTGGTTCCTGACCTCGTCATCCATGCAGTTACCATGTGACCCAGCAGGTCCACTCCTAGGTGTGCATACAAATACCCAGGTGAAACAAAAATGTGTCCACAGAAAGCATGTATATAAGTGCTCATAGCAGCATCCTATATAATAAAAGGCTAATATACAAATCGACCAAACAGCGGAACAACCAGTCACTATGACACACACTGACCACTAGGAGGCAGATGCTCAATGCAGTAGCTGCCCCCTGGTAGTCAGTGCACTCCGCTCAGCCAGAAGCCGGGCTCACAGCTGGCGAGCGCAAAGGCAGTGGCAAGAGCCTTTCCCACCTCCACTGCAGCGCTAAGGATCCCTCTGGGGATGTCCTACCGCTCCCAGTCGGGCATCCCCCGAGGGGTCCTGGACTGCAAGAGGGCACAGGCCGGGCTGAGGGACACCCCCCCCTCCGCCCACAGTGCACGAATGTCATGCACTGGGCCTCTAGTTATTTATAACAGTGGTGGGAAGTGTTTCCAAAGGTGGGGGGAAAAAACACAATTGACCATGAGAGATGAATGGAAAAACAAAATGTGGCATGTCCATACGACAGAGTATTACTCGGCATAAAGAAATGAAGTGCACGCCACACCACACCATGAATGAACCTTGGAACTAAGCTCCGTGGAAGAAACCAGCCACAAATACCACACGTTGTTGGTGCATGTATATGGAATGTCCAGAACGGGGCAATAACAGACGGAAACTCCGTGAGTGGCCGTGTGAGCTGGAGGCAGGAGTGGACTGGTGTGGGGGCGGCGGCTAAAGGGCAGCCTTCGCCTTGGGCTGATGGAAATGTGTAAGATTGTTTTAGGAAAAGGCTCCATAACTCTATGAGTAAGTTAGAACCACAGAACTATGCACTTTGAGTGGGCAAAGTGTATGGTACGTACATTTTACCTCAATAAAACTGTTACAAAAGATAATCAGCCAACTACAAGCAAGGGAAAAACGCAAGAAGATATTATTTAAATATTGCTATTTTCTGGTTTTTAGAGGAGAAATTACTAGAGGAATGTGATTAGATAAAGAAGGCCCTGAACAACTTTGCTGGGAGCTTAATCTTAGCATCTGAGAAATGGGGCAAGTATCCCCATTGGAAAATACCCCGTGCCCCAGATCCATGTTCAAACTTCTTTAAAAGCTAAAAATAAATCTGAAATTCAAATATTTAGAAGAATATGTAAATTACCTGATAAACAATTTATAACAGTTTTCCTAAAGAACACACACATTATATAATGGCACCAGAAATCCTCAGAGTAAAATCTCTGTAACGAGAAACTACGTCGGTGCCCATCCAGGTGTTGAAGTCTCCAGGATCCAGAAACATTTGTAAAACTAATAAAACCTTCTGGCCGGCGTGGCTCAGTGGTTGAGCATCAACCTATGAACCTGGAGGTCATGGTTCGATTCCTGGTCAGGGCACATGCCTGGGTTACGGGCTCCATCCCCAGTGTGGGGCGTGCAGGAGGCAGCCGATCCATGATTCTTTTCCATCATTGATGTTTCTCTCTCTCTCTCTCTTCCTCTCCCTTCCTGTATGAAATCAATAAAAATATATTGAAAAAGAAAAAAATTAAACTAATAAAACCATCTGGGGGAGGGAGGAGGAGAGAGAGAGAGAGAGAGAGAGAGAGAGAGACTCTCTCATCCTTCTGAGCATCGCTGGATTTTAGATGCAGAGCCATCTCCATCCACCACACATTTTCTAGATGGAGACGCCGAGGTGGGCATGGAGAGCTCCCGCTGCCATGGTGCCAGCCTGCAGGTGGCCGAGCCAGGACCCAGCCCAGCCTCCCTCCACCTCTCCGCTTCCCCTTCGCCTGGGCCTGAGCCAGGACGTGTGAAGAGCGGGTTTGCCCGTGTCTGCCAAGCGTTACTGGGCACTGCGGCCTCGCCAGTGTGTGCACTCCCCTCTGCGTGCTCTGGGCGAGCTGGGACGAGGGGCAGGTGGCCCAAGCTGTGTCCTTCCCTGGAGGCTTCCTTCTAGATGTTTCCCTTAAGCAGGAGCCCTGGCGGGAGTTTTATCTGGAGACGCGGGCAGCTCCCTCAGGGCCAGGTCTGCCATCGGCTGGCTACGCCCCTTCACCTCTGGCCTGGGAATAGCGGCAGGAACGGCTCGATCGGCACAACAGATCGCTCTCGTTTCATCTTCAAACACAGCATTAAGCCCGTCCCCACAAAACCACCGAAATCTGTAGCGAAGCCAGAAAACTTAAAAGAAAATAACGATTTTTTTTTCTGTGAATTCAACTAAAGGGCTGTTAAGTGTCTGTTTCTCCTCAGATGTTGTGCTCAGCCAAGGAAATACAGAACTGAATGAAGACACACGTGTCCTGCCCCCAGAGGACTCACAGCCCCGCAGGAGAAACACATGCACTACACACGAGAGCTGTGGGAGAAACACACACACTACACACGCAAGCTACGGGAGAAGCACACACACTACACACGCGAGCTGCGGGAGAAGCACACGCACTACACACGCGAGCTGCGGGAGAAGCACACGCACTACACACGCGAGCTGCGGGAGAAGCACACGCACTACACACGCGAGCTGCGGGAGAAGCACACGCACTACACACGCGAGCTGCGGGAGAAGCACACGCACTACACACGCGAGCTGCGGGAGAAGCACACGCACTACACACGCGAGCTGCGGGAGAAGCACACGCACTACACACGCGAGCTGCGGGAGAAGCACACGCACTACACACGCGAGCTGCGGGAGAAGCACACGCACTACACACGCGAGCTACGGGAGAAACACACACTACACATGTGAGCTGCGGGAGAAACACACACTACACACGCAAGCTGCGGGAGAAACACACACTACACACGCGAGCTGCGGCGACGAGGGACGCACGCACATGGGGGACGCAGAGCCGGAGCCCATGTGTCGGAGCAGCGCCACGAGAGGGGATGTCTGAGCAGGTGGGAAATCAAGAGTCTTGGTCTGTACGCGCCCCCCTCAAGGCTTCCATCGCCCCGTAGGAGGTCTTTGGGTGACACGTGCTCACGGGCACCAGAAAGCCAGACCCATGCCCAGCCTGCTGTGCGGGCTCCAGTGGGCATTCGCCACAGAACGGCCGCTCTCTGACGAGAGAATGGGAGGTTTCCAGCTCTCCACGTGCCTTCAAAGCGCCCGAGATGAACATGCTCCATCAATGACGTGTAACGCCTTTTACCTACTCAGAGGATATCGTGTGCACGTTATTCAATGTCTAGCATGTTCTTGTTTAAGTTGATCATCAGCACACCGGCTACTGTGACGGCAATGGGGATCTGGTATTAAGTTTTCCAGTTGGTGGCTGATGAATAAGCATAGAAATGATTTCACCGATCTTGTGTCTGGAGACCTAGAAAACTCTTTTATGAACTTGAATAGTTTCTTTCTTTTCTTTTTCTTTGTTTTTCTGGGGCTATAATCACAGCTTTGTTTTTCTAGGTCAACAATCACAAATAATTACAGTTTGGGATCCTGGCTATGCTTACTCCCTTGACATAAAGATTAATCCTTTGAGAAATTGACAAGGATTCTGTATTTTGGTTATGATACCAATATGATAAAATTTTAGTTTTTTCCTGGACCCCTGGTCTAATTCAGAGGATGTGTGAATATCTAACATGTTTCCTGAAAGTCAAGCCCACTCACGTACACTTGTCCACCAGGAGTGTCAGTCAGAGAAAACCCCCTTAAATAAGGAACCACGCTTCGCCACCTCACCAGGTTCACAGGTCAAGAACGGGTTCCCTATTCCCCCCACTGAGCACATGGCACATGAAAGCAACAGAGCCGTCCGTGGAGCAGGACGTCCATCTGATCTTTAAATCGGCCAGAGTTCGGCCATTGCTGTCGCTCTCTGACACGCACAGGCAGCCGGGATAGATTTAGGATGAGGTCATTCTGGAGACTAAATCGATGGCAGGGTTCGCTGGCGGGAACTCATTACGATGGACAGCGCTGGCTGACTACGCAAAATCCCTAAGATTTCCCTCCGTCTCCCTCAGATTTCAGCTTTCCTGGGGACAACCGTTTGCACACTAATTTTTTTAACGTTACCAAAAGGACTTCTGTGTGTTGACCTTTGTGCACAAACCCAGCAGCCCAATCTCCTGTACATGCATCCCACGCTCTTGGCAAACATTCCCCGGGAGCAAACGTTCACTCCGGGTCGTGTTTATGAAGCTTTTATAAAACAACCGCGGTCATGGCGGCCCCTCATTGCTCGAGATACATGCTCACCCAGGCCACGAATTCATCAGAGCTGAGCTCCCTGATGGAACCTCGTCAGAAACCACTTATTTCGTGCCCAGTTCACATTTTTAAACAACGATGTGATTTCCTGTGGTTTGCCTTGCACCCGACAGGGACTCCCCAGAGCCCAGCTCACCTGCCTGCGTGTAACACAGAACAGCAGGCGTGGGACCCTGTGTCACACCACACAGGCCCGGTGGCGGGGGCTGTGACTCGGCTCCTTACCCGCCATCCCCAGGGCTGCCCTGGACGGTATGGGGATGCTCCCAGGTAATCGGGGATTAGCCTGCTACTTCCTTCAACACGAGGTGGTGCGTCCCGACACGCAGCGAATGCTCCCGACGAGGCGGTCCGGCCGGAAGCATCCGCGCCAGTTTCTGTGCGGACCTAAGTTTTCAGCTCCTTGGGGCAGAGAGCAAGGAGCGCAGTTGCTGGATCCTGAGGCGAGAGTGTGTTTGGTTTTGTAAGAAACCACCAAACGCCTCCAAAGAGCTGTTTTCCCCAGCAGCCCCTCCATCCGAGTCCGAAGAGGAAGAAGCCAGGGTGCCAGTCGGCGCAGACGGGAGGCCGGGAGGGCCCTCCATCCGAGTCCGAAGAGGAAGAAGCCAGGGTGCTAGTCGGCGCAGACGGGAGGCCCCTCACTGCAGCGCTTTGTTCCTCTCTGAGTCTCCAGCTGATTCGACGCGTCCCACCCACACTGGGGAGGCAATAGGCTCCATTCAACTCCTCATTCAAACGTCAGTCTCCCCCACACCCTCACAGGCACACCGACAACACTGAGCCGAATGTCAGGGCAGCTCCCGGCCCAGCCGGGTTGACATAAAATTCACCAGACAGACACCGAAGCAGCATGAAATGGAACATCCCTGTTATATTCTCAGACAAGCTCTCCCTCCCCGTCCCAGGTCCACCTTTGGGTTGATTTCTAGACAAATGGCAATTCATTCCCTGCGGGCAGAGGAGAGGCAGGCCCCGGGAGGAGGTGGCCCTGCATCCCCGGGAGGAGGTGGCCCTGCGTCCCCAGGAGGAGGTGGGCGGTCAGCGCTCTTTCCCAGCACCGGCGAGGGCTGGCCGGGGCTTTGCATTTCCCCGGGGAGGTTACGCTTTCATCACAGGTGGTAGGTGGTTTCTAAGTCTCTGGAAGGACCTCTAAGAATTGCAAACCCCTTTGGTTCCTAAGAGCTCTTTTGACTCTTTACTTTTCTCAAAGAATTTGCCTAAAGGGTCCAAATTACAGAGTCCTCGTCGCCCATTAAATTCCCTGTCATTCTAATCAATCCCCTTATGAGGTTACAAATGGAGGCCAAGTTCACACGTGTAATTTATTTGGTGTCAAGAACATATATCACCACGTCGCAGACTGTATACGAAGTGCATGATTCATCGCCGCAGCCTCGAGCTTCTGACTGGCAACGTGCTGTGGGCGAGCACAGCCGGGTGCCTGGGTTCCAGCCCCCCTTCCAACCCGGGCGGGGATGAGAGGCATTCCTGCCCCAGGCGCCAGGACTCAGGGGGTGCAAGGTTGGGAGAGGGGAGATGGGGAGGGCAGGGGGGAGGGGCAGGCTGCAGGACCCACCTCACAGGGGACCCTTTCCAGCCCGCTCCTCGCTGATGTGGCCTTGCTCTTGGGGTCACGTGACAAACTGCTCCCAAGAGCAATTCAGCTACAGCTGCAGGTGCGCATTCCCAGAGCGAGCAGCTGGACTCCATGAGCCTCTCAGGGCTCTGCCCCCCGAGAACGACCTCTCGCACCTGGGCAGGGAGGACACCAAGTCGGCCAGCAGCTGTCTGCTCCCTCTGGCTCAGCCGGCCTGAAGGGGGGGGCACAGCAGAGCGAGCAGGGAGTCACGAAGGCACTGTCCAGAGGAGGCGGCGACAGAGCAGCCTGCTGTGACAGGCGTCAGGGTGTCTGACGGTAATCACGCAACAGGTCCCCGATACCCCACACAGGCACCTCAGAGCACCCCTGCAGGCGAGGACACTGAGCCCAGCGGGGCAGGAAGGGGTGCGGAGGCACCTGCACCAGACCCGGGACTCCTCGCCCCGCCGGGTGTGCCCGCACCTCGCCGGGGAGCCTGTCTCTTCCACCTCGACTGCCTCCTTCATGAGCTAAGGAGCCGACTACATGGTTTCCATGTTCACTTTGATTTTTTAAATAATTACAGCCCTGGCTGGTTTGGTTCAGTGGATAGAGTGTTGGCCTGCGGACTGAAGGGTCCCAGGTTCGATTCCCAGCCAGGGCACATGCCTGGGTTGTGGGATCCATCCCCAGTGTGGGACGTGCAGGAGGCAGCCAGTCAATGATTCTCTCTCATCATTGATGTTTCTCTCTCTCTCTTCCTCCCAGAAATCAATAAAATCATATTTAAAATAAATAAAGATAAAATGTGTTACAATCAAAGAAGGCGAGAGACTTTGCCCGAGCGAGCTGGCTAATGAGCGGCAGGGCCAGACCTGCAGCCCTGACCTAGGGCTGAGGCCGCGCGTCCTCCACAGCTGCGCACGCCCCAGGCCACCAAAGGCTCTTACAAAACGCGTAGGTGAAACTCATTCAGATCTTTGCTCTTGAGAAAGCAGACGTGCGCAAGACGGTGCTGTGACAAGCGTCAACGAAACCCGAGCGCTTCCTGATGGGAGATTGCGGCTCCGGCCAAGGGCCCTGCGGGACACAGCCTGTGTCGTGAGCATCCAATTCCAGCGGCGTCAGCGGGCTCTTATCTGTGCCGTTACAACTGCACTCTTGGTGTCTGAGAGCAGCTGACTTGTCAGTACAATACTGATAAGATGCAAAGCGGCTGAATCTTGATAAGTTTCCGCCTCGGCAGACAGGGCCGTGGCTTCCAGGGCGCCTTTGTCGTCTCACAGAGCACACAGCGAGCTCACGGCGTCGCCAGCTGCGTGCACATATTGTAAACCTTGGGGATGCCCCCAACACACGCAGCCGAAGAACAAACCCTGTTGGCCGTCAGGTCCCCTCTCTGTCACCGTTTGGTGCCACGTGGTCCTGGGCACCTACTCTCTGTCTGACACCTGCTCTTTCGTATCTTCTGCCGGGAACGCCTTCCCTTCTCTGCCCGCGGGCACCGAGGCCCCCTGTACCCGGCTCTCGTCCAGCTGACATGTTCTCACCCACCCTGTGCAATCAGCATCAGGGCTCCCAGGAGCTCTCAGCCTCCTATCGATGCCGGGGACTTAATGCCCGCCCATGTCCTCCGTGGAGCTGCGACCTCCCAGAGGCGGACTGAGTCTGTCTGGCTCAGCGCCTGGCCCAGGACTCAGCTGCCCTGCGCTCCAGCTACTTGCCCGATGCCACCCTCTCTGCTAGGTGCTGGGCTGCATGAAGGCCAGGGCCAGATTGACGGGGTTTCCCTACACGGTGCAGAGTGGGTGCCTCAGACGTGTGTATGTCTACAAATCAACTCTGAGTTTCTAGACGGTAAAAGGTCTCAGTTCCCTGTGCACCCGCCAGCATGGAGCACGATGCCTCACGCGTCACAGGTGCCCGCCAACTGTCTAAAGTGACCAAGCGAAGGCAGGCTGAGCCCCGCGTGACCCCATCCGTCCTGGCCGGACTCTGTCAGCCTCGGCCGCATCTGGCCTCTCCAGGCTCCTCACTACATAACTCACTGAGGCTCCTTGGCGGCCACTGAGCTCAACAAGCAGCTCGGCTTGGCCAGGCAGATGCTCTCATCTGTGAATAATCTCTTCTGCGCAAACACCGTGTCCCCGGGGTGGACCTCAGGGGCGGGCCGGCGGGGAGGGCAGGAGACCAAGGGCCCGGCTCCTGAAACACGCGCCGGGCGCTGGGCGGGGTGACACAGCCTGCCCGCCTCAGACACCGATCGCCCCCAGGAGAGGAGATCGGTCGGGGACATTTCAGGTGGCCTCCATCCGCCCTTGTGGCGAGCCTCTCAGAACCGGCACCCTTGAAAGCTGCCCGTCTGTGGGTTGGGACTCCTGCCTGAACTTGGCTCGTTGGGAATTTCATTGGCAGAGACGCCTTTGGGTCCAAATTCTTCCATCAGCAGCTCTCCAAGTGCAGTCTGGGAACTTGTGTCCTCAAGGTCACGCACACGGAGGAGCCCCCAGTGTCCTCAAGGGCACGCACGCGGAGGAGCTCCCAGTCGGGCAGCTCGAGGACCCAGAGGCTCCTCAGGGCTCTCCCCTCTGCTCACCCAGCATTGCCCAAGCTCCGTGGCCATCAGGCTTTGGCGCGATCCCCGCCTCTTCAGGACCCACAGGAAGACAAGGGCTCCAGGCAGAGTGGACACGCTGTCCGCACAGGCCAGGAAGGAAGAGTCCAGGCCTTGCGGGTCACAGATGGGCTCTGTCTCACAGTCTGTTTTGTTTTGCTTTATTTTTCCAAACCTTTAAGAATGTGAAAAACACTCCTAGCTCATGGTTTGTATAAAAACAGGCGAGGCCTGGAGGTGGCTGCCGCCGCATTGTGCTCATCCCGCCCTAGAGAGCTCCCGACAACCACTCACCTGGGAACCGGAGGCAGAAAGTCTGACTCCCCCTCGCCGACCTTTCACCTCTGCCCGTCTGCAAGTCTGTGGACGTCGCTGGTTCTCATACAAGCATTTGCTGGGCAGTTCAAGGGCAAGCGGCCAGTGGCAACACATGTGATGATAAGACCCCAGCCAGCATTTCGCCCCCCCACCCCCACCCCCGTGCCCAGCGCAGCTCTGGCCCTGCCGAGCGGAGCTGTGCAGGCAGCTGGGCACCCGCTTTGCACTCCCGCTGCCGACTCACACCGCCTGCTGCACGGCCGGTCTCAGGAGGACACAGTGAGCGAGCTGCATGCAGAGGCTGACCCCCCAGGTGTGCTGGGCAGTGAGCCGCACCCCGGGACCAGCTGCCCGGCCATCCTGACTGCTTCCCAGGCGTCCTGCCCGACCAGGGGCCCGAATCAGAAACACCTGGCTCAAAGCCTGTCCCACCCGACGCTGTGTGACCTCGGACGCGCTACTCCATCGCTTTAAGCTGCAGTTCCTTGACCTGAGAGGCGCTGCCATCGCCTCCCTGGCGGCCTCGCTGGGAAGGGCCAGGGACCAGGAGGGAAAGATGCAGCACCTGGATGCAGAGAGGAAACGGAGCACCGCCCCCCCTCACCCCTGACAGCCCTCTCCGGTACCTCTCTCCCTCCCCCCTCCCTGACAGCCCTCTGGGGTGCCACTCTGCTGCCAGGAGGTGGAGCGGAACGAGACGTGGCCCCCGCAAGCCCTGCCTTCCGAGGCAGCTGGTCTAAAAAGGGCATTTTTCAAAATGCTAAGCAGGGCGTGAGGTGGGGGTGCAGGGATGGGAGCGATTACTTCCCGCCGAGGAGCTGGGGAGGGCTTCACAGCGACCCTGGACCTAGAACCCGGGGGAATAGGAGTTGACCCGCTGGAGATGGAGAAGATGGATCATGGGCAGAGAGGACAGTGGAGCCCGGAGAAGATGGGGAGCAGTCACCGTGTGGGGGGACGTGGGGAGGTGCTGGGGTGGAAGGAAGGGGGCGGGAAGGGGCCATCAGCTACATTCCCACCCGGCTCTGTGGATTTTATCTGAGGCAGGTGACCCAAGGTTTCTCCTCTATTTACTCCTAGGGAGGCGAAGCCCATTCTGCCAACAGGTTCTGCCAAACAGCAGGGGCGTGAAGTCCACGGGGGTCCTCCCGTGAGAACATAACTCCCTGGGGACAGGGCATGCCTTTCTCAACTCTGTGCCCCACGATCGTAGGACACGTTGCCTTGCACGCCGGCTGTGCCGGCCCCGTCTCCACGCGTGTTTGTGAAAGGAAATGTAATTACAGAAACTCTGACAACAGGTATTGGGGCTTCCCCGTCAAAGGCATCTTAGCCGGAGCGCTCTCCCGCTGGGTCCGCCTGCTGAGCTGTTCCGGACACTGCCCGGCACTCCGCTCCGCTGGACTCTTTCGTAAAAAAGGTTTTTAAAATATATTTTTATCGATTTTAGAGAGGCAGGAGAGGAAGAGAGAGATAGAAATGTCAATGATGAAAGAGAATCATTGACTAGCTGCCTCATGCATGCCCCCCACTGGGGATCTAGCCCACAACCTGGGCATGTGCCCTGATAGGGAATTGAACTGTGACCTCCTGGTTCATAGGTCAATGCTCAACCACTGAGCCATGCCAACCGGGCAATATAATAGGTTTTTTAAAAAGATTTTCTATTGCCTTTTAGAGAGAGAGAGAGGAAGGGAGGGGGAGAAAGAGAAACATCAATGTAGGAGTGTAACATCCATCAACTGCCTCCTGCAGGTCTCCTACCGGGGATGGAGCCTGCAACCTGGGCATGTGCCCTGACTGGCCTCTCTCCCCCCCCCTCACCCCTGACAGCCCTCTCCAGTGCCTCTCTCCCTCCCCCCTCCCTGACAGCCCTCTGGGGTGCCACTCTGCTGCCAGGAGGTGGAGCGGAACGAGACGTGGCCCCCGCAAGCCCTGCCTTCCGAGGCAGCTGGTCTAAAAAGGGCATTTTTCAAAATGCTAAGCAGGGCGTGAGGTGGGGGTGCAGGGATGGGAGCGATTACTTCCCGCCGAGGAGCTGGGGAGGGCTTCACAGCGACCCTGGACCTAGAACCCGGGGGAATAGGAGTTGACCCGCTGGAGATGGAGAAGATGGATCATGGGCAGAGAGGACAGTGGAGCCCGGAGAAGATGGGGAGCAGTCACCGTGTGGGGGGACGTGGGGAGGTGCTGGGGTGGAAGGAAGGGGGCGGGAAGGGGCCATCAGCTACATTCCCACCCGGCTCTGTGGATTTTATCTGAGGCAGGTGACCCAAGGTTTCTCCTCTATTTACTCCTAGGGAGGCGAAGCCCATTCTGCCAACAGGTTCTGCCAAACAGCAGGGGCGTGAAGTCCACGGGGGTCCTCCCGTGAGAACATAACTCCCTGGGGACAGGGCATGCCTTTCTCAACTCTGTGCCCCACGATCGTAGGACACGTTGCCTTGCACGCCGGCTGTGCCGGCCCCGTCTCCACGCGTGTTTGTGAAAGGAAATGTAATTACAGAAACTCTGACAACAGGTATTGGGGCTTCCCCGTCAAAGGCATCTTAGCCGGAGCGCTCTCCCGCTGGGTCCGCCTGCTGAGCTGTTCCGGACACTGCCCGGCACTCCGCTCCGCTGGACTCTTTCGTAAAAAAGGTTTTTAAAATATATTTTTATCGGTTTCAGAGAGGAAGGGAGGAGAGAGAAACATCAATGATGAGAGAGAATCACCGATTGGCTGCCTCCTGCACGCCCCCTACTGGGGATGGAGCCCACAACCCGGGCGTGTGCCCTGACCAGGAATTGAACCCTGACCTCCTGGTTTGTAGGTTAATGCTCAACCACTGAACCACGCCGGCCGAGCCATAAAAAGAGTATTTTATTTAAAGCTCAAGCCCTTCTCCTCATTTTACAGGTGAAAAAAAAAATAGGCTTTAGATAGACTCATATTCCCCGTGACAACACAGCTTTCAGGGGAGAGCGAATGACACCCAAACGCTGACTTCACGCAGTGAACGCGCACCGGTGCGAATGTGGTTCCCAAGAGACAGAGCAGGTCGCACTCAGACCTTCTCTCCCTGTGATTCCACCCACAGCTGGGGGATTTCTGTTCCCCTGTCACATGTACACGTACACACACGCACATGCACACACACATGCATGTACACGCACACACGCACGTGCGCACACACACACACGATTCAAATTAGCAGAGGTGCCCATCAGACGGGCCCTCTTGGTGAGGAGGGGCAGCAGGGCAGCGAGTTAGTCTCCCAGCCTTTTTCCGGGGGGAACCCCGAGGGCAGTGCGTTTCCTGCTGCCAAGGCTCAGGGAGAGGGGCTCCCTGGGGCCAGGCCTCCCTGCTCCGTCCCGGCCTCAGCAGCCTGTCACTCCTGGCAACATCCCGGGGACGCTGTGCCCGAAACCCTTCCGGCCACAAAGCACCGTCAGAACGGACTGGGGCCGCCCCAGGGTCAGGGGTCGTTGGCCACCCTTCGGGCTCCACATGGCCCTGGACGGGGAGGGGGCATGAAAGGTTCCTGGTTTTGCCCAACCCGTTTTTTTAAAATATATATTTTGTTGATTTCAGAGAGGAAGGGAGAGGGAGCTAGAAACATCAATGATGAGAGAGAATCATGTATTGGCTGCTTCCGGCAGCCCGGGCCTGTGCCCTGACCGGAATCGAACCCTGACCTCCTGGTTCACAGGTGGATGCTCAGCCCGAGCCAGGCCGGCTGCGCCTGCCCAACGCGTGTTAACCTGAACGCTTTGAGGAAACTCGCCAAGCGCCTCCGTGGGCGGACCCCCTCTGATGGAGGGAGGCCACCCACGCTCCCTCTGAGACAAGGTGCCTCCGGGAGGGGACACAGGGCACCGTCCCGCACATGGTATCCACACCGTCGTGTTCCCTGCACTGGACAGTAACGAGGCTCAGATCGCCGAGGCGTGTGGCGAGGTGTACGACCCGCTCCTGTGCGTAGCCCTGGCCAGTCAGGAAGTCCACATATTTGGGGTCAAGTCCTTTACAAGCGCCAACAGCCAGCCACCCTCAGGGCCTGCCCGGCCCGGGTCCAACAGCGCCCCCTTCGGGAGACGGCCCGAACATGCCCCTTGCAGGCTGGGAAACAGCCTTAGCCAACAACTTGGGGTGAACTTTTTCCTTGTGATTTTTTTCCTTGTCGTTTTTCCTTTCTCCTTTTCCTTTGTGTTTTTATTTCCCTTTTCCCTCTCAAAGGTTCTCCTCTTTGAAAGGCCAGGTGATAAGCAAGCAGGCAGGACCCTGTCTCTACCCCCTGCCGAGCCAGGAACGGGGAAGGTGAGTTAGGGTTGTGGGGGGCAGTGGAGGCACCCGGGGTTGGGGTTAGAGTGTTTGCACAAGGCCCGCGAGCTGTAGGGGGTCGGCATGAGGCCTCACACCTGGAGAAGCGGCGCTCCGGCCCCGTGCCGTAAGCCTGGCTCCGCGCAGTCTAGCCAACATCTGGGACGGATACCAGAGGCGCGGCGGCCTGGCCCGCTGGCGCGGCGGCACCTTTGTACTCCGCGTTGCAAATTGAAAAGCAAAACAGACATCAAGGATGTATTTATATAACTGTCTTCAAGTTGCATTTTTGTACTCCCATCTGCTGCACATGATCAGTTTCAAGTGTTTCCTAATAAAAAAAAAAAGAGCAAGGGGGAGCGTGTGGCGTGGGAGGGAGGCCATGTGCACGCGGGGCCCCGAGGCGTGCGCCGGTTCGGGGTGGGGATGATCTTTTGCAGGCTCCGCTGAAGAGGAGTTAAACACGCGGAGTCTGGAGGTCCCGCTGGTTTCAGCTGTTCCGATGCTTTGCACGGCACACGTACGCACACATGTGCCTGGGATCGCTCCAGAGAAAAGGGGGGTCTCTTTCTCTCAGCCCCGCACGTGCACAGCTCGGGCGCGGGACGTTGGGGGGAGGAGAAGCCCACATTTTTGTTGAAAGTCTTTGGAGAAGAGAGAAATACGGGGGCGTGAGGTGGGGGTGAGACGCTGAGGGGACAGAGCATCGGGCAGCAATGCGCCAGGCGGATCCCAGATGACCAGGTGTCCACAGGTAAGTGAACACGGGAACCCAGACGTGGCTGCTGACTGTCCTCGGGCAAAGCTGGCAGTGCCGTCGGCCAAGCCCGGAGAGCTGCTCAG
>NW_005359352.1:1604968-1613492 GCF_000412655.1 Myotis brandtii | reverse complement strand
CATTTCTCCACGAACTGGGTGGCAGGCAGAACCGGAGGGGGGAGTCCTGTGGGGGCTCCCTCCCCACGGACCATGCACAGACGCGGAAAGTGAAGTGACCAGCCAGGCAGCAGCCCTAGTGACTTGGCCTTTCCTGAAACAAACACACACCAAGAACATGGGCCTGGGGATCCCCCGGGCACAGCGGGCTCTCCACACCCAACCTGCTCACTTTTAAGAACAGAGGCCATGCCCTGGCTGGTGAGGCTCGGGTGGTTGAGCATCACCCCGTGCACTGAAGGGTCGCTGGTTCGATTCC
Source organism: Myotis brandtii (assembly GCF_000412655.1). NCBI lineage: Eukaryota > Metazoa > Chordata > Mammalia > Chiroptera > Vespertilionidae > Myotis > Myotis brandtii. Next base: position 1,613,194 of record NW_005359352.1, on the reverse strand, counting down.
CGCTCAGGGCACAGGCCTGGGTTGTGGGCTCCATCCCCAGTGGGGGCTGCAGGAGGCAGCTGATCAACGTTTCACTCTCACATCAATGTTTCTCTCTCTCTCTCTCTCTCTCTCTCTCTCCCTCCATCCCCCTTCTTCTCTCTAAAAAAAAATCAGTAAAAACATTGTGTGTTTTTTAAAGAGGGGATCCACACTGGATACCCGCAGAGGAGAGGCAGGAGGATGTCACTGTACTGGTTGTTCCCAAGCCCGTATTTCTGCTGGGACTTTATGTCCGAGGGAAGATGGGCGTATGTGGACCGGGAAAGGCCACGCCCCGGGTCATCCCTGGACACAGAGCCGTCGGCGATGTGCTGGACGCGCCCGCAGGAGCGCAGCTGGCTCCCGACCGCCGCCAGCAGAGCCTGGTGGCCAGAGCGGGACCGCGAGACGAGACAGACATGAGGTCAAACCCGGGCTCTGCCCCTGCACGGCCAGCAACTTGGACAGGCCCTGAGCTGCTCCTTCTCAGTGACCTCATCTGGAAAACGAACCGGATAACAAGCATCTTGCAGGGCAGCCAGAGAACTAACGGGTTAACAAATGTGAAACATCCAGTGTGCACTTTTTTCTTTTTAAATACATTCATACTGATTTCAGAGAGGGAGGGAGAGGAGCGAGAAACATCAATGATGAGAGAGAATCATGGATCAGCCGCCTCCTGCATGCCCCCCACTGGGGATCGAGCCCGAAACCCAGGCCTGTGCTCTGACCGGGAATCAAACCATGACCTCCGGGTTCACCAGTCGATACGATACGATGCTCAACCACTGAGCCACGCCGGCCGGGCTGGTACGCACTTTTAGTCCGAGTTACTCCACGCTATACCTTTTCCCCACCACCCTCCCCGGGTCACGTGGGCGCTGTGCCCGCTGCCTCGGAGCCTGCTCACCGTGAGGACACCCTTCCATCCTGGGCACCTGCCCTGAGGGCTCGGCCTCAGAGTCCTTGTCACCAAAGCCCTCCCACAACCACTGCCGAGCGGGAGACGTCGCATCCACCGCATCTCACTGCCGCCCTGGTCTCACCTGAATCAAACCTGTCAGCGAGGAGAAGGCAGTAAGGACACACCTGTGACCAGCGCTTTCCACTGGACGGGGCTGCCAACTCTCCCACTGGACACGCGGGAGGGGCACCAGGGGCCCTAAGCTCCTCCCACTTCCCTTCCACGCCAGGGCTGTGGGTCCATTCCTCAGGCAGGAGCTGCCCTGGGGCACAGCACCTGCTACCAGGGCTGAAGGTGACAGACGGGAGCGATGATAAGAACGGGTGGTCACTGTCAGTCCCACCCCAGAAGCCCCCGAGCCTCACACCTGCACCAAGTATTTAAACTGAGGACCCGTCACTGCCAGGCCCCTTGTGCTTGGGGACTAAAAGTACACGTGAGCCCGGCCAGCACGGCTCAGGGGTTGGGCATCGACCTATGAACCACGAGGTCATGGCTCGATTCCCGGTCAGGGCACAGGCCCGGGCTGCAGGCTCCATCCCCAGTGTGGGGTCTACAGGAGGCAGCTAATCGATGATTCTCTTTCATCATTGATGTTCCTCTCTCTCTCTCCCTCTCCCTTCCTTTCTGAAATCAATAAAAATGTATTTTTTTTTAAAAAGCACGTGTAAGCTAACTACCAATGCGCGGGTGCCCCCTCGGAGACAGCACAGAATTCTACTTCCATGCTTCCCCTTGCAACGTGGAAAGGAAAACCCCGAGTCCAAAACATTGGCCTCATCTCCTCCATTGAAGGTAAAACCGACAGTGTAAGGAAGTCTGGCACTGCAGGGTAAAGCCACGTGTCTCTGAGCCCGGCCCCCAGGCACCAGCCTTCTCAGACACAGGCCCCATGGCCGGTGGGGGGGAAGGCAAGGTCCCCTCCGTGCTGTCCTGGGGACTAAGCACAGAAGCCAGCGGGAGTCCTGGGTTCATTTCCCTGGGTCTCCTTATCCGAGGAGCCGAGTGGCACACGGGGAGACTGGCATCCTGCCCCCAATGCAGCCCTGGGCCAGCCCCACGAGGAAGCCTCCTGACTGTGCCCACGTGCCTCAGTTTCCTCCTCCATCAGACAAGGTGGCCGAGCACCGACTTCGTGGGCTCGTGGTGAGGACCAGGGGAGACAGAGCCTGAGAGGCATCAGGGCCGCGCCTGCCGCTTTGGGGTGCCGTGAGCTCGCATCCGGGCCACCTTCACCGTCCCAGGAGCCTCCAGGAGCTCGCTCTGACCCCGGGCGGACTCACCCAGACGCCGCCTCGGGAGCAAACCCGGGACAAACCCCAACCCGCTCAGGACTGTGATGACTGTTACTTATTCTGCACATGATGCTAACCAAGTGGTGATGAGAGCAAAAGCGGTCACTATTGGATGAATCAGTGGCCACGAGGAGCCCTGGGACTTGCATTGGAAAAGAAGGAGGTCTGTGCGCTCACAAGAAGCCATAAACAAGACACTTGATGGCCTCGCTCTGCACCAGAAATAAAAAGCTGGAACCAAACACGGATTTCAGATGATGGGGGCCCCTGGCCTCCGAAGGGGAGCTCAGGGTGGCTGCAGAGCGGGATGGGGTCCCTGCTGCCCCCCCCATGCAAGGGAGCACCTGCACCCTCTTCACTAAAACCCCGGAAGGTTTGGGCACCCCAACACGTTGGTGGAGTCCAGAGTCTGTCTTCCCTCCCCTCCCAACGTCCACTGGTCCGCGGCTCCGACAGGAACCTCACGCCAGCTGCCTGCGTCGCCCTCGCATCCCGCCTCCGCCTCGGCCTCCGCCCCAGCTCGCGCCCACGCCGCCCCAGGAAGACGGGAAGAGGGCTGCTCTGGAAGCCCCGCAATGCCATTCCTGTGACACCTACAAATCCAAGCAGGCCCGGAGCCCGTGGCCGCCAACAGCTGGGACTTCACTTCTATTTGGCAGAAACCGCGCTGCAGCTGGGGCCGGAGCGTTGAGCTCCATGGCTGCGGGGACGGACGTGCGCTCCCAGCAGCGAGGACAGCGCCTCCGCCTCCTGCACGCCTCGCTCCTGTTTATTAGGCTCACGCGGCGCCGACTCCGTGCAGCCGGTCCAGCAAGAGCTGCTCCTGAGGGAGGTGCACTTGGACCCCCTCGGCCCACAAGGTGCCCTCGGACGCCTCCTGGGGCCACACTGACAGCCAGGTAGGCGGCCCTGCCACCAAACACACCTCTTTTGACCATAATTGGAAGAAATGATTCTTTTTTTAAAACATATTTTTAATATATATTTTTATTGATTTCAGAGAGGAAGGAAGAGAGAGAGAGAAACATCAATGATGAGAGAATCATGGATCGACTGCCTCCTGCACACCCCGCACTGGGGATGGAGCCCACCACCCGGGCAGTGCCCCGACCGGAATCAAACCTTGAGCTGGTTCATAGGTCGACGCTCAACCCCTGAGCCACGGGCGAGGCTGGAAGAAATGATTCTTGTTTTTCAACTCAAACTTGGCTTATCACAGTCTGTGCCCAACTCTGACGGAGCCTCTTTTTGTCAGTGGAGATATTGATCATTATAATTGGCAGGCTGACGACGAGAGCTATAAATATCTCATCAGCTGCCACAGAGAGTTGGGGGGATGGCGGGGGGCAGCCTGCGCGTGTGCAGGGGCCGATGTGGGAAGACGGGTCTTCAAGGCCACTGTCTGCCAGCCAACATCTGCCTCTCATGCGGGCAATGATGCTCACAGAACCCAGAAGCCAGAGGCAAGGGGCCTCGGGGTCACGTGGCGCAGCCTCGGCCAGCGTGGAACTGCTCTGCGCAGAGGCTACCTCCGTCCAGTGAAACGCACTGACATTCACCACCACCTCCCGGCACAGGAGCCTCCGCGGGCTCAGAGGAAGAGGAGCCGCAAAAGTATTAAAACCTTCGCTCTCCGCAACAGCAGCCTTTCTACGCTTATAAAACATGGCAGGATGGAATGCCAGCAACTTATAAGGCTCCACGAATCCCACCGGGACTGTGCAAACTCCATCTCGAGGAGACTGGGATTTTTTTTTCCCCAAACAAATAAAAAGGAAGAAAGGGCTGGCCAGGAAGTTACCAAAGTTACATTGGATCTCGTTCTAAAAGTGTTTCTCAAAGTTGAACTCCCGGGATTAAACTTGCTCTGTTGTGGGGACACCACTCCATGTCCTCCTGCCAGGACCGCCTGGCCCCCGACTCACCGAGTACGTTAGCTTCTCTGTGGAGCCAGCTTCCTGCTGCGGCGTCTGACAGCTTTCGCTCCCTGGCCTCTCCTGGCCCCGTCTGCCCGGGCCTCCTGTCCTGTCTCAGGGATCGGGGCCGCGGGAAGCACCCTTGCCTCTGAGTGACCTGATTTCTAATTCAGATTCAGGCTCCTTTCTCGGTGGAACTTTTCCCTCAGGAAACCCCGTGTTCACCCACGACCTGTGCTTGCGTGTCGACAGGAGGTGCTGCCCCCATTCCCTGGAGCGTGCGCGACCTTGGGAGGGCTCGCTTCTCCAAGGAGGTGACCCCTTTGATGGTTTCCACGGGTTCCAGACCCAATTCTACAAAGTTTCTTATGGGAACTTGGTCCTAACCAACCACGTGGCCTGCAAGGACCCCTGGAGTCGGGCGTGGGCACGGCTGTCTCTCTCCCCAGGGCAGAGACTGCCGTGTGCTCCCCATGCGTGGGCTGGTGCGTGGGGCGCCTTAGTAACGCACACTCAACCCAGACAACGTGAGCTGTGCTGGCTGCTTCTGGGAGGTCCTGTGACAGGTGCCACTGCATTTGACTTCCAACGGGATTTCCCAACCGAACCCACGTGGTCCCAGCATGTGCCCCCGCTGGGCGTCCACACCCACAGGCCGCCGCCCTCGGAAACAGCCTCAGGAGTCAGTGTCTCCCGCCCTCCCTTCTCCCTGCGAGAGCCAGGCCCGGGGCCTCTGGGCCCGACATGCCCTGTCCGCTTCCAGCGTTGCTGGCCTGCGAGCAGCACTTCCAGGGTCAGCAGTCTTTTCTGTTAGGGCAGCGGTTCTCAACCTGTGGGTCGCGACCCCTTTGGCGGTCGAACGACCCTTTCACAGGGGTCGCCTAAGACCGTCCTGCATATCAGATATTTACATGACGATTCATAACAGTAGCAACATTACAGTTATGAAGTAGCAACGAAAATAATGTTATGGTTGGGTCACAACATGAGGAACTGTATTTAAAGGGCCAGAAGGTTGAGAACCACTGTGTTAAGGCCTTGGACTGATTGGACGAGGCCCACTGTGCTGGGGAGTATAACCTGCTTCCCTGCGGGTCTAACACCGTAACCTCACCTAGACGGCTTTCACCGCAGCTCCGGGCGGATGCCTGACCAGATCCCGGGTAGCGTGGCCGCACCAAGTCAACACAGAGAAGCATCACCCTCATCTCCGTCGTCATCGTCACGTTCTCCCTGTGCGTGTCCGTGGCCAGGATCCCTTTTGCTGAGGACCCTGGCCATCCTGGGTTCGGGGCCCCCCTCCTCCAGTGTGACTGCATCTTCATGACACCTGTCGCTAAGGCACTGAGGCCTGGGGCTTAGGACCCCACCCTAGACACTTCGCAGACACAATTCAACCCATAGCAACGTCCCCCAGCACTGTGGTCCCGAGTGTCCCTGATCCACAGCTCGTAGCTCCCTCTTCTCGCCCATTCACATCCCCACTGTGTCCCCCGCCTAGACTCCCGCAGGTGCTCTGCACAGAAGACACCCCCCGCCCCCTGCCCCCCACGCAGCACAGCAGGACTCCCGGGAGCCAGCCGCTGTCCCCCTGCCCTGCCACCTGCGAAGCGGCCCTGTCCCTTCCTGGACCCCGCGGTTCCCAAAGAGCCACCGCCCCGCTGCCTCCAGAGAGGAGAGGGGAGGGGAGAGGAGAGGAGGGGAGGGGAGAGGAGAGGAGAGCTGCGGTGCCCGGGCTAATATTCCTGGCTTGACTGGCACCACCAGCAACCGAACTGCAGACTCTCAGGCCACTCGCTCTTCATCAGCTCGCACTGCGCGGGGGCCATCGCGCCAAGCGTGACTTTTCTGCTTACGAAAGAGAGAGGGAGAGAGAGAGAGAGAGGGAGAGAGAGAGAGAGAGAGAGAGAGAGAGGGAGAGAGAGAGAGAGAGAGAGAGAGAGAGGGAGAGAGAGAGAGAGAGAGAGAGAGAGAGGGAGAGAGAGAGAGAGAGAGAGAGAGAGAGGGAGAGAGAGAGAGAGAGGGAGAGAGAGAGGCCCTCAACACGCAGGGAATCCCAGAGGCTCCCTGGAGTCTCACCTCCTGCCTCAAGTAACCTCCCTTCTCTCCCCAGTTCTCATCCCCTCCCTCTGGCCCCCAGCCCCTCTCCCCCCTGACTGGCTGCCTCTGCTCCCCTCTGGATCAGCATCAGGCTAACGTCCCGAAACCCTTCCCTCCATCCTGAGAAAGTGGACAGTGTTATAATGACCCCCCTTCCCCCAAAAGCGGAGCTGACCAGCTCGAGGTACACCAACCACAGCCGCGTCAGGGTCCCAGCACTGTCACAAGGTGTCCAGGCCTCCTCCTCGACAGCCCCCTGAGAGGGGTCGCAGGACGGTGGGCAAGCCGTCTGCTGGGCCTGCTGCACCCCATTCTCATGCCAGCAAAGTCCCAGGCCTCCCCCGTATCTGACTCGGGCGGCTCTTCCTGTCTGAGCTCTCTCTTGATTTGTGTTCCATATAAAATGTCCTAAATCAGTGGTTCTCAACCTTCTGGCCCTTTAAATACAGTTTCTCATGTTGTGACCCAACCATAACATTATTTTCGTTGCTACTTCATAACTGTAATGTTGCTACTGTTATGAATCGTAATGTAAATATCTGATATGCAGGATGGTCTTAGGCGACCCCTGTGAAAGGGTCGTTCGACCCCCAAAGGGATCGCAACCCACAGGTTGAGAACCACTGTTAAATCATTCCTTTTCTCTCACATATCATTACATTGTATTCCTGGGCACATGTGCACGCACGCACATGCACACACATACACATATGTGCACATGAATGCACACGTGCGCGAATGCACACATGCACACACATGCACACACACCTGTCCTCTCCATCAAAGCAGAAATGCTCTCTGAAGTTCCTCATTTGAGGACTGAACACTGGTCACCCACCTCCGCCCTCAAGAGAGACATCCCGAGGAAAACAGATGTGGAGCTGTTACCTAAGCAACGTCAGTAAATTATTGGGCTCTTCAGAGCAGACTGATCAGTTAGAGTTTGATTTTTAAAAATCACGTATGTAAGTGCTACTTCCACAGCTCTGTGCAGCGATCGCATGCTCTGCAATGCCGCCTGCGCCGTAGCATCAGCGCGTCCCCGTCCCACCACGGCCGCGCGGGAAGTGAGGTCAGCGCCGAACAGCAGCCCAGGCTCCATTCCTGGGCGTGTAGGATCCCCTGTCCGTGTTTAACTTCCAGCTCCGTGTAGACTGAGGAACTGAACTAAAGGTCATTGCACCCAAGGTTACAACGTAAGCAGCGTCCGTCCGCGGCTGCGATCAGCACACACCACCAGATCTGGCCACTCCAGGTGAGTGGTTGCCTGGGGGCTGTGACTTCATGAGCTGCTTCCCTGGTGGAACTGACACTCGGGAGGGAGGGAGGGAGTGTGGCCAGGCGGGGCCTGACCGGCGGGGGGGCACCCAGCCCCTCCTCACTTGACCTTGCACCTCGGGGTGTGGGCGTCACTAGGAAGTATTCAAGACCTCGTGCTAATCAGCACAAATCTCCCTTGTGGTGGTGGGTCCGTGTTCCTGTGTGTCCTTCAGAGGCGTGGAGACAGTGGACTTGCTGAGGGAGTGGGCAGCTGGCTGCCCCTTGCTGGTGAACGGCTCTCAAAGCACGTGCCATGCACGAGGTCCCCTCTCCTGGGCTTTCTGTGCTCACACCCGAGTCCCAGGCCACTCCCTGGGCCCGAGGCCGCCCTGGGCTGGTGGGCAGGTGGCTGGGCCGTCCCCCGGCCCAATATGGAGCGTGCATTCACCCTCCGTCCTCCCTTCTCTGCCTGCGAGTAGCCAGCACAGGGGTGCTGACTGCGAGCCTTTTCTTTTTTAAATAAAAGCACTCAGAGCTGTCAGGACACCACACTGTGCGTGACCAACAGCCTCCCCAGGCCATTCCCGGGAGGAAGGCTGTCCCGACACTCCTCACGCCCCTTCCTCTCAACAAGCGTCCCCCCTCTCCCTGCCCCCGCTCCCGCCCCCCA
>NW_005359352.1:1589833-1604924 GCF_000412655.1 Myotis brandtii | reverse complement strand
GTTAAGGGTTTTATTATTTTTCCAGAAGAAATAATGTGAGCATCTATATATACAAACTCTCCTTGTTCTCTTGGATGTATATTATAACCTATATACAAAAGGCTACCGTGCGCAATGTCTGACCATCGGGGAATGACGTCACACAGCAACGCCGGCTTCCTCCCCCTAGCGACGACTAGCCTCCTTGCAGTTTCTTCTGCCCAGGAACACGACTTGCTTTATAGCCAGGTGCAAACATTTTACACTGTAACCAAATGACTGGAAGCGTTTTCCGTGCCTCATCTCATTTAATCCTCACAGAAGTCCTGGAGTAGGTAGATAGGAGACTCGGTGGAATCCTATTTTCTTTTCATTAGCCAGAAAATGGAGATTTAGAAAGTTTAGAAACTTGACCCGACTGAAAAGAAGTAAAGAAATGGTGGACCTTGAAAATGACTTCAGGCTTTCTCACTGCACAGAATATCGTCAAACACTGCTACAGTTAAATATTTTACCCTTTGTTCTCCCTGCGTGATCTACAATAATAACCTGTTCCATGTTGGTATTTACTGCTGTGTTGCTGACAATTACCTGAAAGATAAGTTGGGGTGCTTCACGGGGCTGGAAAAAGTTTAGCTACATCAGAAAGCAGGTCTAATTAAGCAAGTTTATTCTATATATATAAAAGGCTAAGTTGACTCACGCATGCGCGATACACATAAAGCTCTCGCTGGCGCCAATTGCACGTGTGTTTCCATCTGCCATTGTCAATTGTGAATTTGGTTGACACTTCTATTATAGAGAAAGGGCAAGTAACGATATTAAAATATTTCTTCTAATATAATTTCCTTTGAATGTGCACGAATTCATGCACCAGGCCTCTAGTTTTTTAAATAAACGGGATTCTTCCAGGCTGACCATTTCCCACCTGTACCCTGAGTGTGGAGGGTGACAATCTCATGAAGCCACAAAACCACCTGGGGGGGGGCCACCTACCCCCCCATCCTCCCCACCTCGCAGGCCCTTCCCGAGCCCGTGGTGCCCTGAGCTCCCAGCAGTCTCAGCGCTGCCTGACCTTTGCCTTTCCTTCTCCTCAGCTGTGTTCCCAGCACACAAGCGCTGCGTTTAAGAATAGAGCAAACGCCTGCCCGGGACGGACACACTAAACCACGGGCCGAGATGTATTCTGGGACAGCTTTGCACAGTCTGTCTGCAAACAGCCCGGATTAAAGGTGTCTGGGAGCCGACTGGGATGGCACCAGCCGGGGCATCGTGACCCAGGCTGCCACCGCCCCCCCGTTAGGAGGTCTAGACAGCGGCCCCTCTGATCCTGGCAGTGCCGGCCTGAGCAGGCCCGCCGTTGGCCTCCTGGTGGTCATCTATTGTGGACCCATTAGGTAAGTGGAATATATTTATGAATTCAAAACGGCTTAGTCGTCCTGTCAAATCCGAGTTAAAAGCCACGTAAGAATGATTCATGTTGCTTTTCCTTTTACATGATGAGGGTGGGTATCGTGTGTAGGGATGAAATGTGTTCTTACGAAGTGGGAAGAGATTTTCAGCACGTGATCAGCAAACGACAGCACTGCTGTGCTCAGTCGCCTCTCAGAGACATGAGCTGACTGTCCCCCCTGATCGCCGGGTCCTCTCTGTCCCGTGCTCCCGTTCCGAACCCTACTGCGCGCTCGCTGGAATAAGGACCCTCTGCCTGGGCCCGGCATTCTCTCCCAGCCGCAGGGTGGAGCCATGTAAAAACAGTTAAGATGCCCTGGCCAGTGTGGCTCAGTGGTTGAGAATTGACCTATGAACCAGGAAGTCACAGTTCAATTCCCGGTCAGGGCACATGCCCAGGTTGCAGGCTCGATCCCCAGCGTGGGGCGTGCAGGAAGCAGCTGATCGGTGATTCTCTCTCATCATGGATGTTTCTCTCTCTCTCTCTCCCTCTCCCTTCCTCTCTGAAATCAATAAAAATATATTTAAAGGTAAATAAATAAAATAAAATAAATAAAAACGGTTAAGGAGCAGAAAGCCTCTTCTTCCCACACATGTGTGCGTGGAGACAGCACTGCCAGCTCCGTCTAGTCTTGGACGAGAGGGGTGAAGGTGATACTTTCTGCTGGCCGGTCCTGTGGCTTTTTTCTTGGTAACTGGTCCAACCCAGGGGTGGGGAACCTTTTTTCTACCAAGGGCCATTTGGGTATTTATGACATCATGTGTGGGCCATACAAAATTATCCACTTAAAAATCAGCCTGCTGTAGCTGGTCAAACATTGCATCAACTCACCTCTCATGCCTTGGCAGGGCCGGACCAAATGATTTCCCGGGCCTTCTACGGCCTGCGGGCCGGACGTTCCCCACCCCTGCTCTAGAAGGTAGAGCCCGGTCCCTGAGGATCCGTACAAATGAGCCGGATGCGCGAGTGCACGTCTCTTGACTCCACAGGCAAAGCTCCGACTCCCAGGTAGCCATCAACTCAAACAAACCGCCCATCCTGGCCTGTCTGTGTGTGGTGCTTTGCCTTCCGTCCTTGGGAACGTGGGCTCAGTGCAAGGTGCCTGGTGAAAAATACCCCAAGCATGTCCCTGTGGGACCGGGCCCAGCCCCCAGCCGGGTCCGCTCTGTGCCTCTGGCTGGTTCGCCATCGGCTGGCAGGCAGGGAAGCAGCACCGGGAGAGGGAGCAGCGAGCACTGTAATTGTACAGTGCACAACAGTAATATTGTGACACACAGCTCAACAGTGTAATTCGCCGCCTAAGAACACTCAAGTGTAGTGCTTCAAGAGCTAACACATGATTAGGGCACCCAGGGCCCCAGCCCCTACATTCTCAATAACTGTGTGTTAAACAGACAAAAGAATGCATGACTGTGTGAGTGAATGGAAGCAGGGAGTATTTGAGAAAATCCAGGCTTTTTTAAAAAAACATGTTTTTCAACAAAACTCTCTATATACCTGTTGTGAACTGTTTTTGCTACTTTTTCCCCCAAAATCTTTTATCCCCATCGGGAGCAACAAAGAAGTCTCAAGTAGACCTCTGGAGACAACATAATAAGAGGGGTTTTTAAATACATGTTTCTACTGATTTTTAGCTAAAGAGGAAGAGATAGAAACATGCATGAGAGAGAAACATGGATCGGCTGCCTCCTGCACACCCCCTACAAGGGACCACGCCTGCACCTGGGCATGTGCCCTGACCAGGAATCGAACCAGGAACTCCTGGTGCACGGGATGACACTCAATCCCCTGAGCCACACTGGCCGGGTAGGAATAGGGTCTTATAACAGAAGAAACCCTTTTTTGTTGTCGTTAATCTTCACCCAGAATATTTTTCCATTGATTTTTAGAGAGAGTAGAAGGGGAGAGACACAGAGAGAAACATCCATCAATGTGAGAGACACATCCACTGATTGCATCCTGCACATGCCCCACCCGGGACCCAGGATTGAGCCTGCAACCGAGGTACATGCCCTTGACCAGAATCAAACCTGTGACCCTTCAGTCTGCGGGTAGATGCTCTAACCACTGGCCAAACTGACTAAGGCCAGAGGAAACCCTTAGTAAAGTACATTTCCCCAAATACTCTTCACTAAAGAAAGTGGAGGACAGCACTTAGAAGATTGCTAGAAGATTCCAAACGCAGTGTGCGTTCCTGAGAAAACTGAGTGTACTGCTACCTGTCTGCCCTTTACCCGGTATTCTCTGAAGCAGTGGTCCGTGGGGCACAGCATCTGGCATGGAAGTTACAGTGGTGTATGAAACAGAGAACAAAGAGGGCATTGGGGGCCCTTAAAACTTTTTAACTTGATTTGCGCGCGCAAGAAGGGGGTGCATCAATTTGTTGTTCCGCCTATCTATGCTTTCATTGGCGGCTTCTTGTAGGTGCCCTGGCTGGAGATCAAACCCACCACCTCAGCAAATCGGGATGATGCTCTAAGCCACTGCGCTCCGGCCAGGGCGAGAATTCAGTGCACGTTAAGCATTTCCTGTTAAAAGCAGCAAGAATCAAGCAGCAGGAGCCAAAGCGCGCTGCAGAGCAAGTGAGCTTCGAAGCCAGCACCTCGGCTCGAGGCTGCTTCTAGGCGTCACTGAGAAGCATTTATAGTGGCTCTCCCGCCAGATCACTTAAACACGGGACAAGATGAACTCGATGCAGCCCTGCGGTCAAATAGAACAACACAACACCAGTGCGAAAGCTCTTTCCTGCTCTAAAACAAGAGACATATGTAAGTGCCCGTCCCTACACCGTGGTAGCGAGGACACGCACGTCAGGAAGCCCTGGCCCTGTTTACATAGAAAATGCCCTTGAACGTTGGTCTTCCCCGACTATTACCATGTCGAATCAGCCCAGCACTTGTATTTCATAACAGTTTTCCAGAAAGTACCTTAAACCACATTAAAACAGGCATCAGCATCAGAGCTAGGCGCCCTGCAGCAGCACCAGTGACATTTCAAATCCCCCCAATCCTCCGTCATCACAGGCCTGGCCTCTCCCCCGAGGGACCCAGGTTTAGGCGGATCCCAACTCCACACACGAAACAGGAGATTCCTCTCTAACCGTTAAAATCGTTAACACCCCCTGGCTGGTGTTGCTCAGTGGATAGAGCATCAGCCTTTGGACTGAAGGATCCCGGGTTCGAATTTGGTCAAGGGCACATGCCCAGGCTGCAGGCTCAGTCCCTGGTTGGGGGGCGTCAGGAGGCAGCCAATCAATGAGTCTCTCTCATCATTGATGTTTCTATCTCTCTCTCCCCTCCCTTCCTCTCTGAAATCAATAAAAATATATATTTTTTAAAAATCGTTAACGCTTCCTCTCATTTTCAAAGTATGTTACTGTCCTTGTGAATATAATCCCTTTTCCATGAGAAACTATGGAAAACGCTTCCAAAAGAGCTTTTATTTTTTTTTATGAGCCAATAAACAGTGAGAATCCTAGATTGAGGGTCCAATGTGCCCCCACGCAGCTGCAGGGGGTGGGTGCCTGGGGGGCCATGGGAACGAGGGGGGTGCGTGTGCTCTGACAGGAACCAGGGGCCGTAAAGGCGCTGGGACCCCTATTAGAGCTGGTGTGCAGTGTGTCACCCTTCCAAGTGCCAGCTGCCACACTCACCTGCACAACCAGGCATCTTCACACACGTGTCCAGTCGTTGTAATCTATTTTTTAATTGATTTCAGAGAGGAAGGGAGAGGGAGAGAGAGAGAGAAACATCAATGATGAGAGAGAATCACAGTCATTTTAACTATGACCAGCAGGCCCTCTGCAGACCGCCCTTCAACACAAACCCGTCAATGGGCTCGGCCGGGGGCAGGGATCGCCTCCACGCGATCTCTAGAGACTTTCCACAGGCTGCTCGTCCACTAAGGAAGGAAGGGCATTTCAGGGGCTTACATGGCCAAGCTGTGGGATTGCTTCCTGACTTCCTGTGCAAAATATCAAGTTTTAAAATGAGAGCCACTGTTTATAGACGGGGAAACATTCAAGGTGCACCTTGTGTCACCAATTCCCGCCTCGTGTCACTGGTTCCCGCCTCGCGTCACTAATTCCCAATGCACTTGGGGCAATGACCCAGCCGCACAGCTGTCTCCCAGGCCTGTCCCCTCGAAGGTGCCAGTGAGAGGAGCCCACGTCCCTGCAGACACAACCTCTGCGTATGGACAGGAGGCCCCGAGCACCTCTGACTGCGCTGAACAAGAGGCAAATGTGTGTCTGAAATGAACACGCAGAGGAAACCGCCCACAGGGCGAATCAGTGCCCAGCCGTGGGGGATGGGACTCCTGTCCAGGCAGCTGTGGCCTGCCCCGCCCATCAGCACCTGTCAGCCAGGCAGCCAGGCCCATCAATGGCACCACCTCACAGCTCAATCTCAGGGGGATCCCACAGCTCAATTCCCAGGGTGATCCCACAGCTCAATCTCAGGGTGATCCCACAGCTCAATTCCCGGGGTGATCCCACAGCTCAATTCTCGGGGTGATCCCACAGCTCCATTCTCGGGGTGATCCCACAGCTTTCCCGGGGTATCAGCACCTGTCAGCCAGGCAGCCAGGCCCATCAATGGCACCACCTCACAGCTCAATCTCAGGGGGATCCCACAGCTCATTCTCAGGGTGATCCCACAGCTCAATTCCCGGGGTGATCCCACAGCTCAATCTCAGGGTGATCCCACAGCTCAATTCCTGGGGTGATCCCACAGCTCAATTCTCAGGTGATTATTAGCTCCATTAGCTCTGAGAGGCCAGGCACCCGCTGCCGGATCCTGTCCTTTTCTCCTTAAATGCAGACGAACACCGCCTCCTCCTCTAACCGCGGGCACAGACCCGTTGATCTCCTGGTGTCACGTCTGCTTTGCCCTCCGTGCAGTGTGTGTCGGAAGACGGACGGAAGGAGGAAATGAGGCGATTCAGATTAATTCCAGGACCTGCCCACTCGGGCTTAGAGCCCTCTGAGCGGGCACGAGCCACTAGAAGTGACCACGGGATAGACATCATGCTCCGGGGACGGTGTCAGCTGGGAAGTGGCCCACAGCTACCCGTCGGAGCTTTCCCACAGCCACTTGCTAAAAAGAGGACTGGGAGAGCCCAGGTGGCTAAAAATCCCCCCTCCCTCCCTCTCTGTTTGCCTCTCCCTCTCCCCTCCCTCCCTCCCTGCCTGCCTGCCTCCCTCCCTTCCTCCCTCCCTCCCTCCCTCCCTCTCTCCTTTCCTCCCTCTTTCTTTCCTGCTTTTCTTCCTTTCTCTCTTGTCTCTCCATCCTCCATCATTTCCAAGTGGAAGTGGATACCTATTGCAGAGAAAGCTGAGCACTGAGGGGTGAGATTGAAAAACACATGTTTCTGCTCAGGGTCAGCGTTAAATGTGTTCACAGCCAGAGGACTCAGACCAGGGCCGGGCCAGGCTCATCTGTCCCTGTCGGTCAAGCTGCTTTAGAAATGTCTGTGTGTCGTATGGTAAAGGGCCAGAGAGACTGACATCTTCCAGAAATCCATACAAACTGGGCATTTTTAAATATTTTTTCTTTGTTAATCCTCACCTGAGGATATTTTTTCCATTGATCTTTAGAGAGAGTGCAAGGGCATGAGGGAGGGAGGAAGAGAGAGAGAGAGAGAGAGAGAGAAACATGGATGTGAGAGAGACACATCCACTGGTTGCCTCCCGCATGTGCCCTGACGGGGACCAGGGATCCATCCAGCAAGAGGCTCTAACAGCCCTGGATTTGAGCACCCCTGACAGCAAAACCTCGGATGTGTGCATTTTAAAAGTCAGAGAACCGCAGCCAATCACAGGGTCAGTCCACGGTCCCGGGTGAAGAGGTGACGCCCTCCTCAGTCACTGAGAGAGCCGGCACCTGGACTGTCCATAGAGACCGACATGTGAGCAGTGCCAGCAAGTGGTGCCATGAGCACATGGAGAACACGGCCCGCACCAGGGAACACACTCTGTCCGGTGCCCTGCCCTCTCCGCCAGGGGAGACTCCGGAGGTGCCTAAGGCAGGCCCCAGGCACATGGAGAGCTGTCCACAGCCCCAGGCATCATGGAGAGCTGTCCACAGCCCCAGGCACATGGAGAGCTGTCCACAGCCCAGGCATCATGGAGAGCTGTCCACAGCCCAGGCATCATGGAGAGCCTCCACTGTCGCTGTCGCTGGCTGCAACCTGGACCTCTCGTCCCATGGAAGCGCCAAGAATTATTCATCTTACACCTTCCCAGTTCTCCTGAAATCGTGGAATTTCATTTTGTTGTTGTTCCTTGATGGATGACCTCCTACCCACGTGAAGGGGGAAGCTAGCACTGCGTGTCCCTCTGGGGTCATTCATCCGCCCACAGCGCCCCAGGGTCGGGTGTGGCCATGAGCAGGACCAGGCCGGCTGAACCCCGCCCCCACGTGAGCTCCCTCCCTCACCGCAGAGCAGCGCAGGTGCACGGCTTCCTGCCCGAGATGGCGGGCTGGTGAGATGACTCAGACCGTGTGTCACGGTGGCTGGCACCGGCTTTGCGGCTGAGCCTGCAGGTCTCCGACCACAAGCAGAGCCGATGGACCAGTCCCTGCGCTCCCAGCAGGCCAGCCTCAGGCTTCCTGCTCTGAGCCAAGACTCCGGACTCACAGGAACAGCAGAGGGCGGGGGTGGGAGGGTAGGTGGGGCGTGAAATGCTCTCTATTGTTTTATTCCAATCCCTCTTCATTTTCCCCACTGCAGCCGTCAGTCTTATTTTTTTAATATATTTTTACTGATTTCAGAGAGAAAGGGAGAGAGAGAGAGAAACATCCATGATGAGAATCATTGATCAGCTGCCCCCTGCACACCCCCCACTAGGGATCGAGCCCGCAACCCGGGCCTGTACCCTGACTGGAATCGACCCCTGACCTCCTGGTCCCTTGTTTAATCCCATCGTACCCGTGGGAAAATGAGGCACAGGGAGAGGAGCCCGTTTCCTAGGATCTGGGAGAGGGGAAGGGATGCGGTTTGCCCGCAGGCGGCTGACTCCAGAGTTCCTGTCTGGCCCGTCTCCTGAGTCCTTCCCGATAAAACACAAGCGGCTGGATGCACTTCAGAGAGCAGCGCGTTGATGTAGGGCGTCCAGGACGGCGCTTCTTAGATTCCTCCTGAGAGGTAACGTCCCACCCACGATCACGCTCATCATTCACTGCCTCGGGCAACTGCAGGTGACAGCACCTGCCCTCACTGGTCCCCGGTCCCCTAAGATTCCTCCTTCCACGCGACCGGCTCCTCCTCCCAACCCGGGGGTCAGAGTGCGAGGACCCTTTGTGCTAAGTGACCTCAGCTCTTCGTCCTAGACGTCTAGGGTCACAATTTTCAGTTTCCAGGGAGGGTACATCTCATCTCCAAGAAAAACCCCAAAACAACCTGTGTCTCCTCCAGGGACCCCAAATAAATCCAAGTCTTACTTGCGTGGGAAGCACACACACATTGGTCGAGCACCCACTACGGGACAGGTACTGTGCCACGTGCCAGAATATCAGGGCGACCTGACCCATAGGCCTCTCGGTCCAGGAGGAAACGGACAAGCAGCCCGAACAACCAGAGGTGGGGAAGGTGCTCCTGAGGGGGAACCCCGACACCGCATGGGGGGACCCCGACACCACGGTTGGGGTGGGCTCAGGGAATGCCTCCTGGAAGAGGTGCCCTCTGAGCTGGCACAGAGCCTGGGAAGGAGGCTGGGGACCGGAGGGAAATGCGAGAGAAGGAAGCCCCGTGGGGAAGGTGTGCGAACGGACGCCCAGGGCTAGCCCTCAGGACGCAGGACGCAGGCTGAGCACCTGCAGGGGGAGGGCAGAGGGCAGAGCTCAGGGAGGGGGTGCCGCTCGGAGACCATCACCCCACAGTCCCAGCTCAGGAGGGAAGGTCCTATCGGATCTTCCGTAGCAAGATTCTTATTGCGAGTGTTTACCCTTTTCAAACAGAGAGCAGGAATGAGGGGGAGACCGGCAGGCGGTGACCACGCGTCTCGCCAAGACCAGGCCTCGGCCGTCCCCTCAGCAAGCACCCCCCCCACAACCCCCCGCCATGTGCCTGCCGTGCTGGTAACTCTGCGACGTCCCCGTCGGCACGGAAAGCAGAAAGGCTCGGCACAGAGTGGCGACACAGCTCTCTGCCCTGGACGCCACCCCATTGGAAACGGACACGCAGGCTGAGGGTGAAGCAGGAAAACACGTACAGATGACCCCATGGCGCCCCATGTGCTCTGCAGCCAAAGGCAGGAAACTCCCGTGCTCTCTGCTTTCTCTCCCCCAAAACTCGACCCAGGAGAAGACCTGCTGCCTCCCAGACGATTCTGCAGGGAGCCCGTGTGGGGCCTGCGTGTCGCTACACAGGACGGGTAGCTGACCTGCAAGTCCACGGAAGCGCTCAGACACCTTGAGGGGAGGGGAAGCAAAGAGGAAGACCTTCCCTTCCCTCTGACGCGCGCCGTTATTTCCACGGCGGACAAGTACTTGTGAATAACTCTGGATGCACCGCGGGACTTCCCGAGGTCTCGTTGAGCGCTGAGCCCCGAGTTCTCCTTTTCCCTCGAGCCCGGCGGGTCTTTTATCTGCCGTCTCGCAAGCACCCCGTGGATCTCGCCAGAGAACAGCTTCGTCATTTGAAAGGAGAGTTTAACATGACGCCGACTGTTTGCACAATTACAGCATCTCCCTGCGCTGCAGTGTTCCAAGCCGGCGTGTGTGCAGGGAGATAATTCTCCCTCCGTTTCTCATTTGATCAGAAAACTAACCTTCATTTCAAACACGGGGCTGACGCACTCTTACAGTACATTCTCTGCTGTTCACGGGAATTGGGATTTTAAATCTGCCAGCCCAGCCTCTCGAAATGAAACCCACTGCAGAGGCGCCGGGACCCGCTGCTTCTGACCACGCGGACAGCGAACGAGACCAGCGACCGGCGCTGTGTCGGGCCCGAGGGGCTGTCAGCAGGTCTCTGGTTTCCAGCCTTGGGTGGAATGGGGCTCTCACTCTGCATTGCAATCTTCTGAGAACCTGCCCCCCCCCCAATATTTCATTTAATTGCCCGAACACCGGTAGCATTTATCCGACGTCTCTGCATGGAGAGCTGGGGCGGGGCGGGGGGTGGGGGGTGGCCCTGGAGGAACCCGCCGGGGTCCTGCGGAGCTGGCAGCAGGACCGGTGAGCTTAAGGCAAACGGCGCTCTCAGCACTGACCCCCCCTCCACGTGTGACCCTAGTTCCAAAGGGCGGACAGAGCCCAGCCCCAAAGGGCCCAGCTAGTTCCAACGAGTAGAACCGAATCCCTAACCGCTGAGCCTAGACACGAAGGGCAGAGCCCAGCCCCCCAGAGCCGACCTTGGTCCTGAACAGCTGGGCCCAGGCCCACAGGGCGGAGCCTCGCTCTCTAGAGCCCAGCCCAGCCCCTAGAGAGGAAGGTGGTCCCAGAGGCCTAACCCCAGCCCTGCAAGCCCAGCCCAGCCCCGAAGGTGGGGCCTCGCTCCAAAGCTGCACCTGTCCTCCCGGACGGACGACCAAGGAGCCAGCTCCCTGCAAGGGCGAGCTCCGCGCAGCCTCCTGCCCCTGAGAGCCAGGGCCCTTCCGACCTCAGGCTCCGAGGCCACGTGTGCGCAGGCCTTCGCGGGCAGTGGGTGATGTCACAGAGGGACGGGCAGCAGGACTCACCAAGGCCCGGTGTGATGTGCCGGAGGGCACGTCGTGCCAGTCACCAGCCCTGTGGCCAGAGGCGGGGCTGGGGCACAGGCGAGCCAGGCCGGGAGGCCTGTCAAATGCTCCGTGGGAGCTGCCTTCTGGCTCAGCAGGGCCTGCGGCGCCGGGCTGCCTCCGTCAGGAAACACTTCCCGGGTTTTCCCCGGGTCATCAGTCTCACCCCTCCCGTGGGGGCTGAGATAAAAAGAACAAACATGCAGGGACCTACCCCCACGCTGGCCGCACCGTTGCTGCTGCGCATGTATAACAACCGGAGGAAGCGCTGATGGTAGCAGGGTTACTGGACACACAAAGACCCTGAGATGACGCCGTGACGGTCTTAGGAAACCCAGTGTTGTAGCTGAACCTCCCTGGCTCCTGAAGCCGTAGACCCAGCAGCCACACGTGAAATGGTGCACCCCTCCCTGCCCGAGAGGATGCCCAGCCCAGCACAGCCACGCACTCGCGGGGACGGGGAGGAGTACCAGGAAGCATGCCCAGCTGCCCCCTGCCCGAGGCTCCGCCCCTGCCCTGCCCACGGGCTCAGCTACCGCCCATGGGGCGAGTCCAGCAGGGAGGGCAGTGCAGAAACCAGGAACGCAGGCAGAGACATGAAGATGCTTCGGATGCTCGTACACAAATTCAAATGCAAAGCTGCTGCGGCTGGGATTCTCCCGGCGCCTCTCGGCCACCCCTACAGAGCCCGGCTTAAGCCCTAAACCTGCTGGTGCCCATCACAGTCTCAAGGAAAACACGCAGGCCCTCCCGTGTCCGCGTCACAGCCTCAGCCTCCCGCTCCGCAGGCCCACGGGGAGACGGGGCTGGGAGAATGCCTGGGTTGCTTTCCCTCTTGGCGTCTCCAGCTGAAAATAAAAATCCTAAAAGCTAATGAAGCCGCAGGGACCAACTTGTGCTCAGAGACTTGGGACAAGCCCCATCCTGGTGACAAGAGGCGCAGGAGCCGGGGCAGCGCCTCCCGGAAACCCCAGCGTCTGCTTTTCCACAACGAGGTGTTGCAAAGGTCAGCCCATAGCGCGGGGGCCTGCCCCGCTCAGACCTCATTCCCAGGCCAGGACCTGCGGGGAGGAGGCCGGCACCTGCGGGGAAGAGGCCAGGACCTGCGGGGAGGAGGCCGGCACCTGCGGGGAAGAGGCCAGGACCTGCGGGGAGGAGGCCGGCACCTGCGGGGAAGAGGCCAGGACCTGCGGGGAGGAGGCCGGCACCTGCGGGGAAGAGGCCAGGACCTGCGGGGAGGAGGCCGGCACCTGCGGGGAAGAGGCCAGGACCTGCGGGGAGGAGGCCGGCACCTGCGGGGAAGAGGCCAGGACCTGCGGGGAGGAGGCCGGCACCTGCGGGGAAGAGGCCAGGACCTGCGGGGAGGAGGCCGGCACCTGCGGGGAAGAGGCCAGGACCTGCGGGGAGGAGGCCGGCACCTGCGGGGAAGAGGCCAGGACCTGCGGGGAGGAGGCCGGCACCTGCGGGGAAGAGGCCAGGACCTGCGGGGAGGAGGCCGGCACCTGCGGGGAAGAGGCCAGGACCTGCGGGGAGGAGGCCGGCACCTGCGGGGAAGAGGCCAGGACCTGCGGGGAGGAGGCCGGCACCTGCGGGGAAGAGGCCAGGACCTGCGGGGAGGAGGCCGGCACCTGCGGGGAAGAGGCCAGGACCTGCGGGGAGGAGGCCGGCACCTGCGGGGAAGAGGCCAGGACCTGCGGGGAGGAGGCCGGCACCTGCTCCGAGGCCTGGTCCCCAGTGTGTCCCCGGTGTCCGTGCCTCGCAGGGTCACAGCTGTCATTTCCGCGTCCCCTCCGCGCTGCCGTCCACGCCGAGGGCCTGGTTCGCAGGGTTTGCTCGTCGGGTTCTGGCGGAGGGGGAGCCGGAAGGCAGGGCCGGGCCCGGCCACAGAAGGCCCAGCACAGCCTCCGTTCAGAGCCACTGCCAGAGAGCCCCACGCCCCGCACTGTGGGTCCGACCCGCCCCGCCCTCGGCGTTTATAAGGCCTGTCAGCCCTGCGCATGCGCAGATCCCAGCCGCGGCTTCCCGACCGCAGATTCGCCACCGCAGATTCCAGATCGCAGATTCGGAACCGCAGATTCGCCACTGAGATGGAGATGCGGAATCTGCGGGTGCGAGACCAGGGCACGGATGGCCGGCTGTGTATTCATTACAAAACATCTACCCACGTATAAGCGGACACGTGCAGGTCCAACCCGTGTGTTCAAGGTCAGCTGTCATTCTCAACTTTGCAGTCCATGCCCCCCCACCCCCAGGCTTAACCGAGAACCTCCCCACCTTGTAAGGCCAAGGTCGAAGGTCATCTCTCTGCAGCCCCACGGTGGCCCTGGGACCCTCCCACGCTGGCATTTCCCGAGGCCCCGCCTCGCCCGGGGCTGCAGCCGGTAAAGGCCGGCTGGGTCCTGCCTCACTGTCCATGCTTCCTGCGGGGCTCACGGTACCTCCTCTTCCACAGAAATCCCTTAGGAGCCAGAACCCCAAGTCATCATTTAAAAGTCTCCAAGGTTTTTTAAAAATATTTTTTATTGATTTCAGAGAGTAAGGGAGAGGGAGAGAGAGATAGAAACATCAACGATGAGAGAGAATCATGGATCGGCCGCCTCCTGCACGCCTCCCACTAGGGACTGAGCCTGCATCCCGGGCCTGTGCCCTGACCGGGAATGAAACCCTGACCTGCTGGTTCATAGGTCGATGCTCAGCCACTGACCATGCCGGCCGGCCTGAATTTTTGTTAAATAACTAAGTCTAGATGGTTTCCCGGTTCCTCTCAAATCCCACACACGCTCTTCTTCCCACGTTTGCTCTCCCACTTCCTCCCCTTTGCCCAGTGCAGCACGTGAAACAACTGACCCACAAATATGGGGTTCGTTTATTTCTAGCAACAGCTGCACTTTTAAAGTTAGGAGACAGGGGACCCATCAGAAGGGAAAACGGAGGTTAGGGTTGAAGGACTGCATAGCAGGGAGGCGGCCGGGTGTGTGTCGGGCAGACAGACACGGGGACGGAGCCGAGGCATCACAGGGAAAGCCTGACCCTCGGCTTCACGTCGAGGGAACAGCGATGGAGTTTCCTCCCGGATGGACAGTCCTGCCCACTTCCTCCCCTTTGCCCAGTGCAGCACGTGAAACGACTAACCCACAAATATGGGGCTCGTTTATCTCTAGCAACAGCTGCATTTTTAAAGTTAGGGGACAGGGAACCCATCAGAAGGGGTTAGGGTTGAAGGACTCCATAGCAGGGAGGCGGCCGGGTGTGCGTCGGGCAGACAGACACGGGGACGGAGCATCACAGGGAAAGCCTGACCCTCGGCTTCACGCCGAGGGAACAGCGATGGAGTTTCCTCCCGGGTGGGCAGTCCTGCTCCTTTCTCCCCTCCTTCCCAGCGAGAAACAGCCCAATGCCAACCCGCTCTGCTAACCCCCGTATCGGGAACGCGTTGCTCGCGATGCTCTGAGCAAAGGCTGCGTGTGGCAGGTGAGGGCACACACACTCCACTCTGCAGAAGCAGGAGGACATGGCAGTGAGTTCCTCCTGCCCTTGGTGTTGTAGGACAGGGCTCTTTCCAAATCCATCTTCCTATGCGTTCCCTCCCTGCCTCCCCCTCGCCCAGCTGCTATCACATGATGCATTCCGCTTCCCAGGTCGGAAAAGATGTGAAAAGCCGGAGCTGAGAGAAGCCAGGGGCATTTGTGAATTCCCCCCCAGGTCCCCTCTCCACTGCTATTCAATCAGTAAGTTTGGAGGACGAGAGAGAGACAGGCAAGAGAACAGGAACTCATGTGAAGTTAAAAAAAAATTAGATTGACTCGTAGCTCTATTATGAACGTGAAGAATCCTCCCAATGCAGCTCTTATAAAAAGAGTTATTTTCGGGGTCATTGTGAAGAAGAATATGATTTTTTTCCCCCTGTATCCAAGGATGCCACAAATACAGCTTCTGCT
>NW_005359352.1:1584021-1589810 GCF_000412655.1 Myotis brandtii | reverse complement strand
AATGCTGCCTCTTTTCTCTGGGGAGAAGGCAGCTTCTTATTTGGATGTTACAGGCTTGTCAAGACACTTATATTTTTCATAGCATTAAAAGTTTTTTTTTTATGCTGTTTAATTGTTCATTGAGATTTCAAAACCAAACCGACCTCCTTGCCAAATATCTTTGTAATATGAACATTTCCCACTGGCTCCTTACAATAGGTTTTCCCGTGGGACCCAGCCTGCTGGCACGGGCTTCGTCATGATATTATAACAATAATTAACATTTAGCATGTGCTGTATAGCCAGGCTTTGATCCATATTTTTCACAAAATACAGTAACAATGCTCTCTCACAGCATCCTTCACCCGGGCCTCAAGGCCGTTGGCAGCACCCTATTATAGCCAAGAGGGCGGCATTCTCTCCTGAACCCTCCAACGCCCGGGTCTGCGAGCGGCAGGCGTCCTCCCTGGGGACGAGGAGGAGGGATGAGAAGTCGGGGAGCCGCCAGCCTGCAGGCGAGGGGCCAAGCGGGAATGAAACCCGCCCCGTCTTCTTGCTCAGAGATCCAAAGCTTCCGTGCACCTATTTTCATTTATTTTTATTTTTAAAAAAATATTTTTTTTTATTGATTTCAGAGAGGCAGAGAGAGGGAGAGGGAGATAGAAACATCCATGATGAGAGAGTCATGGATCGGCTGCCTCCTGAACATCCCACACTGGGGATCGAGCTCGAAACCTGGGCCTGTGCCCTTTCCGGGAATCGAACCCTGACCTCCTGGTTCATAGGGTGATGCTCAGCCCCTGAGCCACCCTGGCCGGGCTCAGTGCACCTATATTTAGACAAAGGGGAGGAGGAGGAGCCAGCGGCATGAGCAGATGGTGACAGGCATGTGGGTGGGTCCTGAAGTCCTTCCTCGTTTCTGAAGTGAGTCCTGGAAGCGGATTTCGGATTCGACTGTGAGACGCCTGCTCGGCAGAGGCCAGCGAGTGTCCGCTCTGTGCCCCACTGAGCACCAGGTCTCCACGGAGCCCCTTGCTTTTTTTTGGGGACCTTGTTCTGCCAGGGGCCATGTGGATATTTATAACATCATTCACGGGCCATACAAAATTATGCTCAGTGGTTAGAGTGTTGGCCCTCAGACGGAAGGGTCCTGGGTTCGATTCCAGTCGGGGCACATGCCCAGGTTGCAGGTTCATTCACAGCCCCGTGTGGGGCAGGTACAGGAGGCAGCCAGTCAATGTGTCTCTCTCACACCAATGTTTCTCTCTCCCGTCTCTCCCCCTCCCTTCCACTCTTTCTAAAAATCAATGGAAAAATATCCTCCAGTGATGATTAACAACAACAATGAAATAAATACCAAAAAAATTTAGTAAACAAACGAAAAGAAAACTAGCCTGCTGGTTTGGGACAAACATTTCATTAACTCACCCCTAACGCCTTGGCAGGGCCAGACCCAATGACTCCCAGGGCTTGTACGGCCCGCGGGCTGGACGTTCCCCACCGCCGAGGGCAAGGGGAGAAGAGGGCCTAGGAACGACTTTGAGAAACGCGGTTTTAGACCCCATTGGGGCGACCACAGCCCGAGCTTACAGCCAACCAGGACCAGTCACCTCAGCTCTCCTGCCGTCTCCTCCCGCGGGTCCCGGCTCTCAGCTCCCAGGCCTCTTTCCAGGAAACACCCTGTGAATCCGGGGGAATAACCGGACGTGACGATGACCCAAAAGAAGCCACTTGTCACTCACATTGAAAAGGATGGGCCTGGCCATGGCCGAGACATGAACCGTCTGTGGCTCACTAATGCCCGGGGGGTGGGGGGGAGGGTGTCAGCAGTTCCATCCCATCTTAGCTTCACTCTGATTTGCAAAATCTCAGGTCCAGGGGAAGGTGTTGGTTGAGGTCAGAAACGGACACAGAGTGAGTGAGGCAACGGGCTCGCCGCACGGAAGACACGGGGCCACCTCTGCGCGAGTCCCAGGAGGAGCCACGGACTGAGAGGGCGTGACCGGTGCCTCCAGTGCGGGTGACACGGCATTGAAGCCACCCCGGCTGCCCTGGCCGGTGTGGCTCAGTGGATAGAGCGTTGGCCTGCGGACCGAAGGGTCCCAGGTTTGATTCCGGTCAAGGGCGCGTACCTTGCTTGCAGGCTCCTCCTCGCCGGGACTCGTGTTTCTCTCTGTCTCTCCCTCTCTCTTCCACTCTCCCTAAAAATCAATGGGAAATAGCCTTGGGTGAGGATTAAAAAAAGAAGAAAGCAGTTTAGAAACCACCGCAGCTAACCCACGTGGGCACAGCCCTGGACGGGCTACATCGCTGCATGCGCCAACAGCCCCCTGAGCAGGAGCTGTCCTAGCTCCGTCTGTGGGTGAAGAAGCCGAGGTTGACAGAGGTAAGTGACTCCCCTGAATCCAGAGCCAGCGAGGAAGGCTGGGCACCGGTGCCCTTGGAGACCCGCTTATGCAGCTGCTGTTGCCAATGCCCGCGGCCTCCGGGAAGCGGGGAGGTGAATTAGTGACACGATGACCAGTGGTCACAGCAGCAGCAGGGCAGCTGGCGGGTGTCGAGTGCCATCGCTGTGCCAGGCACTGTTCTCGGCTCCACATCTGCCCCTGAGCCTTAAAAGCCCCCTGCAGGCCTCTGACTGCCCCCCTATGTGGCTGACGGGATGACGCTCCGGCCAACACAGCTCGCAGGGGTGCTTCCCAGCAGGGGCGGGAATGTTCTCCGGCCAGGGGCCATGGACATTTATAACGTACTAGAGGCCGGTGCACGGTGCACCGGTGGGGTCCTCAGCCTGGCCTGCGCCCTCTCGCCATCCAGGACCCCTGGGGGGATGTCGGACTGCCAGTTTCGGCCCGATCGCCACAGGGATGTAGTAGTGCACGAAGCGGCAGGCGGCCGGGGAGGAGCCCGAGCCCGGGCCAGGCGCAGCACCACTGCCGCTCGTCCCAGCCCCTCGGCGCCTGCCGCCACTTGGTAGGGCTGCCACGGAGGTGGGAGAGGCTCGCGCAGCTGCAGTTGCACTTGCCAGCCGTGAGCCCGGCTTCTGGCACCATCGGTCAGCTGAGCGGTGCTCCGGCTGTTGGAGCGCGCTGACCACCAGGGGGCAGCTCCCGCATTGAGCATCTGCCCCCTGGTGGTCAGTGCGCGTCATAGCGACCGGTCGACTGGGCTTTCGGTCATTTGGTCGCTTAGGCTTTTATATAGAGAGATGATAGAATTCACTTACTATAAAGGCATGTTGCTCTGAAAGAAGCTCCCAGATTTACGTATTGGACGTTGAGTCCCACCTGCGGCCACCGTGGCAGGGCCAGACCCAGCGATGCCAAGGCCTGACACACAAAGGCGTTGAGTAGGGAGTTACCGCAGCTTCGTGCCAGGATCCCGTACTTCACGAAAAGGTCAATGTGATTCAAGATGCCGCTATTGATCATCTGCCGTGTACAAGGAGATTCTAAAAAAAGACACCTGGGCCTGGCGGTGGGAAGCTGGGAAGTTGCTAGAAGAGGAAGAACACAGAAATGTCAATGGAAACACTTCTCCCCATCAGCCTGCAGGTCTGTGAGAGCACCCGCCGCGGCAGCAGGAGCCAGGACAGAATCATGGAGCTGCAGAGGGTCAGGACGCTGCCTGCACTGCCATCTCGGGGGAGGCAAGGGAGGGCGTCCCAGGGGCCAGGTCATCAGCAACGCCTGCTAACGCTTTCTAAATGCAAATTCCAAGGGACGAATTAACTTCTTAAAACTAAGGTGTAGCAGGTGTCATGGATTAACTTGTGCCCCACCCCCAAAAATATGTGGGGGTCCTAACCCCCAGTGTCTCAAACTGTGACCTTATTTGGAAATGGGGTCTTTACTGGGACCATCCATTAAAATGAGATGATTAGGGTGGGCCCTAGTCAATATGCCCTGGTGAAGGGGTCAGAAAGGGGGGATCTGGGCAGAGACCAGCACGCGCAGAGGGTGGGCGCTGTGAAGATGAAGGCAAGATTCGGGGTGACTGTTCTACAAGACAAGGAACTCCGAGTTGCCAGCCAATCCCCAGAAGGCGGGGGTCAGGCCTAGAACAGACTGTCCCTCAGGTCCCTCAGAAGGAGCCCACCCTGCTGACTCCTTGACTGCGGACGCCCAGCCTCCAGACTCCGAGGCCAGCGTCTTCCATGGTTTGAGTCCAGGGCACTCTGCCGTGGCGGCCCTAAGACACCAGGGGAGCCACTTGGGAAGATATTCTCCCAGGTCTCGGGCTAGACCAGTGTTTTCCACACCTGCACAGTCACTGAGATTCAGGCAGAAACTTCCAGAACCTCTATGCTTCTCATTCACTGAAGACCTCGGTTTTGGCATAGGATACAAAAGCATTATGTAGTCGCACAATCGTATAGCATACAGTTCACAAATAAACAATTATGCATAGATGGGGCTCTTGTTCAAAGATCGCTTCCTGCCCTGGCCCGTGTGGCTCACTTGGTTGATCATCGTCCCACGCACTAAAAGGTTGCTGGTTCGATTCCCGGGCAGAGCACATGCCTCAGAGTGCGGGCTTGATTCCCAGTACGAGGACGTGCAACAGGCAGTTGATCAATGATTCTCTCATCATTGATGTTTCTGTCTGAAAACAATAAAAATATATGTTTAAAAAAATCACTTCCAAATAGCAATACACAATCAATCAAAATATTGTGCAACTGTTTAAAGTGATAAAAATCCGGATCATCGTAATTATGAGATAGCTGGTTCCTCTAAATGTTTGGTGGATGAAATACAATCCCGGGTGGCAGGGTCATGCGGCTTTAAGCACCCCAAAATGGCAGGCATGATGCCGCCCCCCTCACAGTCCGGGGAAGACTTACCTTCGTGGCAGTTTCAGCTCCTGCACTGCTCCGTGTGAGCCACGGAGGAGGAGACCGTCTCCAGCCCCGGAATCTTCTTTTCTCTGCAGGTCAGGGGCCCGGTGCCGTGGACACGGACGCACTGTGTTTCAAACACCCTATTTTGCCACTTTCCCTCCCCTGCCTTCTAACCAGCCATCACCGAGCAGACTCTGAACCAACCTGGGGGGCTCTTCTCGGATAAAAGCCCTATTTGTCCCCTCCCCCCCTTCGTATCTGGTTCTGCCGTTCCTGCTGCAGCCAGCAGGTTCTTCGGTTGTAAATCGCGGCTCACCTGCTTCTCTAAGGAACTAACGCAGTGGTTCTCCACCTTGGTTGCGCATTAGAGTCACCTGGGAATCTATTTAAAATCCTGATTTCTGGGCCTCATCCTCCGGAAATTCTGTTTCTTTGTTACTCATGTTGTGGCCTCATCCCATCACAAAGAAACAGAATTTCCGGAGGATGAGGCCCAGAAATCGGGATTTTAAAAAGATTCCCAGGTGATTCTAATGTGCAGCTGAGGTTGAGAACCACTGACCTAGTGGAAGGTCTAGTTCCTGTGAGGTTTTCCTGCCTGGCCCGTGAATTCTCTGCACCTGCACCTTCCGTGGCCCGAGGTTCCCCACAGACACGCTGGGCCGGGCTTACAGAGGCTGTGGGGTTCGAACGTGGACACCTTGCCTGGCTCCCCCCTAAGGCAGGTCCCACTCCTGCCACTACCACCCTGGGAAGTGTGACTGGGTGTGTAAGGGTGCGATCCTTCACTTTCAGATCACCGTGTCAATCTAACCACTTTCTGCAGAATTACTTCCAGCCAGAATCTACTAAATGTCCCCCAAAGAGGCTCCGTTCACAAACGCTTAACGAATTTAACATCAATGGAACCCATGGGTGTGGGGAGGGGCTAGCTGGTTGTCACTGCACCCTCCCATCTCCCCCTCCG
>NW_005359352.1:1577719-1583941 GCF_000412655.1 Myotis brandtii | reverse complement strand
CTTTCGCCCTTGGAACATCCGTGCGAGAGAAAACAATGGTCAGGGAAGATTGAAAACACCCCTCGCGCTTCTTGCCAGCGTATTTGCATTTTTGGAAGAGGTTCTGATTTCTTTTTCAGGCTCAGAGTGAGGAGCTTTTAGAAAAGCTAAAAATATCTGCTCAAGAAGAAGAAGGAGGAAGAAACGGTCCGGCGAGCCCCTCTTTCTGTGCAAAAGGCTTGGGACACAGGGAGGTGCAGAGCCAGCTGTCGATTCTCATCTCTGAACACAGGGCGGGAGAGGGGTCCTGGCCCCTGGGACCCAGGACCAAGGCGCACGAAGGCGAAGGTGAAAGGCAGTCACGAGCGCACTGTGGGCTCGCAGAGGCGGCGGCTGAGCGTGGCTTGTGGAGTTAAGTCAACACAAATCCTCCTTTCACCACTAAGAGAACCAAATGCAAACACATGGCGTGGCCTGCGTGCCGCCCAGAGCCGAGTCCCGGCCGCCCAGAGCCGAGTCCCGGCAGCTGTGAGCAGAGAGGACCGGCCACAGCCCCTCCCGCCGCAGCCCCTGACTGTCCGCCTCGCCCTGGATCACTGTCCACATCACATGCTTGTACCTGCAACCCCAAAAGTGACTCTCGCGGATCTGGTCCAACCTCGGCCTCCGTGGGGGTGCCAGTCCCACTCAGGGCGGGGGAGCCTGGCCAAGGAGCCCAGCCAGGATTCCATGGATGTGCCACCCACTGGAGGGTGTGTCCCCCAATATCCGTATGTTGAAGCCTAACCCAAAAGTTGATGGTATTTGGAGATGGGGCCTTATGAGGTCAGGAGGTCAGGAGGTCAGGAGGGGGGAGCCCCCGTGGATAGGGTTAGTGTCCCTCTTAGAGACCCTGCAGCACCCCCTCGCCTCTTCTGCGCAGAGGAGAGCAAGGAGCAGCGCCCATGAACGGGAGGCGCCTCCATCTCGGACTCCCCGAGCCCACGCATCTTATTATGGCTGCCGAGCTGACTCAGAGACGCCCCCTCGCCCGCCCCGGCGTGAGGCGCCATCTTCGGCTGCTGTCCTGGAGCCCGTTTCTCCCTGCCCGTCCTCAGAAACGTGACAGCGCCCACCTCCCGCTAAGCACAGCGCCCCACCCACACGCATCACACGGGACTCAGAGACCCTCCACCTCACGATCCCGAAACGTCCACAGGACCTGCTCCCACACACGGTCACACTGCCGACCCCCAGCCGCGTCCACAACCACAGAGACGTATGTAGACCAAGCCCCCTTCCCGCTCCCCACCCTCCCAGGAGCACCGGGACCTCGGCCGTTAGACCATTCCCCCTCCTGTGAAAGCACCTTCTCAACACTTAGCAGTGACCGCCGCCTCGCACCCACTGGCCAGCCCGCCCCCCGGTCCCAGGAGGGAAGGTCAGGAGAGACTGACCCCCTGGCTGCTGCTCCTGCTTTGGGGGGCAGGTCAGAGGCAGCCTCTCAGAGGGAGGCCCACTGTGCCGCCCTGGCCGCCAACCAGCACCCGGAGCGGCTGGCGGGCGCTCCCTGCACCCTCTGACCCCAGCTCCTTGGCGGATGCCAAGCTCAGAGAGTCCCCCCTCTATCCCCCACCCCCGAAACGCAGCCTCCTGTCCAGTTTGCCCTGGACCCTCAAACTTAGGAAGAAGGAAAGGAAAAGGCCAGGAAAAAGCACTTGTTTTTGTCAATACAAAACAAGTATTGACAAAATGTGTCATGTGTCGATCACTTAGTGTCAGAGCTTGTCATATACCAGCTCTTCACGGCTGACCTGGTGTGTGGCCTGTGCACTCACATGCACGCATATGCACACATGTGCGTGCACATGTGCATACATGCACGCACATGCATAAACATGTGTGCACACGCGTGCACCAAGGCAGGTTAATCCCTGTATCATTGGCTGCCACTGACGCTTACCAGGGCATGTTTTGACTTCAACAATGACCTGTGACTGGTCTGCCATGTCTCCAGGTGTTATGAGCATCCTTGTCACTCGTACCTCTTCACGAAACCAGGGCACCCAGGAGACGGCAGGAGCCGGAGCGGACATAAAGCCAGGCCAGGGGCACAGGAGCAGTGTCGCTAAGCCACGAATAATCACCTGGAAACCAGGATCAAACCTTGACTTTGGCGTGGAAACATGAAGTCGCAGGTCCCCTGGCAAAAGACCCGCTCTCCCCACTTCTCCTCAGGAGCACGCACCGCGGAGCCGTGTGGTCTCACTCACTGGGCACTCGTTGCGGAGCCTCTGCGGGCCCCGTGCGGCCGCCGGAGCGCGCTCTCTTCTCCCCCTTCCAGTGCGTTTGTAGCAGCACGCACCCCAGCTTCCAGTTACCACCCAGCTTTGCGTTGGTTTTTAAAGGGCGTGAACTTTGGTCTCCACGTTGCAAAACCACCCTCTGCCCTACGCTCCGCTCAGTTACCCATTCTTTGTGCAAAATAGGGCACTGCTCCCTCTCACTCTTCTCTTCCACACCAGGCGGCTATCCCAGCGGGAGCGCTGTTCGCGGCACAGCCCTGCCGCGCGGCTCCGTGGAGAGAAGGTGGTCCTGTGACTGAGGGTCCCGGCTCGGATTCTGGTCAAGGGCATGAGCTTCGGCTGCAGGCTCGATCCCGGCCCTGGTCAGGGAGCCGGCGGGAGGCAACCAATCGATGTGTCTCTCTCAAAGCGATGTTTATCTCTGTGTGTCTCTCCTCCTCCCATCCACTCTCTCTAAAAATCAATGGGAAAAAATATCCTCAGGTGAGGATTGACACAAAAAAAAGGAAAGAAAGGAGGGAGGGAGGGAGGGAAATCGATTTGTTGTTCCACTTATTTATGCATTTAATGGTTGATTCTTGTATGTGACCTGACCCCAGTGATTGAACCCGCAACCTTAGTGTATTTGGATGATGCTCTAACCTACTGAGCTACCCAGCCGGAGTATACACAAAGTTCTATAGGGATTCAGTTCTCCAAACATTTACTGAGCCTTTCAGCAAATCTAGCCATTTTTTCTCTCTGAATCCTCAGGTGGAAGTTTCTGATCATTTTGCCCGCACCTGGCCCCTCAGCCGCCCCTCTTCAGCGTTGCTATGAAAAAGGCCCCTGGATTCACTGGACTTCGAGTCCCGCCCGGGGCAGCCTGGCAGGGCCAGACCGAAGGGTTTCAGGGCCGCTGGCCTCCCACTGGTTCCTTCGGGAAGTGGGTGCCGAGGTTCTGTTCCTACAAAAGGCGACGCTGCCCCTACGGTTCCCGGGGTCGCGTAAGGATGAGCAAGTCCTGATCTCAGACTTAGACGCTCCAGGGAGAGTCATTCTTCGGGGACCTGTTGCCTCCGATTCTAACAAAGTCAGGACTGATTTCAGTCCTTCGGTCTGACCTCGAGCGTGCTGCCCCAGCCGGAGCCTCAGTGCGAAAGGCTGGTCCCGTGTCTCAACATCTGTCCGTGTAACTCCAGGCACCGAGAGGCACCGCGAATAGGACTCTCCCGGGAAAAGCCGCTGTTCGATTCCTCCGCCGTGCTCATCACTGAACTCACAGTCTCCTTAAAAACACAGAGAAATTTTAAAAATCACACGTTCACATAAGAGCCAAGCGACCAATGACGTCCCAGCAGGAGTGGCCGCCGCCGGGAGCTGGTTCAGAGGACCGTAACTGTAATGTTGCTACTGTTATGGATCGTCATGTAAATATCTGATATGCAGGATGGATTTTCATGGTTACAAATTGAACATAATTAAAGCATAGTGATTAATCACAAAAACAATATGTAATTATAGATGTGTTTTTCCGATGGTCTTAGGCGACCCCTGTGAAAGGGTCGTTTGACCCCCAAAGGGGTCGCGACCCACAGGTTGAGAACCGCTGGCATAGAGCAAACCTCCCTGCCCCGCTGACTGCGGATTGGCCATCGGCTGGGCCAATGGGATGTGAGCACAGGGGATGGGACGGAAGGTTCACATGGGCTTGTGTGCTGGGTCTGTCCTCTGAGCTCCTGTGACCCAGCAGGCGAGGAGCACCGCCCACTTCCCACTCACCGTGAGCCCCGAAGAAACCCCCACAGCAGCCCCGAGCCTGGCCGGAGCCTGGGGCCATGCCCCACCAAGACCAGCAGAACCTCAGCGCCCCACAGACTCAGGTCTGCAACACATACATGTGTGACAGGGCTGAGACTGTCCAGGTGTTTGTCACCAGCACCAGCAGGCCAGTAGCAGACTGGTACACGGGCAGAACCCCTGACCGGTGCGTTCTGTCTCCCTGTGGCCGTAGGCGATGGGACAGCCCGAGGTTCGCTCTGCAGGGAAGGCCCCTGAGGCTTGAGAAGGCGAGCAGGGCGCCCTCCGTGACCACCTCACTCCTACGTGACCCAGCGATGTCAACGCCCGCAGGCTCTCCACTCCCAGGTCCCTCTGTGTCCTATTAGTATGACTCCTCATATTAATATTAACTTGCTAAGTTAGCCTGGAGACACAATGGCTACTTTCTCTGGGACAGTATTAGGAGTGAACAGCGGATGAAAGAAGAAACGGAGTTCTGGCCGGTTGCTCAGTGGTTAGAGCGTCAGCCCACAGCAGACTGAGGGTCGAGGGTTTGGCTCCCAGTCAAGGGCACGTACGTTGGTTGCAAGCTTGATCCCCAGCCCAGGTCAGGGCCCATGTGGGAGGCAATAAAGCCATGTGGGTCTCTTACATCTCTCTCTCTCTCTCTCTCTCTCTCTCTCCTCTCTCCCTCCCTTCCTTCCACTCTCTCTAAAAATTAATGAAAAAATACCCTCGGGTAAGGATTAAGAAGAAGAAGAAGAAGAAGAAGAAGAAGAAGAAGAAGAAGAAGAAGAAGAAAAAGAAGAAGAAGAAAAAAAAAAACCAAGAAAGATTAGCAGAGCCCACGCCGCCCACAGAGAAGGCCAGGCCCAGATCGATGATGGCGGGATTTTTTTTGAGGCTGATAAACAGGAAAGGAGTTTGGTTTTGAGAAATCAACCGATTTCCTTGCTGCAGCCGTAGCTAGGCTGTGCATCGAAGAAAACAAAAATAATTCCAGGCACCGAAGGCAGATGGAATATCTCTGCCCTCAGCGCTGGGCCGGCTTGGCTTGCTCCCAGACACGGAGAATTCTGCCAGCCCCCCTTTAAGTAAAAAGTGAGATAAAGCAGGTCAGCCGAGGGGTGGCAGCCCGCACAGAGCAGAGGCGTGGGCGGCTGTGTGAAACCTTTCGCAATTGCCAACAGCAGCCTGTTGTGCAGCAAACAGCTGGGAGGGAAGCGGGTGAGCTAACAGCGCGGCTCCCACCCCCGCCCCCCCCCGCCCGGGCCCTGGCCAGCCTTGCGCTGTCCCATCCACCCCCCAGCACCCAGGCCAGGGCTCCTGTCCCATCCACCCCCCAGCACCCAGGCCAGGGCTCCTGTCCCATCCACCCCCCAGCACCCAGGCCAGGGCTCCTGTCCCATCCACCCCCCAGCACCCAGGCCAGGGCTCCTGTCCCATCCACTCCCCAGCACCCAGGCCCAGGGCTCCTGTCCCCTGTCCCATCCACCCTCCAGCACCCAGCCCAGGGACACGACAAGCTCTTGGCCGCAGCCTCTGGAGACCCCAGGCAAGAGGAGCAGGGAACTTGCTCTGGGGAGGCAGCGGCTTGGGGGCGCCACCCGGGGACTCAGGGTGCAGAGGCGGGAGCGGGAAGAGCAGGGACAGGACGGTGTGTCCCAGCTCCTGCGTCCCCAAGGCCAGGCCAGTAACACGGCAGGTGCCAGGGAGGTTGCTGGCGACTCAGCAAGTGACCGAGAGGCCAGGACCCGCCTTCCCCCCGCGCGGGCTCAGCTTAACCCCATCAGCACAGCCAGGCTCCCACTTTCTAGGAATCAATCCAGGGTTCGATGCTAAGCCCTGCTTCCCAGGGCTCAGGGGACCACACGGTGGCTGGCGGGTGAAAGGCCCCTGGAGTGGGGGGGGGGGCAGGAGGAGGACAGGAACGAGCCAGCCCTGGCACCTGCCACAGGCCTGGGAGGCCGGAGGGTTAATGGCTTGGAAACAGCCTGTTCCTCTCGGAAAACACCTGTGGTCGCTTTGGTTGCTCAGCGGCTCCAGCCCGGGGCGCGGCGCTGTCTGCCTTTCCATGTCCCCCTAAACCCCTCCCCAAACAGCACGGGGTTCACGCCCCCAGGTCAGGCAGGGTCAACAGCCGGCGGAGGGGGGACGGGCTCCAAGCCCGCGCCCTGCCCCGCTCACGCTCACTGCC
>NW_005359352.1:1570309-1577698 GCF_000412655.1 Myotis brandtii | reverse complement strand
GGAGGCCCCTCCTTAGGGGTGGGGGGACTCCCTCCCCTGTCTGTTGCTTCACTGGCTTCTCTTCTTGACAAA
Source organism: Myotis brandtii (assembly GCF_000412655.1). Lineage (NCBI taxonomy): Eukaryota > Metazoa > Chordata > Mammalia > Chiroptera > Vespertilionidae > Myotis > Myotis brandtii. The sequence goes on along the minus strand of NW_005359352.1, from coordinate 1,577,626 downwards.
AGTGTCCCCGTGTGAACACAGGGCGGTTGCTCAATGTTTTGAAATCGGAAACTATATTTTGAAAATTTCAGAACCATGACCCAGCGTAGAGGGACTTCCTGAAACCTGGGTCCCTGGCCGCCCCTGGGCTGGAGTCGGCCCTGACTCAGGCACGTGACCTGGGGCCGGAGACATTGAACACGGGCTTGTCGAGTCGCTGGTGCAGCGCATGGATGACACATGTAATATATACGTGCAGGTGTGACGTGTGTAAGACAGACCAGCCTGGACAAGAGACGGTCTGTGAGCTCCGTGAGAGCGCGTCAAGGGAGCACTGCAGTCCCCCCTGAGAGCCTGAGCCCGGGGCACAGAGATGACAGTGCCACCAGCTCGCCCTCCTCCTTGTGCGTTTGATCTACAGTCGCTACGTGACTGGCCCCGGCCCTGCTCCTCGTGCCGGGCTGTGGACCGCACCTGCCGCCTGCTGCTCCGGACCTTCCTGAAGAACCAGCACCAAACGCACGGCTTCGGGATGTGCATGAGACCGCGGTTTAGACCAGCGGTTCTCAACCTGTGGGTCGCGACCCCTTTGGTGGGCGAACGACCCTTTCACAGGGGTCGCCTAAGACCATCCTGCATATCAGATATTTAGATGACAATTCATAACAGTAGCAACATGACAGTTATGAAGTAGCAACGAAAATAATGTTATGGTTGGGTCACAACGTGAGGAGCTGTATTTAAAGGGCCAGAAGGTTGAGAACCACTGGTTTAGACAGAGGAGGGAAAGGGGCGCTCACACAAGTAGAAATATGCAAAAATGTAGATTATTTCACCAGAACATCTAGGACAGGCGTCTCCCTGAGGAACGTCCCTCCAGGATGCGAGCGAGTTCCCACTGAACCCCATCAACATCCTGTCAGATGGACCCCTGGGCCCCAGGGGCCGCCGGGGCCGAAAGGGCGGTGGGGCAGGGGCGATGGAGAAGCCTGGAGGGACTTCTACGCCGAAGGAGAGAGGAGACGGGGTGAAACAGAGCAATCTTGTCAGGTCGTGAACAAGCCATTTCCTCATAGTCGTGGTGGGATTCTGTGAGTCAGCATTAACTATGGGGAAGAAGAAGAAGACTAGAAAAGTTGGACTCTCAAATAAACATTCACAAGCATTTTGAGACACCTCCAAACCTAGGAAGAGACTAAATTGGGCCTTTGGGGGGGGGGGGCGGGGGAGAGGATGCAAATTAAAAAATAAAATAAATAAAACTTAAAAAAAATCAGCCTCTATTTCTTAACATGGATCCCTCGGGCCCCTCACCGTTATCAGCCTTTTTATTTCCGTGTGTCATCCTTTCTTTCTCTCTGATTCACAGATCAGCCAAGCGTGTGAAGACATGGTTCCCACTTCCTGCCCACACACTTTTATCTACATTTCTTCAAGGCCTCACAGTTGCGCACAGGCAACTTCTGTCAGTACCAATGAGACCCTCCCAGCCAGCCGCCGGCCGTCTCTGACTGTCATTCAAGGACGGCTCGCGCCCCTCCGCTCCTCCCACCGCGTCGGATGGAGTTTCGCTGTCCACACTAAGGATTCAGATCGGGACGACGCCGGGAAGGGCCCGGCCCTCGGGTGGAGCTTGCCTTCTGGTTGAAAGAAGGCAGATAATAATCGAGAAAACAAAAACTAAGATACTGTAGCAAGAGCTGTGTGCCCTGAAGAGGCCGACACGGGCCTGGGTCAGACTTGACGTGCATCGGAACGGACTGCGAGAACCACGGTGGTGAGAGGGAAGAGGCTTGGTGATGCTTTGGGGTCAGAACATTCTACAAGGAATTCATCATACAAAATCTTTGGGAGCAAGAAGCAGCATGGCCTATTCAAAAAAAAGGTAGCCCAGCCAGTGTGGCTCAGTGGTTGAACATTGGCTTATGAACCAGACAGTCACAGTTCGATTCCCAGTCAAGGTACATGCCCAGGGTGGCAGGCTCGATCCCCAGGGTGGGGCGTGCAGGAGGCAGCCGATCCATGATTCTATCATCATTGGTGTTTCTCTCTCTCCCTGTCCCTTCTCTCTGAAATCAATGAAAATATATTTTTTTTTTAAAAAAAAAGCAAAACAAGGCTAAAATGGCTGAAGACCAACAAAAACAAGATGAGGGAGAAAAAACAGGTGGAGGCGGGGAACGTGGCGGGCTTGCTAGGCCGTCGCAGAGAAGCTGGAATTCGCTGCAGGGGCGACGGGAGGCCGTGGAGCTCTGCCGCAGGGCGGTGATGAAGAGCGACTGGCCGCTCAGAAAACGTGGCCAGTGCTCTGAAACACGCCCCCTGGCGCCCAGCTCTGCCCGACGCCGCTGTATTGCCACACGCTCCCTGGCGATGAGGGCGGCCGTGTGGACATCCGTAGACACCTACCGTCAACAGCTTCCCGCGCACGCTCCCTGGCGATGAGGGCGGCCGTGTGGACATCCACAGACACCCCACCTTTAACAGCTTCCTGCAGCCACCCCAGGAAGCAGCTCCCGGCTCTTGGCTGCCGTCTATTCGAAATCTGCTTCGAAGCAAAATGCTCCCAAAGTACCTTTGGTTTTAATTAGTTTAGCATTTTCGTTGTAAGAAGAGATGAGAAACCTTAATAAGAGGCATTTCCACGTGGGTGTGTGGATCCGTACCACACTGTTCCATCGCACTCGCCTCTGGTGCTAATTAATAATTATCTGAGGAATGCCGCGAGCGGAGAGGCCACGGTGACTCACCAGGCCTCCTTTCAGCTCCTTCTGCTTGAGAATCCGGTTCGTCCCGGTTACAAATGGCAAGATGGCTTCCTTCCTTCCTTCCGTGCGGCATTGGCATTACACACGGGGCCTGTGACCCAAGCGACTGTTGGCTGAGACAGGCCCTCAGTTCATCTTTGTTTTCACGTGCATCTTGTCAAATATTTCTCCTGTGCCTAATTCAATCCATGTTTAGACGCCAAATAAATCTCCGTCTTTCTCCCTGCCTCCCCCCCAGGACCCCGGGAGCCTTCCCTTCGGGCCGAGCCGGGGGTGAGAGCGAGAAAGGAGGGTCGGGTCTGGGCTGCAAACGTGCGTTCTGCCATCATGGCCAAGGCCGCCGCGTGGATGCACGGACGGGGGCCCAACCACGAAGCCTGCCCCACGAGGCTCCATGTGTGTGAGCGAAGCTGCCTGGACGGTCCAGGCCAGACCGGCCACAGAGGGCAGGCCACTGAGCCACCCCAGGCCACCCCGAGGGAGACCCAGGAGCCTTCGGCCCAGCCCGGCCGGACATCCTGACGCACAATCACAAACCGTATCAACCGGTCATCGTCCTTTGTCACGACACGGCCGCTTGGCTCACGGTGCAGCAAGACGTCGCCAGAACAGAATGGACGAGAAAGGAGGGGGGTGGGGCAGGGTGAGCAGCCAGGGTGGTGGAAAGACGAGGCTGGCAGCGACTTTTGTAACGTCGAGCCCACATTCCTGTGGACGATGCCTTACTTTTTCCTTCCTGCTGCTCAGCAGGGGACAAATGACGTGAGACCCGCCATACGAGCGCCTCTGGCGTCCACGCTCCGGGCAGTTTCACGCTGCGCATCAAACTCCGAGACTTCTTTCAGGAACCCCCGCGATGGTGTGGGCCACACAGGGATGCAAAACAAAGAAGCCACGTCGGCAAGACCCAGAAATGGCTTTGCGTGGAACTGGGTGGCTTTGATGGGCAGTAAACGTTGCGCGTGCATGAGGTCCGATGGACGGCTTCCCGGGGCACCCTCTCTGCGGGCGGTGTCCTGGCCGAGACCCGGAGGGCCTGACTTTCATGGCAAAACGCTTTCCCTTTTTGCAAATGGCCATTCGTGAGCAGAGGCCTTTGCATCGATTATTTGACACCGGAGACCTAGCATTGACCTACGAAATGGCATTCAGAGGGGGCGGGGCGGGAAGCGACAGAGGGATGATTCTCCGGGAGTTGTGTCCGGCGAGAAGAGAGCTTCCTGTCGCTGCTCCGGGCCCCGGGCCCCCACTGCGCCCACCGCCACTGCTGTCATCCCACTCCACACCACGTCCATCCCGTCTGGCTTACCCCTCGCGCTTGGCCAGGGCGCTGACTGTGGGAGCCAACGGGGGTGGGCAGCCTGCGGTAGTGGAAGTGCACGCGGAGGTGCGGCCTCGGGAAACAGCAGCACCTGAACAGCTGTGCCTGCGCATCACTCATCAGCACGTTCCACACAGTGAGCGGCCGGTCCGGGCCGTCTGTGACATGAATGAGGTGACCAACCGGAGGTGGGGGCGGGGGGGCGGGGTGCGGGCAGCTGCAGATGAAAGCCTCCTCCCAGATTCTCCGCCTGCTGCAGAGGCAACCAGTGCTTTCTAAGCATCAACTTCCGGGCAGCCTGACTGACGAGAAGGTGGCAGGGAAGCGAGCCATCGGCGGTGGCTCCTGGGCTGGAGTTGGCTCTCGAGGTGTTGGTTTCACCTGTTCTGCACCGTCCCGGGCCTATTACAGACCCACCCAGAACAGGACGGATCCTGAGGTCGCCCGTCGATAAACCCATCCTGCTGGATACGACACAGACAAACGAGCGGCGGTGCCAGCCCCTCTCCCTCCCCCACGCCCAGCCATGTGACCTCCAGCCTCCCACTGGAGACACCGGCCTTGTTTCCACGGTAAACAGCAGTGGTGTTTAACGTCCGCACGTGTACGGGCCGCCTGTGTCAGGCCTGACTTGTCTGCATCGCACGGAGATCTCCTGGCTCGCAGGGCGGCACTCGACCACTGAGCCAGACCTGCCGTCTCCCGTTCTCTTTTCAGTAGTCACCATGCACGTTACCGTGTTTAAAGCCCGTAAGAAGACCTTGGATCTAAAAAACCATCTTTAATCGTGTTTGCCCCATCGTTGTTCAAAACCCCTGTTCTGAATGAGCACTTAGGACAGGCGGATAGAACACCGATGTTCCATGAGCTGCCAGCTGATGCAATTGGACGCAAGAGTCATGGGAACCCAAACCATCCATTGGAACTAGTGGTGCAACAGGAAACTGGCTCCCCATTTATTTAAAAAAAAAAAAAAAAAAAAAAAAAAAAAGCCCTGATTTGCAGTGTCTGCTGATTTTCGTGGTGTAAATGCACCCATGTCTGATCTGAAGCAAGGCTGTTTCACAAGCAAAGGCGACCTCAAGGAACCGGTGTGGCTGATTCTTGAAAGTTCAAGGTGCTTCTGCTCTCTGTCGGGCGCCCAACTAGGAAACATGGTCATAAAGCAACAAAAAACGTCTGCTGAGCTGCACAGCTGGCACAGTTCTCAAGAATCAAACAAGATCAGATCAAACCTTCGTGAGATGATAAGCGAACTCGTCTTCCCCTGAAACGCCCCTGCTGTGCTGATGGTATCTCCACGGGGAGGGATCAGAGAGCTAGAGGAGAGGCACGAACCCCAGTGAAAAGCTGAGAGCTTCGAGGGACAGAGCGCGTGGAGGTACGAAGACTGCGGAGTTAACTGAGCGGGGCCCGCAGGCACGAAGGTAAACAGAAAGGGAGACGACGAAGAAGCTGCCACTGTTGATCCTTTCTATGTGCTAACTGGATATATATACACATACATACATATACATATATACATACAGACATATGCATGCATGTGTACATACATGTACATATATATGTAGCTGTCAGGGAAGATGACTAAGATCTAGCTGTGGGGCTTTTTTTAGGAATGAGTACTCCTTTTTTGGGTGTACAAAGGAAAAACGGACATTTGAGACAGAGAGAACCCAGGAAAATCCCAAAGATAGAAAACAACCTGGTTCATATCTACTACAGAGAGAAAGAGAGAAAGAAAGAAAGAAAGAAAGAAAGAAAGGAAGGAAGGAAGGAAGGAAGGAAGGAAGGAAGGAAGGAAGGAAGGAAGGAAGGAAGAAAGAAAGACCTCCTCCTGTTAAATTGCTCAGAACAGATCTGACCCAAGACCTTGGGTCAGCCACAAGGGCTGAACGAACAATGAAGTTGGTGCCACCTGCCCTGTGGGCGGATGGCCGACACCACACCACAAACGACAAGAACTCAGCGTGTGTGTCCGAAGTCCAGGCCCACACTGGGCGGCACAGCCCACAGGAGGCCCTGAGCGGACAGAGCCAGCCTTCCACAGCTGGGGCGACCTGAAGGCGTGTGGGCCTTGGCCGGTCCCCAAAAGCCGAGTGTGGGAAGCCTCAGCATCGTGTCAGCCTGCCAGGCCTGAGAGCACCCCCACACCTACCCGGTTCTTTCAGCCCCACTCACCCGCCGTCCAGCCTTGGGGTTCAGGACTCCGGGAACGTGAACTTCTAAAATCACACCACACAGCGGGCGACCTGTCCCCTGACAGGTGCGCAGGGGGAGCCACCGGGCAGGACGGCCTCCCACAGAAGTACAAACAGTCCTGGGCCTGCGCGGTTTTTCATCGGGAAAGGGATCCACGTTGTCAGGACCTGCCCAGCGAGATCCCCACGTGGACACGGTTCACGGGGCATGCGGTCCTTGGTGTCGCGAATCCGCCAGGGACCTGCCACACATGACACAAAATGTTTGGGCCACACAATTAGAATTAAGTGAGCATGTGGCAGAAAGAATCTGCCCGCAAGGGAGAATGAAACTAATATCAGGCACGCCACGCCCTGCCCTACCCTGCCGTGAGGATGGGGGCACAGGGATGTACCAGCACCGCTGGTGGAGGACGCCCATGAGGCAGGCGCCTTCTTGTTTATCGATACAGATGCATCCCTGTGTCTAAACCCTGCAAAGGGCCCTAGCCGGTGTGGCTCAGTGGATAGAGCATCAGCCTGTGAACTGAAGGGTCCCAGGTTCGATTCCGGTCAAAGGCACATGACCAGGTTGCGGGCTCGATTCCCAGGAGGGGGTGTGCAAGAGGCAGCTGATCCATGATTCTCTCTCATCATTGATGTTTCTATCTCTCTCTCCCTCTCCCTTCCTCTCTGAAATAATATAAATATATATTAAAAAATAATAATTTTTAAAAATAAACCCTGCGAGGGGTTATGCGTGACGTGTGGGATAACACTGAGCAGGGCGAGGCTAACGGGACTCACCCGGGCACCGAACGCCCCTTCCACAGCCAAGCATCCCCCAGGGCTGCGGTCACCACGGAAAGTCCGACTCCACTCACCCCTCACCCCCACGTAACACAGAGACAACACAGAAGGCCGAGGCTGTCGAGACACTCAGGGAAGTGGGTGCAGCTGAACTATGAGCAGATGGATGGATAGATGGGTGGATGGATGGATGGGTGGGTGGATGGATGGATGGGTGGATGGGTGGATGGGTGGATGGGTGGATGGGTGGATGGGTGGA
>NW_005359352.1:1566506-1569903 GCF_000412655.1 Myotis brandtii | reverse complement strand
ATGGATGGATGGATGGATAGATGGGTGGATGGATAGATGGATGGGTGGATGGGTGGATGGACAGATGGATGGGTGGATGGAATGTCTCTGGCAGGAGACGTGGTTAAGGGGAATGTGGTTCATTTCACCAGCGGTCTCCGAGCGGTGTCATGCAGTGGCCCACACGTGCCGATCATCCCCTGGGAGAGGCCCGGCTTCGGAAAGCAGGGGGCGGGGGGCCTCCCAGGTCCCCTGCCTGGGAACGCCGAGCCCCCGTGTCCGTGCCGCCTGATGCTTCAGTCCTAATTCCCTGTGCATGGCTCCCCGTGTGGGAAGGTGAGGAGACGGGGAGCTGGGAACCTGCACTGCGCCTCTGCCTTGGGCTCGAGGGCGCCCACAGCGCGTGGACTTCTCGTGGTCTGAAGTTCTCCCTCCCAAAGCAGCGCCAGCCAGTTTCTGTTGGGTCAGGGGGGCAGCGGACGGCGTAGCAAAATCACCTGTCCCCTCTGGCATCGCACCGATTCTCGCGGAGGAACCCGGCTGCGGATGCAGTTCGCCTTCCTGGGACTAAAAGCTGCCCCCAGCCCCGCCACGCAGCCCCGCCGCAGTCCCGCCCGAGGCTGCATTCTCTCTCCTGCCACCGATCGCTCAGAAGGACATGCAGGAAACACAAACTTAATAGGGCAGCTGGTTCTGCCACAGACACGCCAGGCGGCAGTGCCCATGGTTAACTATGCCAACGCGGTGCCAGGGGTCACTCTTGAGCGACTCGCTGCCTAGTGCCTCCTCTAATATGCCAATAATCGGTGTCTGAAGATCCAGGCGGGTTTGAATTTTGTATCATCCTCATGTTTCAGCAAGTGCAGCTCAGCCGACATTGTCTCTCTAAGCTCCGGGTCCACCTGCCGCTGACGCACCCTCCCCAGCGCTTTGCCTGGAGAACGCATCGCTCACCAGCTCGTCCTGTCCCCACGCCCTGTCCTCCCTGTCCTCTCCCCCGGCGCTCTGGGGCAGGGGGGGGAGGGGGTGGTCTCCAGCCCTGGATGCATCTCTTACAACAGCCCCTGTCCGGGGAGGCCATGCCCCTGCGGACCAGGGCTGGGTGGCCCCGAGTCTGAACCCTCAGCACCGAGGCCTCGCCCCTGTAACGGCTGCGGAAGGAATGAGCAAGCAGTCCCAGCAGCCCTCTGGCTTCCCCTCTCCCAGCTCAGCCTGCTCCCCTCCGGGATTGGCATGGCCTGGTCTCTGTCTTAGCTGGACCCCCCACCCCACCTCGAGGCTACTCACAGGTAGCAGGACGGGGGTCCCCTGCCAGCGACTGAGACAGTCTAGAAAACACGATGGTCTGCAGGCTGTATCCACATCACCCTTCATAGATGTACATGAGACCCAACATCTGATTAGAAACAGAACATTCTGACCGGCCAGCGTGCCTCAGTAGTTGAGCGAAGTCCTATGAACCAGGAGGTCAGGGCTTGATTCCCGGTCAGGGCACAGGCCCAGGGTTCGGGTTCTATCCCCAGTGTGGGGGGTGCAGGAGGCAGCCGATCCATGATTCTCTCTCATCATTGATGTTTCTCTCTCTCTCCCTCTCCCTTCCTCTCTGAAATCAATAAAAATATATTTTTTAAAGGGGGGCGAAGGGGGACATATGTAATACTTTCAACAATAAAGATTTATTAAAAGAAAACATGATGATCTGCAGGGCTTGAGTCCACATCACCCTTAATAGATGCTAATGAGGCCCCAACATCTGATTAGAACCAGAGCATCTGTATCGATTTACAAGCTTTTCTTTCAGAGCAGAAGGGGTGAAAGCCGCCAAGATGGCGCACACCGGCCGCCGCCCCTGCAGCTGACGGCCGGGGAAGTTCCTGTCAGTGCGGGAGGAGGAATCCCCTTCTGTCCTTGAAAGAATGAACTGCTAAGTCAACCTGAAACCTAACGTGAACACACATGCAAACGCAGAAGCGGGCCTGTCCCGGCTGCGGCTGCCACACCGATCGGCGCCTGCGATTGGTAACTCCGGTCCGGACAGTTTCACAGGAAACGGCCTCGAAGGAGCGCTCCGTCCCCTGGCGCCTCCTGCTGTGGTGCCCCAGGACCTTTGCCCCTCTTCCCGCCCGTCATTGCTTGGCCCCTTTTCTCCATCATTTCAGTACCAACAGGAAGGCTGGGTGAGGCAGAAAGCGATGACGTCATAACCTCCTTTTCTCTTCCTTCTGGTGTATTTATGATAAGAGGCCTGCGGGGAAACCTGCGAAATTTCACAGCCGAAACCAGAGCTGTGAATACCCCGGGGTTTACTTGTAAATCCACCTCAGGGCCTGGTCCCTGTGCGTTTCCAGTTCTCCTTTGAACTAGTTGTGACATGGGTTCCTTCTTTAACTCATGAGCTAAGGGCCATCTTGGACAGGCCTTCATCCGCATTATTCTAAGGGTCCTGATGTGCACTCTTCTTAAAAATTACGCTTTCACAGAGGTCTGCTTTTTAATGTAATTAGAAATTCAACATTCATTTTTTTAAAAATTTCCCTACCCTGGCCAGTTTGGCTCAGTGGGTAGAGTGTTGGCCTGTGGACTGAAGGGCCCGGGTTCGATTCTGGTCACGGGCACGTACCTCGGTTGCGGGCTCCTCCCCTGCCCGGGCCCTGGTCAGAGCTCGTGCAGGAGGCAACCAATCGATGTGTTTCTCTCACATGGATGTTTCTCTCTGTCTTCCCTTCTCTCTAAAAATCAATGGAAAAACATCAGGTGAGGATGTATTTAGTTATTTATTTATGTATGTATGTATGTATGTATGTATATCTTTTTCCCCAAACTTTGAAGGATTTGTTCTTGTGAAAAAGAACTTAAATGTTAGAAGCTCCGATATCTGAACAGTTTGGAGAGGCGAGGGGTCCCGAGCCCACCGCTCAGAAAGCTGCTTTCACACCCTCACCTCTGTGCTTCCGAATCTTTTGTGACTGAACGTCCAAATGACCTGCTACCCTCCCAGCCTGGCGACCCTCACACAGGCCCCTTGTCGGGGGGCACACCCCCCCACTTCAGAACACACTCCTTCGCTCCGTGACGCCTCCATCAAGGTCTCCCTCGGGACCCCGTGAACATCGCACATTTGAACAGAAGGCAGCACCCCGCTCGCAGGAGGCCCTGCCGCTGAAGGTGGGGCCGAGTCTGTACAGAAGCCCGAGGCCGAGTGAGAGAGTGACACACGGAGCCAGGCCCTCCGAGTGCAGGGCCGGTCGGGCAGGCGTGGTGGCCATCGGGGTCCGGAGAGGAGCTCCCAGGAGGCCACAGGCTCTGTGTGTGGGCTCAGGTTGGATTCAGGTCTAAGTCTCGTTGGGAAGGGCTGCTCGGGCCCAGCCTGAGCCGGTGACTCCTCAGAGCAGGCGCCCGGGCACTGCCCCCTGGTGCG
>NW_005359352.1:1564945-1566433 GCF_000412655.1 Myotis brandtii | reverse complement strand
CCGGGCCTGTGAGCAGTGAGAACCAGGACACCCACGATGGGCACCCCCCGGGCCGTGCAGGGCTGCCCTCCGCCGGGGGCGCCATGTGACCGGAGAGACAGCTAAGCCACGTCAGGTGCCTCTGTGGCTGACGCAGAGCAGCGCTGGCTGAGTTCCGGGACTGAACATCCCTTCTCCCCAAGGTCGCGTGCAGGTGGAGGTCACCGAGGGAGGCAGGCTCGCACCGAGGGAGCTGGGAGCATACAAGCGGTTTGGCCCCAGTTGTAGCTGCCGCGGTGGAAGCGGGGACAGTTCCATGGGGTTTTCTCCGCTCAGAGCCCATGCCTTGTTCTACTTGGACTCAGCGGGACCATCCGAGTCAGAGCGAATGAACCAGGAGTTAAGTCCCTTCACGGCTTCCCGCCCTTTCTGAAGGAGCGGGAGGGGCAGTCCTCATAGGTTTCTGTTTAGTCCGTGGTGACCCAGGTAACGCTGGGGTGTGGTCTCCCCCCCCCCCGCCCCATCAGACACCCCTGGCCCCGCGTCTTCAGACTCAGGCTGCATCCTGGCAGCAAGAACTGGACTCAGTTCTGCCCCGGACCCCGGAACTCGGGGCAAAACGCCACTTACGGAAAACGGCCGTGGAAGGTACCGGGCGCCTCCCCCAGCAGGTCTCCCGGGGACGCCTGGGACATGGCTGCAGGCGGAGGCTTCCCAGCCTGTGAAGTCCCCCACGCGCCCACTCAGCCGGCCCTTTAAGGAGGCGAGAGGACTCCCAAGTCAGAACCCCAGAATGGACCCCGGGCCCCCCTCGGTTCTCACTTCAGGGCCCCAGGTTCACTTCCAGGTGGGCCTGTGGGGCTGAGGGGCCGGGGCAGAGGTCACGGAGCCAGGCCCTGCGGCACCTGCAGGCAGAGGCCACCCGCACGAAACCCGCTGGGAGCAAGAAGTTCCCACTGAAACCATCGCCCGCTCCCCCAGGCCTCAGGGTTTCCGTGTGGCTCCCGCCGGCCTCCGACCTTGGTCTCTGTGAGACAGGAGGTTTTAGGGGGAACCACAGCGCACCCCAGCTGCTCCTGTTCCTCCGACACCACAAAGCCCGAGACTCGCAGGGACAGACGCGCTTTGTTTAAATGTTTTTATTGGTTTCAGAGAGGAAGGGAGAGGGAGAGAGAAAGAGAAACATCAGTGATGAGAGAGGATCATGGATCAGCTGCCTCCTGCACGCTCCACACTGGGGATCGAGCCCGCAACCTGGGCCTGTGCCCTGACCGGGGATCGAACCGTGACCTCCTGGTTCATAGGTCGACGCTCAACTGCTGAGCCACACCAGGAGGGCAAGGGTGGCTTTTTTTAAAAATTTGTGTTTCGGCCAAAATCGTTGCTATACGTGGCCCAGTTTCTGAAGCTGCCCTTCGAGGCTGGCTATCCGCAGCCCCACCCGCAGCCCCACCCGCAGCCCACTGTCCTGTGAGGTTCTCTGGGTGTCCTGGAGCCCCACCCCACCCC
>NW_005359352.1:1563737-1564689 GCF_000412655.1 Myotis brandtii | reverse complement strand
CCCCACGCTGCCCCTCCTGCGGCCCTGCCATGCCAGCCCAAGCCCACATCTGACCAGAGGCCTGCTGCCCATCGGGCCACATGGCAGGACTGCCCATGGCCAGCTTCATGCTGCCCTCCAGTCCGCGGTCCCGTCACTGCAGTCACTGCTCCGTCTCCTCCGTCTGACATCCACGTCTTTCCCAGGACGGGGGCCGGGCTGCCCGGACGAGGTTGTGGCCAAAATCACCACCGGGCCTCCAGTTCCCGAACCGGCCATCGGTGCGAGCAGCTCCCAGGCCCCGAGATTGGACCTTTGTCTGAGCGACAGGTAATGCCACCTTCCCCTCGACCCCGACCCAACCCAAGTGAACCTCCAGCCCCCCCACCCTTCACGCAGCAGGAGGCGGCGGATGCTACACAAAGACCCAGGCCAGGGCCGATCCAGGCGCCGGGAAAAGGCCGCCCTGCGTCAGAGTTCTGCAGGCGCGACACCGAAAGCCAAGAGATGTATCACGAAAAGCGATTCTTATCTGCTGCCCCGTCCAGCTACCCACCCGCCTGCACGCGGCACACGCAGACCGGGCTGGGGAGCCCCTCACAGACGCCTCGCCAGCTCCCAGGAGCCGTGCTGCGCGGCGAGGGGAATACTCGGCCGGGGGCGCTCGCGGAGTCGAACGCCCATGAGCTGAACTTCCAGCTGCCGGCAGAGTGGCCCTGAGAAGTCCCCACCGACGTCATCGCAAGAGAAAGTCACCTTCAAAAGCCCCTCGGCTTAGGCAGTAGCTCGCAGCCCAGCAGGTGGTTTCACAGCGCGCAGATGAGCAGGAGGAACTGAGAGAACCGGTACCAGCCCCAGTGAGAAGAACATGCTTTAAAACGGCAGCCCCGCGGGCGCTGAGTCATTTTGCAGAAGCTCGAGGCCGCGGAAGTCCCCGAGCGAGAGCACGGAGGGCCAGGCCACCGCAGGCCCT
>NW_005359352.1:1557705-1563351 GCF_000412655.1 Myotis brandtii | reverse complement strand
CACGGGCTGCGTGGGCACCACTGTCCTGGGATGGAAGACGCCCGTCTCTGATGTGGGCGGCGGGCTGGATCGAAACTGTGTCAAACCCCCATGAGCCCCACCAGGTGAGGGAGACGCACTGGCGACTTCCACACGGGGTGCAGACACACGGGGTGCAGACACACGGGGTGCAGACACACGGGGCGGGGGGGCAGACTCTGATGGGAAGGTTACAGACGAGACCGTCCTTGGGGCCGAGAACCCAATCAACGGGGCCCAGAAGTGAAACTGCCGCCACCAGGATGTGAAAGTCGCCGGCAGACGCTCCAACGAAAGTTCAGAAAGGCCCCTCCCCCGGCCGCAGACCCCAGCCTCTGGGTCCCCCTCCGCCTCGGACCCGGCTTTAGCAGCCCCGGCCGCACCATGTGAACAGGTGCTTTCTGAAAGTGCTGGGGGCTCTTCCGAGGGTCCCGAGCAGCTGCTGCCTCCGTCCCCTGGCCCCGGGGGGACACTGGGCACAGTGGGGCCAAGCTGCCCGCGTGCACCACGCTGCCCTGCTGCCGAGAGAAAACCCCATGAGCAACACAGTCCCGCGCGGGTCCAGCAGACACCGGCATTTCCACCGAGAGCCGCAGCCTAGGGGCGCGCTCGGGAGGTGGGCCTTGGACACGAGGGGCAGAAACACCCACGCTCCCCTCTTTCTCTTCCCTGCCTCATCCTCCTCTCTCGGTGAGAGGAGGGGCGTGGGCAGGAGCCCTCGGCCACCGCGAGCACCTATCCTCCTGTGTGCCGCTTCCATCCCTGGGGACAGCGAGCAGGTCCTGGCTGTGACCACAGGCCCTGACCCCTGTCTGCAGGCCCCGCCCACCGGCTGATGGGGCGGGGCGGGTCCTCCATGGGCAGCTCAGGCCTCAGCGGCTTTGCTCGGAGCTGAAGTCCACGTTGCCACGGCATCGGGTGCAAGCCTGGGTCTGCAGACACCGAGCAGAAGCGCTGTGGGGCACGGGCAGGGCTGGGCCGCCTGCTCCCGCCAGGAGGGGAGGAAGCAGTGCGGCTGGAGGCCCAGGGGAATGGGGTGCGGTGGGGAGGGCAAGGGGGTGCAGAGCGGCATCCAGGGGACGGCAGCCACCCCACTGCTGCCCTGGACGCGGCACCTGGAGAAGAATGAGAACCGGCCCTCAGGGACCAGGGCCTCCCAGACACAGGGAGACACGGCTGTTCTGATAGATGTCCTCCACACGGCAGATGAACGTCACTCCTTCATCCTTAGTCCCCAGGAGTTGGTGGGAGGGGCTGCCTTAGGTTTGAAGGTGCAGACCCACACGTTTCCCATCACTCCACCACTGAGCCCTTTCTCTGTGCCCGTCCGGCGCTCTGTGCCCCCAGGAGACGTAGATCTAAGGGGGGGGGGGCAGGACTAGAACGAGGAGAACAACTGGATCTCCGTTTCCATGGTACTGAGTCCAAATGAACCGGAAAGTCTCAGAAAGGCGGGAGGAGGGGCAGGCTGCATCCCTGAGCCGGAGGCTGTGTGGAGCCTGCGGGACATGGCAGGGGCCGGAGGACCCTCTCCTCCTTGCCAGTGACCCCGCGGCCGAGGGCCCCAGCTCAGAGCTCCTGCTTGGGGCCTGGGCTGGCCCTCGCCTTCTAATCACAGCACATGCGCCTCTGGGAGCCGCCAGCATCTGCCAGGAACTGGCACAAACTAAACTCTCCATCATGCTTTGCTGAAGGTTGAGTGAGTGAGTGAGTGAGTGAGTGAGTGAATGAGTGAGTGAATGAGTAAGTGAATGAGTGAATGAGTGCGTGAATGAGTGAATGAGTGAGTGAGTGCGTGAATGAGTGCGTGAATGAGTGAATGAGTGCGTGAATGAGTGAGTGAGTGAGTGAGTGAATGAGTGAGTGAATGAGTGAGTGAATGAGTGAGTGAGTGAGTGAGTGAGTGAATGAGTGAGTGAGTGAGTGATGGATGACTTCTTCCTGCCTTCAGCCTCTTTGTGGAAACTTCCTAGCCCTCCTAAGTGACACAGTCAATCAGGCGGCCATGCTGCCCGCAGCCCTCCCGCCTCAGCTCTGCATGCCCGCGGGCGTGGACATCCTTTTTAAATGTCAGCGGCGACAGGCGGTGGTGAAGGTGCCGTCCCTCCCCAGAGCGGAAAGTCCCGGCGAGTGGACACGGGCTTGTGTGGTTTCCGTGACCCACATCTGCAGCGTCTCAGGCATCTGCACCCGCGCAGGGCTGCGCCCACGTCCGGGCATCTGTGGGCATCTCCATGGCAACAGCACTCTGCGGTACCCCTGCTCCTCACCTCGGGCTCGTCTTCAGGGAACAGGAGATCCGACGACATCAATGTCGCAGCACGTTCCCAAGCAGGGCGCACACCGGGGCCTCTGAGGCCCGGCAGGAGGCGAGCGCTGCCGGCTGCAGGTGGACAGGTCCCGGGCCCTCTCGTCGCGTGTCTCGGTGGTCTTGCTCATCTGGACCACACGGTCCGCGGGGCTCACCTCCTCTAACTCAGCTTTCCCGTCGCAACCCCGACACATCTGGGGCCACCGCCCCTGGACCCTGCCTGATGCTGCGAGTCTCCTTTTCATGGGAAGCGCGTCCGGCCGACACCTTTCAGAACTGCGTGGGGCGGGTGCATTTCCCCCAAAGTCTGAGCCTCACCATCACCTCGACCAGGTTCTAACGTTCCATCTTCTGATTCCATTGGAGTCTCGCCCGGGCCTCGCTTCTCAAATTGCCTCGAAGCCCCTCGCCCCACCAACACATGGTCCCAGTTAACAAAGGAGGGGGGCGCGGTGCCCGGACCTCCCGGTGCGGCCACCCGGACGGGAGAGGCAGCCCTTCCTCAGGGCCCTGTGGATCGGACACCCAAGAAGTCAGCTTCCTCCCCCCAGAAAGACAGAGTCTCCGATGGCCCCCGATTTCCGTGGTGCCTGCCCCCCTCGCTCAGCGTCTACCTCGGTCGACTGGTCTCCACATCCTGGAGGAAGGACAGAGACGAGCGAGCTGAACGGGGTACAGACGCCCCAGAGCCACACGGAGCAGGGGCCCCGGCTTCAGCCATCCGTCCGGCCAGGGTCGGGCTCTCCCATCTGGCAGCCTGTGCTCCTGGGTCACTTGTCACCTTTCTGGTTCCGCCACTCAGATGAGAAAAAGCAACAGGACCACACCCCTGGGAGACGCGTGTGAAGATTCCCGGCGACGGCGTCCGAGAGGCCTCAGAGCCGAGCCGCAGAGACCAACACCAGCACCGCCTGCCGCCCGCTCCCCCTCCCTCCACAGCCACCATCTTCCCTTTCAGCTCGTCAGCTCTGCTCCGTGGGAGCAGGTTCTGTTGGCCACTCCCCTCTTCACCGCGGGACGGGCCGCTGCGCGACAGCTGACTGAGGCTGCGCTCACCCTGACCCCGCTGTCTGCCACTTGAAAATACTCCCCCCAGCTTCGCGCACGGACACGGCGCCTCTCCTCCTGCCGCCGCTTCCAGGACTTTATGTTTTTAACTCGTTACAGAATCTACTTCTTGTGAAAACATCTGCAACCCAGACCCACACGGGGCCCGAGGACCAGCCCGGCAGCAGCTGCCATGTCACGCATGCAGTGTCACACACATAGACATGCCAGCACATGCGCATCACACATGCAGTGTCACACAAGCCAACATATACACATCACACATGCAGTGTCACATGCATAGACATGCCAGCACACACACATCACGCATGCAGTGTCACACGCATAGACATGCCAGCACACGTGCATCACACATGCAGTGTCACATAAGCCAACATACACACATCACACATGCAGTGTCACATGCATAAACATGCCAGCACACACATGCACACTCCGGGACGGGAAGGCTGCCGAGTGGCCTGCTGGATATAGCAAGTGCACATCCTATTTGGGGTGCTCCTCACAGCATCGCCCACAGACCACAAGGGGACTGGAAGGCCCAGGACCTGAGATTTGGGGGCAGCACGAAGGGGGGGTGGTTACCTAGATGCCTCAGGTCACACACACATTTTGCCCTAAAACCGGTGACGGCTGAAGTCCAGGTGTGTTTCTGGGCTTGAAATGGCTGGGAATTGTGTGAAGCAGCTCATCGGTACCAAGTGGGGAAGACGCCCTTAAAGGTTTTCAGAACTGAAGGCACCTTCGGCCAAATGCCCATGAGCGCCGACTCCAGCGAAGCTGTGAGTGTCCAAAGGTGCCCCTGTCTATAGATATATACACACACATTGATTTCAGGGAGAGGGAGAGAGAGAAACATCAATGAGAGAGAATCACTGATGAGCTGTCCCCCTGCACGCCCCTCACTGGGGATCGAGCCCACAACCCGCACGTGCCCTGACCAGGGCTGGACCCAGCGACCTTTGGGTGCTGGGCCGAGTCCCTGTCTTACCCGAGGCCACTGTGTGGCAGGGACAGTGCCGTGAACCTGGGGTGTTAGCGCTTTGATGGACGCAGGACAGTGGGGGCCTCGGGGGAGGGAATGGTCAGTTTGAGTTTGCAGATGAACCCTACGATCAGGATGCATTAAAAAAGCGCATCGCCAATTTTTGAACAAATGGAACTATATAAAAATATGTAGTAGTGTGTGTGTTTGGGGGGGGAGTGACATCATTTATACATTTAGAAAATGATTTCACTTTTCTATTTGTCCTTAGAAGTAAAGAGTTTGGATTATTCATTAATTTGCTTGTTTATTCATTCAGTAAACATTTATCAAAGGCCACATATGTAAGACACTGAGAATATTTATGCTAATGTGTCCTCAAATACTTGTTATACATCAAGTATTTTTAAAATATGTAGTGTATATTGTAGTATAAAGTACTATAGAACAAACAACTAAATGGTTAGCTCATTAAACAATCATTTACTTGACCTCTAATAAGTGTAAACATTATGTTCTACTAGAGCTATGAAATCAAACATAATTTAACCCTGCACACATATGAAGGATAACTTAGTTTTTCTAGTTTTCTCTTCAATATACTAAGCCCCAGTGGACATTTTTTCAAACAATTGTTTTTCTCTATATAATGTCATCATGGATAAAAAATAGAATAATAAGAAATGAAAAACATAAAATAGTTATTGGGAAGTTATCCATAATAGTGAATTTTTTTCTCATGGCAAATTTCAGGATACTTTTTCTTTTCCTACTTTCATTTGTCTACCATTTTATTTAAAATTTGGTGATCAAAATTTTATTTAAAATTTGACAATTTTCCCCTTACGTTCTTCTTTTTATTGTACATGTATAGGAAAGAAAAAAAAATTGAATCATCTCAGTTTAACCCAGAGAAATAAATCTACAACAAAAGACGATGAGTAAGTTTATTTTTGAAATAATATACACGTCTTGAAAGAAAAGGATCATATTTGTTAGTGATAATTTAAGAGAAATTATTTCCTTGCAGACATTAATAAATAGTCATACCTGAGTTGAAGTATTCTTTCTTAAAGAAGTAAAATACTTTATTTGTGATATGTTTTACAATGTTCATATGATGGTGATATATGATACCTTAATTTTAATACTCATTGAGCCCAGTTTTCCCAGCCTATATATAAGAGACCAGCTTAAGGTAAAACTGAGGAACACACTCTTTTCAGATTTATATAAATCAGACTTATAGATTTATGTTGTCTGG
>NW_005359352.1:1554991-1555837 GCF_000412655.1 Myotis brandtii | reverse complement strand
CCCCCGCCCTGGGGAGGCCTGTACACAGGATCGCGGTTCAGAGCCAGGAGCTGAGTCCTTCCAGGAACGACGGAGCCATGCCCGGCCGGGTCCCTCTGCAGCGGGCGCCCACCCAGGTGGAATGGGGCTCTGGGGCTTGAGGAAAACCGTGACCTTCGGCACCCGAATCAGCCAACCGAGGGGTAGGATGAGTACAAGACCAAGTGAGCATTTGCTGGGCATTGAGTTAAGACTTTATCTGTGGCCCTGGACAGTGTGGCTCAGTAGTTGAGCGTCGTCCCATGCACCAAGAGGTCACAGGTTCGATTCCTGGTCAGGGCACAGGCCCGGGTTGCAGGCTCGATCCCCAGTGTGGGGTGTGCAGGAAGCAGCTGATACCTGATTCCCTCTGATCACTGATGTTTCTCTCTCTCTCTCCCTCTCCCTTCCTCCCTCTAAAAGTCAATAAAAAATATATTTTAAAGTCAATGTATCTCCAACACCAACCAAAGGCACCCTCCAGGACAGACACCTCACCCAGGAAGACCTACAGGTGGCAAGAGACACGCGAAAAGATGCCCACACCCTAGTCCTCAGGGGAATGCAAACCGAACACCCCATGGAGGGCGAAACTGTAAAGCTGATGCACCAAGAAAGAGATGAGCATATTCCAGTGTGAAGCCGCCAAACCCTTCACAAATACATAATCAGCCCAAGTCGACATGTGAAGGCGTTCAACCCATTTCTGTCCTAGTTAAGAGTTAAAACTCACTGGCCAAAGTTAGCTGAGCAGGCTACAGGGGTACAAATAATTCAAGGTGAAGCTGCAGTCGGTGGTGATGTCCAGGAAAATTAAAAGCATAAGTG
>NW_005359352.1:1549643-1552670 GCF_000412655.1 Myotis brandtii | reverse complement strand
CCCCCCCGCCCTGGGGAGGCCTGTACACAGGATCGCGGTTCAGAGCCAGGAGCTGAGTCCTTCCAGGAACGACGGAGCCATGCCCGGCCGGGTCCCTCTGCAGCGGGCGCCCACCCAGGTGGAATGGGGCTCTGGGGCTTGAGGAAAACCGTGACCTTCGGCACCCGAATCAGCCAACCGAGGGGTAGGATGAGTACAAGACCAAGTGAGCATTTGCTGGGCATTGAGTTAAGACTTTATCTGTGGCCCTGGACAGTGTGGCTCAGTAGTTGAGCGTCGTCCCATGCACCAAGAGGTCACAGGTTCGATTCCTGGTCAGGGCACAGGCCCGGGTTGCAGGCTCGATCCCCAGTGTGGGGTGTGCAGGAAGCAGCTGATACCTGATTCCCTCTGATCACTGATGTTTCTCTCTCTCTCTCCCTCTCCCTTCCTCCCTCTAAAAGTCAATAAAAAATATATTTTAAAGTCAATGTATCTCCAACACCAACCAAAGGCACCCTCCAGGACAGACACCTCACCCAGGAAGACCTACAGGTGGCAAGAGACACGCGAAAAGATGCCCACACCCTAGTCCTCAGGGGAATGCAAACCGAACACCCCATGGAGGGCGAAACTGTAAAGCTGATGCACCAAGAAAGAGATGAGCATATTCCAGTGTGAAGCCGCCAAACCCTTCACAAATACATAATCAGCCCAAGTCGACATGTGAAGGCGTTCAACCCATTTCTGTCCTAGTTAAGAGTTAAAACTCACTGGCCAAAGTTAGCTGAGCAGGCTACAGGGGTACAAATAATTCAAGGTGAAGCTGCACCTGCACGCCCCTCACTGGGGATCGAGCCCACAACCCGCACGTGCCCTGACCAGGGCTGGACCCAGCGACCTTTGGGTGCTGGGCCGAGTCCCTGTCTTACCCGAGGCCACTGTGTGGCAGGGACAGTGCCGTGAACCTGGGGTGTTAGCGCTTTGATGGACGCAGGACAGTGGGGGCCTCGGGGGAGGGAATGGTCAGTTTGAGTTTGCAGATGAACCCTACGATCAGGATGCATTAAAAAAGCGCATCGCCAATTTTTGAACAAATGGAACTATATAAAAATATGTAGTAGTGTGTGTGTTTGGGGGGGGAGTGACATCATTTATACATTTAGAAAATGATTTCACTTTTCTATTTGTCCTTAGAAGTAAAGAGTTTGGATTATTCATTAATTTGCTTGTTTATTCATTCAGTAAACATTTATCAAAGGCCACATATGTAAGACACTGAAAATATTTATGCCAATGTGTCCTCAAATACTTGTTATACATCAAGTATTTTTAAAATATGTAGTGTATATTGTACTATAAAGTACTATAGAACAAACAACTAAATGGTTAGCTCATTAAACAATCATTTACTTGACCTCTAAAAAAAAAAAAGCGCATCTCGTAAAAATTCAAGTTTACTCTAAGCCACGCGGAACGGTGTCCAAAAGTTCCCAAGAGGACGAGTCGTGCGAACCCTGGACCATTCACAGGACTCTCCCCGCCCCCCGCTGCTGCTACAATTATCAGGGGGGCTGGCGGCCCCAGAGGTCAGGGTCCGGCCGAGAGTGAGTCGCCTGGTCTCCCACCCACTTGGCACAGGAGGGTGAGTCCCTGGGGGCGGGACGACTCCTGTGGCCGGAAACTTCCCTTCCCCAGAGGCCAGTCCTCCAGGGCCCCCAGGGAGGGCGGTGGGGGCATGGGCTTCCCCCCCCCCCCAGTGCTGTCTCACCCCAGGGCGCCTCGGTGAGTTTCCATCCACTGAGCAAACCCTCTCGGGGCCGCCGGGGCAGCGTCAGGTTCCGGAGACAGCAGCGCGAGGGCCCCGCCCCAGGACGCGGTCCTTGCCGCAAGGTTTTTAAAAAGCAGATTCCTCAGAGCGCTTCCGATACACGGACCCACCTTCCATAAAGCCAGGCTCCGGGAGCAGCTGTGCCTCACCCTCTGATACACTGTCCCTCCTGCCACCCGCCGGCCCGCCACGCACACTGGCCCCAGGCAGCCGCCGCTGTTCCGGGACCTGGACTTCTGCTCCCGCCGAGGAGTTAAAACTCACAGGATCGCCCCGCTGGGTAGCTCAGTGGTTAAGTGTCGACCTATGAACCTGGAAGCCATGGTTCAATTCTTGGTCAGGGATTGATGAGAGGGAATCATTGCTTGGCTGCCGCCTGCACGCCCCCCATGGGGATCCAGCTGTAACCCAGGCGTGTGCCCTGACCGGGAACTGAGCCCAGACCTCCTGGGGCCCAGGTCGATGCTCAGCCACTGAGCCGCCGGCCGGGCTGTAGTTTGTATTTGATGCTGATGTCAAAGAAACCTCGCTGCCCCCGCCGGAGGCATTTGCTCTGCAGAAACCCCATCTTTTCCCACCCACAGCCTCACCAGGCGTCTCCAGAGCAGGGGCCTGGAGCCAGGCGAGTCTGCAGCTGTGACTGACAGGTCTGCCTGAACAGTGGGCGGGGCCTGAACGGTGGGCGGAGCCCCCAGGGCTCAAGGTGCTTCAGGAACCAAAGGGCCCCCGGTGACTCAGCCAAGGGTCAGGAGAGGTCACACCTGGCTGCCTGGTCCTGGGAAGGCCGTCTGAGCCCCCAGGCCTCCAGCCGCCCTGGGTTGCAGGAGCTGGTGGTGTACCAGAGAGGAAGGCTTAGGGCCGAAAGCGACAGCGAACTAACCACAGCGGCCTGAACAAGGGACTCGTCTTTCTGGTTCGGTGGCCCCATTCTGAGAGTTCGTGGCCTGTCCCTCGTGCTCGCCCTGCGGAGCCGGAGCCACCCCGCCTTGCACATCTGTGTTTGTTTTAGCCGGAGGAGGAGGAGGAAGCCAGCCCATAGCCGTTTTCAGAAACTCTAAGCAAAGGCTGCTTCCTCCTCCCCTCGGGCCCGCGCCGGGCCAGGGGGCCGCTGCCGCCGCTGGAAGGGAGCTCCGTGTGGCCAAGGGGCTTGGGAACGTCTGGGACCTCCAGCCTGGAGCGCCCCCCCCCCCCCCCCCCCCGGGGGGGGCCGGCCCCCG
>NW_005359352.1:1545979-1548995 GCF_000412655.1 Myotis brandtii | reverse complement strand
CCGGAGGCCTGGGGGCTGCCTAGAAAGAGAATTGTTTTTGTTTGGAACCCTCGCTGCTGCTCAGATGCTCAGGAATTTTCTTTTAATAATGTGCATGAGGGCTTTTGTCATTTAAAAAGCTATTTTTGAATCATCAGGCATTTTTCTGTTCGGGAAGAAAACAGCTGAGGGAAGAAGTCCGTGGAAATTTGTCTAAAAGCCTGGAGGCCTGGGGGCTGCCTAGAAAGAGAATTGTTTTTGTTTGGAACCCTCGCTGCTGCTCAGATGCTCAGGAATTTTCTTTTAATAATGTGCATGAGGGCTTTTGTCATTTAAAAAGCTATTTTTGAATCATCAGGCATTTTTCTGTTCGGGAAGAAAACAGCTGAGGGAAGAAGTCCGTGGAAATTTGTCTAAAAGCCTCATAATAGATGCGCATCACAAAGCGCTGACGATAATGAATGTTCGCGGTCCGGAATGCCTCGAAGTCTGGCGCACACGTTCGCCTTCCTCAGGGCGCCCCTCGGAGCCCTCGGAGCCCTCGGAGCCGGACGCACCGCCACGTTCAAACGAGAAAGCCGCACCTGGAACGGGAGGCAGCTGCCGCGCTCTGACAAGGACTGATTGCCGGTAATGACTGAGGGCCGTGAACGTGAACGCACCGGCCACGGTTCTAAGCGGGGGCTCTCTCCCTGGGAAGGCCTTTGCCTTCACTGCTGACGCCCGCATCCTCCCGTCACCTGTTCGCCATCAGCTTCCCGAGCGGCAGCGGGTTTATTAGCGCCACAATGTGCAGGTGGCGGGATAAAGGTCTCGTTGGATGGCACGGGTTCCACCTGACCTGTCTCCATGGGCGACGCTGGCATGAGCTTCAGGCTGGGCTACGGCAGAGAAAGGCAAGCGGGGCAGGTCTGACTTTAACTCCAGGCAAACGGAGAGTCGGCACTTGGTTAATGTCGGGGACTCCGGATGCTGTCGCGGGGTCAAACCCCGACCTGTGAGGGGGTCTTCTCCTTGCTGTATGTTGGGGGTCCCTGGGGCCGCAGACCTGGGGCTGGGGCTTGTGCGCTGTCTCCTGCACTCAGCACCCCGTTCCTCGGCCTGTGTCTGGTCTCTCGGTCTTTCTTTGTGCACATGGACTTCCTACAAGGACGGTGTCGTAGCTCACTCCTTGGTCCTGCTCCACTACGCCAACTGTTGGGCCTCGCCCCTCTGCCAGGGACTGGACCCCTTGGACATTAGAAGACAGAGGAGACCTGAGAAACCGTGGGTGTATAAGAGCATCTTCGTTGTAGCCCAAGTAGCCATTGCTAACAAGGAGCATTAGAGAAAGCAGTTCTTCAAAGCAGTCATTGCTGACACAGCAGCAAACACAGGAGCCAGACCAAGTCAAACAACCAGCACCCTGGTCAGTACACCTTCCCCTCAACGCAGCCCCAGCGCGGGAGCTGGGTCTGAGCCCCCCACATCGGAGCTGTGTAGACACAGTAGCCCAACTAAGAGCCTCACATAACAGCAGCCTCGCCCTGGCTAGCCAGTGGCAACTTATATACAAGTTCAAACTCAGACAAAAGAGGCGTCATGCCAAAGAGCGAGCTCAGTATTTGGGCTACGGAAGGCGCGCTCGCGCAGCGTATAGCTTCCTGCGGCCTTGCTTTTGCACCTGCGTAAAGCAAATGAGCCTTAAACATACCGATTAGGATTCCCACGCTCTAACTGGCCTTGAACATCAGGCGTACTCTGATCAGGGTCCCCACAGAAGCTATTTTACTTTCATGTTGAGACAAAAAGGGATCACTTTTTTAAAAATATATATATATTCTGTATTGATTTCACAGAGGAAGGGAAAGGAGAGAGAGAGATAGAAAATCAGTGATGAGAGAGAATCATGGATCGGCTCCTCCTGCACGCCCCACACCGAGGATCGAGCCCGCAACCCAGGCCTGTGCCCTGACCGGGAATCTAACCATGACCTCCTGGTTCACAGGTCGCCGCTCACCCACTGAGCCAGGCCGGCCGGGCAGGGATCACATTTTTAAAAACAATAGATGACTCCAGTTCACAGAATCTTGGTGTAATGTCCTCCTACCCCAGTGATGGCGAACCTTTTGAGCTCGGCGTGTCAGCATTTTGAAAAACCCTAACTTAACTCTGGTGCCGTGTCACATATAGAAATTTTTTGATATTTGCAACCATAGTAAAACAAAGACTTATATTTTTGACATTTATTTTATATATGTAAATGCCATTTAACAAAGAAAAATCAACCAAAAAAATGAGTTCGCGTGTCACCTCTGACACGGGTGTCATAGATTCGCCATCACTGTCCTACCCTCTCGCGAGACTCGGGACTGATGAAGAGAAACAGCCGGGCACTCAGGGCGCCCTGCGGCCTCACGGCATCCCTGGGACTCAGGGACGGACCTGCCACAAGTCTCTCCTCCTGTCCCCGCACACAGTAGGCGCCCAGTGAGCATGTGGGTGCACGCAGGCGAGGTGAGGCTGCTCTGCGCGAAGGCCTGCTCTCTGCTCCGCGGGTGGCGGGGCATCAAGCGCTATGACGACAGCGAGACCCTCCTGGGGCTTGGGGAGGGCTCCCAGAGCGTGGAGCCAGCGGGGAGGAGGGAGCCCACCACCTCCAACCCCGGAAAACGGCCCAGAACCAGAAACAGGCACCAGCAACGCCCGTGAGCTGGGGAAGAGGCTCCTGTCCTAGAGCTGCAAGGCCCGAAGCCGGCAGATGCCGAGTCAGGAGACCGAGAACAGACGTGCGGCCACCAAGCTCCACTCTTCCACTGTGTCTACACCTGCGGGGCCAGGTGGCTCCGGGAGAAATGACTAAGCTGGTTGCTACCTGGAGGATCGATAGCTGGCGGATCGATCGCTGGTGATAGCTTCATGGGTTTGCCTGTCCTGCTAACACCTGCCCTTCCCCTGGGCCCTCGCTGCGCGCACGGCAACCCGAGGATGCGGGTGACCAGCAGGCCGGGCGGGAAGGGTTGTCAGGTAGGAAGTGCGTCTCAGCCCAGGAAGTCTG
>NW_005359352.1:1545400-1545837 GCF_000412655.1 Myotis brandtii | reverse complement strand
ACGGTAAAAGCTGACCCACCGCCTCTCAGCCAGCAGCCGGGCCAGCCCTCCCGCACCTCCGAGTAACGGCTCCCAGGGCCGCGTGAGGATGGACTTCTTTGCCCTTTAAAGTGAACCCCCTGATCCTTCTCATCGGCTCTTTGGTGCCTCTCGCGATCTAGGCGAGGCTCAGAGGGTCCAAAACCAGCCACTGACTCCCGGAGACCTGACCCCCACCCCCAGGCCCGTCTGCACGCGCCGGAGACGCTCCCTCGGTGCCGGGGACCACGACTTCCCGGGGGGCTGGCTGTCTGTTTTGATCGGAGCCATTTATCACCTGCGGAACCAGACCGCGGCTAGGCCAGGATTTATGAATCCCTGAGCTCGGGAATGAATTTAACTCCCAGGGGCCGACATGGTATTAAAAGATCTGGCCGCCGCACCTGTGGCATTTGGCT
>NW_005359352.1:1545114-1545354 GCF_000412655.1 Myotis brandtii | reverse complement strand
CGTCTACTGCGCTGGAACCTCTTGGCTGCCCACGCGTGGAGGGAGCTTGGCGAGTTCGCCTGTGAAACCCAGTTCCGTGGGTGTAAGACAATGGTTTTAGTTCATGATGAATTAAAACCACAGCATGGACTCCCCGAGCATTTTCAGCCAAAGGCCATTTCTGGGTGCAGGCCCCCGAGAGCCCGCAGCACCTCTCGGCGTTCCTCTGGCCGGAGCCGGGCGCCAGCCAGCAGCAGCACC
>NW_005359352.1:1543556-1544868 GCF_000412655.1 Myotis brandtii | reverse complement strand
GCTGAGTCCCTGCGGCAAGGGGACCGGGAGGGGCCAGGCTCCTGGGAACCCAGCTCTGGCCCGGCCCCCGGGGCACATTCCCGTTGAGCACCAAAGGCCTGTCTTCATGACGGGCTCATGAAACCCTGAACAGAGCCCGTCCCGCCCGGACCCAGATACTAATGC
Source organism: Myotis brandtii (assembly GCF_000412655.1). NCBI lineage: Eukaryota > Metazoa > Chordata > Mammalia > Chiroptera > Vespertilionidae > Myotis > Myotis brandtii. The sequence continues at coordinate 1,544,703 of NW_005359352.1, read as the reverse complement.
AGCCTCCCGCCGGCTCAGCCAGGCTCTCGGTGCTGCCTGGGGGGGGGCGGGGGGGTGCTTCCTCACAGGACGCGTGAGCGAGTCAGGGCAACCGGCTAACGGGGGCAGCACTGAGGCCACACGGCCCGTCTGAGGAGGACGCGGGACACGGTCCGGCTCCCCTGCAGGGCCCGATGGCACAGGGAGGGAGTCACGCCGCCCCCAGGCCCCTCGAGGCCCACATCACTGGATCCCTGGCGCACAGTAGGGCAGGGATGCCAGCCACCAGCACTTCACCCTTTCGAGCCCTGGGCAGCGGAAGAGACCACAGCCACGCCTCCCAGAGCTCCACACAATCAGCAAAAACGAATCAAGGGCGAAGGGTTCTGGGCAGGAAATGTCAAAGGATGAGCGATCTCCACGGCAACCAGGGAACCGGAAGCCTCGGGGCTGGGAGCCCAGCCACCCTGCGCCCCAAAGCCCGCCAGAGCCCCCCGGGCAGGCGAGCCTGTGGCATGGACGTGGAGCCCCACCTCCCCTTCCCCAGCACCAGCACCCTCCCTCCCAGCAAAGGCAGGGCAGGGGCCGCAGAGAGAGCTGGTGGTGGTGAAGCGGCAGGTCCTTGAGATTCTGGGATGTTCCACCGCCAGCAGCTCCTGGCGAGCCTGGTTCCACACACCAGGCGGAGCACTGCCAAGGGGGGCTGCGACCTCGACCTTGACCTCGGGCCACGGTGTTGCTCATTCTGAGATGGGCAATGGGCAGGGTGACTGCTGAGGCCCACGGAAGGGAGACGGAGTCCCGGTGCCGGCGAGGTTTGCCCCGAGCCACCTGCGCACCTACCTGGCTGGCGTGGGTACTCCTCCCGCTCCTGCCGTGGGGTGGGGTGGGGCATCCTGGGATGTACCTGCCTGGCCTGGAGGTCGCTGTGGGGCCCAGGTTGGGGGGCGTGGGGTGCTTGTGGGATCCGGGTGGGGTGGTGGCGTCTCTCCAGACTGCACCCACGCCTGGGTGACCGCAGCACCCACAAGGCAGCTGGGTGCCCTCCTCTCTCTCCACACCACCCCGCCCCCCCCTTGAACCCCAAAAATGCCTCCTCCCGCTCCCTGCACTGGGCTCAGCCTCCCCCCCTGCCCGGCCCTCCAGGACCCTGTAGCGGCTCCTGAGG
>NW_005359352.1:1542068-1543305 GCF_000412655.1 Myotis brandtii | reverse complement strand
GGCGCTGAAAATTAGCGCAGTCACAGCCCACACCAGGCTCCTTCCTCGAGAAGGTAAATCCATAGCGTGAAGTGAAACCGGAAAGCAGAGCCTGTGGCCGGAGAGGAGGAGGCAGCCGGGGCCCCCCCACAGGCCACGCGCCCCCAGCTGGAGGCGGAGAAACGGGTTCTGGTCCCACCCTGAGCGCCCACCTGCCCTCACTCCCGGCTTCATCGCCAGGAGCGTCCTCCTCGCTCACCTGGGGCTGCGCCTCGGTCTCCCCTGCTCCTTCCTGTTGGTCTTTTTTTTGGGGAGGGGGGTTCCCTTCCTTCTTGAACTAAAGGTTTCATCCAGGTGAGGCCTGTGGACGAGTCCCCACCTGCATCCACCGCCGGCCTCTCCCACCGAGTGAGGTCGGCTCTCCGGGGACCGATCACCAGAGCAGCTGGGAATCAAGTGCTGGGCTCACCTCTGGGCCTGGGCCGGCTGCACGTGTCTCCACTTGTGGCGGGTGGTGTAGACGGGGAACCCCTTCAAGGGCGGGGGGGGGAGATGCGTCCGATGGGCCGCGGGCCCCGGGAGGCGGCAGACGCCGTGCCTTTAGCCACTGCTTCCCGCTGGTTCCATAGGTCCGTGTCGTGTTAGCGCACATTTCACGCTGACGGGATTGCCGTGCTCACGCCATCGCTGGAGGTCCCCGTGGAGCGGAGGAGGACGTGGATCTAGGATGCTGGTGCTCACACCGGAGCCCCGTGCGACCCTCCTGCCCCTACCAGGCGGCACATGGAGTTCAGACTCCGAAATGCTGTCAGGGTCCCGCCTCAGGCCTCCCGGCATTACGTGGGGCATCACACCCACCGCCTCGCCCCGAGCCCAGCCCTGAGCACGCGACGTGTGGGCAGATTTCACACCGAGCGCTCCGAGCGGGGTCGGCCGCAGGAGCCACGTCAGCCTGCACGTGGCGCTTTCAGAAGCCACGAGTCCCCGAGCTTCCACGCGGCTCTGGACATCGCATGGGCCTCGTCCACTGTGGAACTGCCCCGCGCTCTCCCCACTACCCCCTCACAGGCTTCCTCCCAGGACTCTCCCGGGGCCCCTGGGCGTCGGACACACCAAATGCTCCACGCGTCCTCAGCTGCGATTCCCTAACACGGTCAGACAAGAACGTGGCTGTGGACCACTTCTGGTTTTTGGTCTTTTTAAAAATATATATATTTTTTTAATTGATTTCAGAGAGGAAGGGAGAGGGAGAGGGAGA
>NW_005359352.1:1540767-1541839 GCF_000412655.1 Myotis brandtii | reverse complement strand
GGAGAGGGAGAGGGAGAGGGAGAAACATCAATGATGACATCACTGATCGGCTGCCTCCTGCACGCCACCTACTCAGGATCAAGCCCACAACCCAGGCCTGTGCCCAGACCAGGACTCGAACTGTCACTCCCTGGTTCAGAGGTCGATGCTCAACCACTGAGCCACAGGGGCTGGGCATGACTTTGGTCTTTAAAACACTGCTTGTTGGTGAAGTGAGCTCGTTATTCAGGGACCTGGGCCGCCCTGGGGCATCTGCTCAGGCCGGGCTCAGGGAACATGGCGAGTGTGTGCTAGGGCCTCCGTGGAGGACATGGCGCTAGTGACACAAGCAGGCACAGGCGCAGAGACACCCCGTGACCTGACTTACACGGGGAATCTTTAAACACATCAGATACCGAGAGGCGGGGAGCAGAGCCGTGGTTCCGGGGGAAGGGGGGCGGAGAATGTAGGTCAGAGGGACAGAGCTGCAGTTATGTGGGGCGGACAGGGCTAGAGACCTAACGTACGGCAGGCACTTAGAGCTGATCAGACCCTTGAATACCTGAAATGTGCTAAGAGACTGGATTTCAGGAGCTCTCATCACAAAAGAAACATGTCAGCCCGGCCGGTGTGCCTCAGTGGTTGAGCATCAGCCTAGGAACCAGGAGGTCACGGTTCGATTCCCGGTCAGGGCTCGTGCCCGGGGTTGTGGGCTCGATCCCCAGTGTGAGGCGTGCAGGAGGCAGCCGGTCCATGATTCTCTCTCATCATTGATGTTTCTCTCTCTCTCCCTCTCCCTTCCTCTCTGAAACCAATAAAAACATATTTAAAACACAAAAGAAATGCGCTCGCTCTGCGGGGGGGGCAGCTCCGTGAGGAGGCAGCTCCGTGAGGAGGCTGTGCTCGCTGGCTGGGCTGTCGGCTTGTTGCTGGTATGTGTGTGTTGCACACCTTAGGGATATGCAATATTTTTTTAATGAGAAGTGAAAGACGCATCTATCTCCGGGAGAGCGAGCGACCCCCGAGGCGGCCCCCGCGAGTAGGTTAGCGTCTGCGTGGGGAAGGACGGCAGAGCTGGCCGTCTCCGGGCAGC
>NW_005359352.1:1537754-1540649 GCF_000412655.1 Myotis brandtii | reverse complement strand
AGGGGTGCGCTGAGTGGTCGCTGCCGGGCAGGCCGCCCAGGTGACCAGGGGGCTCGCTGACCTGTGGCCGGCGGACTTCCTGGTCGGGTCACCGACCGTGAAATGGGAGGAAACAGAGACTTTCCACAGTCACGTCCTTCCATTCAGGCCGTTGGTGTGTCTTTGAAATGTGTCCTGGATGACAGAGTGTGTCAGACATAGGACTGTCACCCAGTAATGTAACAACAGCCAGGGAGGCCTGCAGACGGGGGGTGCAGCCTCACTCCACGGTCCTGCTTCCAGAGACGCCCCCAGGGGATTTGCGCGCAGGTCCAGGCACCGAGCCAGTCCTCGGGCAGCGGCCCGGGTGCCCGGCCTCGGGCTCAGGGTGGGGGCCGTTCTCCTCGCCACCTGCCATGGATGTAGCCGTGGGGGCTGAGCTCAGGCCAGAGCCATCCCTGGAGTTAAAGGCGGCTCCCAGCCGAGCCCGGAGTGTGTGGCCAGAGCCCTGGGCAAGGCCGCAACTGTGGGGATCAAGGGAGGGCTCTGCCCAGGGGGGCAGAGGCTGGGCCTGTGAGAACCAGCCTGACTCACGCTCACACCCACAGGAAGCAGGGTGAGCGCCCATGATCGATGTGCTGTTCAAACAAGACGCGGCCGCCAAGGGCACCGGCGCTTCCTTCCACGGCAAACATTCGCCCTCGCAGGCAAGCGACCCGGGAGCCGGCTTCCAATCAGATGTCTGCTGGCCACCTCGGGGGAGGGGGACAGGGGCTGACTTAGCCGTGTCCTGTGTGAGGCCTGCCGTGCCCACAGCGGGGCGGGCGCTGGGGGGAGGTCCCGGCTGGGCACTGTCCACACCCTGGGCACCGTCCCCGCCATGGGCGACACCCTGAGCCCCTTCCCTCTGTTCCCAGGGACCTTGCTCCTCGGAAACAGGCTCACCGTGGGATGTGACCTCGTGGTGCGCCTGGCATCCGGCAGGAGTGTGGGAGAGCCGGTTCCTTTCTCCTCCACCTGGAATTAGTCTCACTCTTCACATGAGTTCTCTCCAACGCGTGGGGCTCAGAGGAGGCGAGGGGCCCGCTCAGCCAGGCCTGCCCAGAGGGCCGGTTTCCCCGCCGTCTAAGTGGGGCGTGTCTGGAAGCACCGAGCCCGGAGGCGAAGCAGCCAACCTAGGTGCCGAGCCACATCCACTCTGAGGTCCAGAGACCTGGAGGCGGAGACCCTGATTGTGACTTCCCCCGGCGCCGGGTCCACCATGTGCTCACACAGGCGCGTCCACGGCGACAGCCGAGCCCCCTCGTCCCAGGTGGTCCCAGCCCGCCCGGCGCTGAGCCCCCTCCTTCCTAGCAGGTCCCCTGTGACCACACAGGGTCCACCCCAGGCAGCACGCGGGGTCCCTTCCTCTGGGCCCCCTGCCCTCCTCCTGCCCCTCCTGCCTCCGACCTTCCAGGCCCCTGGACACCACCCAGTCGCTGGGGGCGGTGACCATTCTCTCGGCTGCATTCCCCCCAGGACAGGCGGGTCTCCCCGCACCGGCACAGGGCAGTGCGCCTTTCTCTGCCCCGGAGGGCGGGGTCTCTGCCCCGGAGGGCGGGGTCTCTGCGGCAAGTGGCTGTGCCTCTCGTGATCGCAGATCCCTCCCTGCGGGACCTTGGAGCAGAGGAGGTCGTGGGATCAGAGAAAACCCCACGAGGCCACACGTCTCACGGATGCGTCCTGAGTGGCCGTGGGACAGGCGTGTTGCGATGGCCTGAGCCCTGAAGAAGTGGGGACACTGGGGTTCTCGTCCCGGCTCCGCCACCAACTCAGCAGGCAGCTTCGCCTCGGTCTCCCCGTCTGCAGAGTGGGGTTTGGGTAGAATCACCTCCGATCGCCCCGAGTCCTGTGCAGAGCATTTGTGAGTGTCACAGGCCGTAGGACATACACAGAGCATTCCGTGACCTGCACACAGAAGCTTCTCCTGCGGCGAGGCCTCCTGAGACGCAGGACGGTGTGTGCGTGGTGCTGGGGTCCGGAGGCCCCTCCGTGGCTGTGCGCTCGGGCGCTCCCTGCGCATCACACGCCAGGTGAGGGGGCCGGGCAGCGAGTGTAAGGGAGACTGACTGCTCTCCGTGATTCACATTCTGGCTGTTGTGGGAAACCGTGTATCTACCTGCAGGATGTTCCCACGAGCTGTCCGTGTCCGCGAGCGCATCAGAGTGATCACTCATCGCCGGGGTCATGCAGCCGCGCCGTGTTAAGCTCCTTCTGTTCGAGGCAACAGATTGAGAACCTGTAGGCTGAGCTGCCAGCTCAGTTTTCCATCTGCTTCTGTTGGGGTCCCTTCTTTCCTGGCGCCCTCTGGCCGCCTTTGTCCTCCTCTGAGGAGGTCCTGGCCTGGGCCCATGGACATTAACACGTTCAGCGCCATGGCAGTCACCGGTGACTGACACTATACTTTCCATCCGGACCGGTCAGTCCCTGGTGCCGCCAGCACATCAGTGACATCGGATATCGCAGGCTAAACGGAAAGGAAGACAAAACAGGCTTGGCGCCTAACGTGTTAAGGGGCTCACTACCTGGGCTCCGGGACCCTCAGCCTCCTGGGCTCTGGGACCCCCAGCTTCCTGGGCTCTGGGACCCTCAGCGGCCTGGGCTCCGGGACCCTCAGCGGCCTGGGCTCCGGGACCCTCAGCGGCCTGGGCTCCGGGACCCTCAGCGGCCTCGTCTCTTAAACGCACGTTGTTGCGAAGATGAAGCTGTGCCACCTCGTGATCATTGGACGGCAGACCTCATGCTGCTCAGCGTGTGGGAACCGAGCTGCCTCGCCGTGTGGCTCCCAGGCACCAGCACCCAGGACCTCACCTCCCGGGAGAGCCCAGCCCAGGCCCAGGTCAGCCACGGGGCCTCCAGGAGCTCCCCTGCCCCCCG
>NW_005359352.1:1536464-1537462 GCF_000412655.1 Myotis brandtii | reverse complement strand
CCGGCTGGGGAGCCAGCAAGAGGTGGGCTCCCCATCGAGCTGGCTGCGTGCTGGAGGCCAGGGGCCTGGCCTGCCCCCTGGGACCTGCTATTCCCACCTCCAGGCAAAGGCGACAGAACTCCCGTGGGCGTTCCGGGGAAGCAGAGTTAGGGACAAGCTCGGACCCCAAAAGTGCCTAAGCAGGTACACTTCCCAGGGAAGTTCCTGAATCAGCCTCCACAGGCAGCACCTCCCAGCTGCCTGCACTGGCAGGACCCAGAACCCAGAACCCAGAACCCAGCGTTAAAAGATGGTTCTCCTGTGGTTTCACACGCCACTGGCCAAGCAGGTCTCCTTGAATGATTGACAGTCTCCATGGCAACTGCTAAAGCCCAGCTCACCTGAAAGGCCCGCCCCCAGGGCCAGGGCCCCGCTGGCGGACAGTCTGACCACAACTGGCTTTCAGATCCTGAACAAAGGTGGTTTTGAAACGGCCCATCGCGCGGGAGGTGAAGACATTGTTCCTGAAACCAGGTGCCGAGATGACACATCCTTCCCCGTGGCGGTTGGGCTTCAGCAAGCGGGGCCTGGGCCTGGGGAGCACTAGGTAGTGGGGTGGGGTGGTGGGGGGTGTGAAATGGAGGCACCTCAGCCAGGCCGCCTGCATGCACTTCCTGGAGGAACAGGAGCCAGGGGAGTGGCCCCGGGCCCCCCAGGTGGCCGCTGGTTGGGACAGCCCCACAGGAGCGCCCCTGAGAGCACGGCCGCCTGTTGTCGGGGCTCAAAACGCTCTCGCCTACGCCCTGGCCCGTTTGGCCCAGTGGATAGAGCGTGGCCCGAGCACTAAAGGTCCCGGGTTCGATTCCGGTCAAAGCACGTACTGTGGTTGCAGGTTCCCTGGCCCTGGTAGGGTACATGCCAGAGGCAAGCAATTAATGTTTCTCTCTGTCTCTCCCTCTTCCTCCCACTCTCTCTAATAATCAACGGAAAAATATCCTCCGGTGAGGATTAACAACAAC
>NW_005359352.1:1533562-1536373 GCF_000412655.1 Myotis brandtii | reverse complement strand
CCTCCGGAGCCCCTGTCCATGTTCACAGGGTTGTTTCAAGTGCATTTAAGCAAGAAAGGGATTGAGGGAAAGTCACAGCCACGAGGAGTGCCCGGGGGTGGACCGAGCGTTCCCAACTGCACGGCCCTGCCAGATGCACGACAGTGACGGGAAGGAATCGAAGAGAGAAGGGACACGGTGCCCTTTGTCCCCCCAGGCGGGTCCTTTCTGTTCCCGCAGCGCCGGCCAGCCCCTCCCCGGGGCCCGGGAGAAATGGCTTTAGCGAGAGGGCTCACCCTTGCTCATCGAGGGGACTAGAAATACACGGCAAAGAACCCGCCAACATCCCGAGTGAGTGGCTGTGACGGGGACAGGCCCGCTCTCCGTCACAGCCCGCGTTGGGAAACTGTTACCTGCACACACAGGGGCTCCTGGGCTGTGGGAATGGGTAACTCTGGGTCCGTGCCCTTTAGAGGAAACGGGACAGACGGACACGAGGCAAACAATGACCTTCCCTGGGACCAGTGGACAGCAGGGGCCGGAGCTGGTGGGGGGAACCAACTCCTCCCTCTGGGGCTCAAGGGCGGGGAGGTTTGCAGGATGGAGAGGGGGGAGGAGGGGGATAAGAAAAGATGTCACTAGCACCCTGGCCAGTTTTGCTCAGTGGATAGTGTCAGCCTGCAGACTGAAGGGTCCCGGGTTCGATTCTAGTCAAGGGCACATGCCTAGGTTGTGAGCTCGAACCTCAGTGTAGGGTGTGCAGGAGGCAGCCAAACAATGATTCTCTCATCATTGATGTTTCTATCTCTCTCTCCCTCTCCCTTCCTCTCTGAAATCAATAAAAATTAAAAAATAATCTATATATATAAAAGGCTAATGTGCTAAGTGTCTGACCATCCGGTCACTATGACACGCACTGACCACCAGGGGGCAGACGCTCAACGCAGGAGCTGCCGGGCTGCAGTGACTTGGCAGCAGCGGTTCTTGGGTGACACACCCGGAAACCAGAGAGGAGGGAGCCCGATTCCTCACTGACCACAGGATTCCACCTTCGGCCGTGGGTTATGTTGTTGCTGGGGCACTGTCAGCCCCGAATCTGGTTACTGCACACTTGTGTTTGCATTCCACACTCTGTACGACAGCAACTTTGCAGAGTGCCCTCTCGCACTCCGGGACCCCTCGGGGGAAGTCAGAGAGCTGGTTTCGGCCCGATCCCCACAGGCCAGGCCGAGGGACCCCACCAGCCGGAGGGACCCTGCTCACTCCGCAGACGCCGGGGAGGGACCGTGGGAGGTTGGCTCCAGGACGTGTCCAGTCCCTCTCGCCCAGTCCCGCCCCGCTGGCCACCTTCTAATGAATTTCCTTTCAATGTGCACGAATCCGTGCACCAGGTCACCAGCAATAATAAAAAGAAAAGGAGACACTGGAAGCCCAGAAAGGGGAGCTCCAGCCACATCTGGAGGCACACGCTGACCTCCGTGGTGCCCTGTTAGCAAGCCCGCCACCTCCATGCAGCCCAGGGCAGAGGATCATGGGAAGGAAGGGGACACTGATCCGAGAATCTTCAGGAAAGACCCTAGAAGCAGGACAGCGGGCAGCGTGCTCAGCCAGACTTTCGGGCCTCGCCAGCCGATTCCCCTGGCGCCGTTGTTGTCCCTGATGAAGACCCACCGCTGTTTTACAAAGGGGCCCCCGCTCCTGAGAGACCGTGGAACACATTTCTGTTTGAACCCGTCACGGCGTGTTTACCGAACACCTCCCCGCGCATATCCTGTCGGCGGCTATAAATACCCCCAGAAGCTGCGACTCAGCAGGAGCCGAGGGAGGCTCCACCTTCTGGTTTTCCTGTCCCTGGTCGGTTGGTGCTCGGTGAGAACGTGCACCTTCTTCTTCCAGGACAGGCGCAGCCACGCGAGCTGCCTCGGGTTTAGTTTCTGCGCAAAGAGCCGCACTGACACGAGGAGGGCGGACCATGGCGCTCGGCCAATGTTCTCTGTGGGAGCTGGGGTCGCACCATCCCACACACGGAATCACAAACCCAAGTCCAACATGAGCCACACGTCGCTGAGGTTTCCAGCTGGGACAGAGGGGAGGGCGCCTGCTGGCCGGCGGCTCCAACGGGAGGTCAGCAGCTCGGCCCTGGCCTGGTGGCTCCGTGGGCTGGAGCATCGTCCTGTCCACCAAAAGGTGTGGTTTGGTCCTCTGTCGAGCCACACGTGGGAGGCAACCGATCTGTTTCTCTCTCTCTCTCTCTCTCTCTCTCTGCCTCCCTTCCTCTCTCTAAAAAATAAAAAATCAATTTTAAAAAGTCTCCTTGGGCCTGACCAGTGCAGCTCAGTGGCTGAACGTCGACCTATGAACCAAGAGGTCACAGTTCAATCCCCGGTCAGGGCACAGGCCCGGGTTTCGGGCTCCATCCCCAGTGGGGGGCGTGCAGGAGGCAGCCCATCCATGATTCTCTCTCATCATTGATGTTTCTATCTCCCTCTCCCTCACCCTTCCTCTCTGAGATCAATAAAAATATTTTTAAAAAAATAAAGGTGCAGAGTCACATTCACAGAGAACACGAGAGCGCACAGACCGAGGGTCCAGTGTGGCTTTGAGCAAAGCGGCTAAAATCCACTCGGCAAACAGCTCAGCTCCGAGGCCCGCTCGCGTCCTCCGGGCAGCGCCGGGCGGCTCGGAGCAGCGTGTTATCGGTGGCGGCAATAAAAGCGCACGAACTCGCTCTCTGCGGACGGGGAGCCTCCGGCACCAGCTGAGCCGGGCTGGTCCGAGTGTTTACAACAATGTGCACTTGGCCCTGTGCTCCGCTCTGCTTGCCCGCATCAC
>NW_005359352.1:1532227-1533363 GCF_000412655.1 Myotis brandtii | reverse complement strand
CCTGTGGCTGGCAGAGCCAGGCCGTGTGCCCGCCCTCCCAGCGGCTCACCTGACAGCTACAGCGTGGCTTTGGGAAAGGGGTCCGGTCAGGTGGACAGAGGACAGTCCCATGGAGGGACCCCACGGCAGAGGCAGGCGCGGGCCCCTCGGCTCAGCTTCCTGGTGACACTGCCCCTCATCCTCGTCCTTTCCTCGGGTTGGCATGGCGATGGCGACAGCGATGGTGTCAGGCTCCCCTCGCATGCATCATCCCACATGGAGGGGCGTCTCGCCGTGGGAGACCTTGGCCCAGCCGCGTTTCTGGGAAGAGAGTGGACACCAAGGATTCTAAGGGGTGACCAGCAGCCCCCCCACTTCTCCGTGAGGGGAGACCACAATCCTGTCCCCACGGAGATGCTGAGCATCCTTCCCGTGGCCCCGGCTCTTCTCAGTACAGAGACCCCTGCCCCGCCTGGCGTGGGTCCCGGGGTCACACAGCTCTCTTCCTCCATGAGCCCCTCCAGAGCTGTAAGGAGAGTTAGAATGACCTTGACCCAGTGATCAGATGGAAAGCACACCCACACATGCACCACAGGACACATGCACACACATGCGCACGCACATGCATGCTATGTACATGTATGTTTTCACATGGTGGGGCTCACACTGTACCTACAGTGTTACAGGCAATCGTGTGCCCTGACATCACAGCATCGACACCTCTGTAGCATTCACTCCTCTTCAGGTGATTTTCAATGTGTTCTTGTTGCTCCCAGGAGCCTCTGCACCACGGCCCGCTGTGGGGAGGAGGGAGGGCGCCCCTTCTCAGCCACTCACCTCCGTGTCGGTGCCCTTGGCCGCAGGCCGGCGCCTCCTCAGAGCGGCAGCGTGAGGCCGAGACCACAGGAATTGAGAACTAGGTCGCTGTGGGGGGAGGTCGCTGCGGTTCCATCTCACGGGGCGGCTGGAAAGCCCCGGGCCCCAGCGCCGGTCACCAGTCCCAGGAGGCCGTGGGTGGTCAGGGTCGCAAGTGCATCCACGTGGGAGACGGGCACCGTGCAGGGCAGGGCTCAGAGTCCACAGATCCCTTCATTCAGCCACGGTTTCCTGAGCCCCTTCCAGACCCCGAGGCCGCTCAGGCGCTCAGGCCTACCGAG
>NW_005359352.1:1527883-1532035 GCF_000412655.1 Myotis brandtii | reverse complement strand
ACCGGGCCAGCGGAGGCTCTGGGAGCTGAAGGATTTGATCCGCTGGTAGGCAGCCCAGCCCCGAATTTGGTAGGAAAGCTGAGCCTCAGGGAGGGGGAGGCCGGCCCAGGCCACAGGCACCGGCTCCAGAACCTGTGGGCTGGGCAGCACCGAGCCCCCGCCGGGCACAGGAGGTGACAGGCTGCGCTGGGGCCCGCAGGTTCCAGGTGACATCGGGGCACAAGGCCAAGGCCCTGGGTGGGTGCAGGCCCCGCCACGAGGGAGCGACACGCGGAGGAGAAAGGGGAGGAAAGCAGCTCTCGCTCACTCCCACCAAACGGAAGAGGGACGGCCAGGGGTCAGCGAGTTCACACACCCAGGCTGCTCCCAGGCGGCAGGGAGCCAAGGCCGGGACAGAGGCCCACACGGCTGGGCAGGGGCAGGACGCGGGAGGCGGCCTCCCGCTGAGCTGACCAGGAAGGCTTCCTGGGAGAGAACAGTGATTCTTTCTTATTTGTATTGATTTCAGGGAGGAAGGGAGAGTGAGAGAGAGAGAGAAACTTCAATGATGAGGGAGAATCGTGGAGCGGCTGCCTCCTGCATGCCCCACACTGGGGATGGAGCCCCCAACCCGGGCCTGTGCCCTGACCGGGAATCCAACTGTGACCTCCTGGTTCATAGGTCGACGCTCAACCACGGAGCCACGCCGGCCGGGCAGAGCAGTAATTCTTAGGAGCCAAGCCCCACACGAGGGAGAGCTAAGCCACGGAAGGGGATCGCCCCCTCGGAATAACGTAAGAGGATTCTAAACGAGACGAAAGCCGGCGTTCCGTGTGTGAGCTGTCGGTGGTGGAATGGAAACGCCCTCAGAGGGAGGGACGTTCTGAAAAGGTGCCTGTCAGGGGTCCTCATGAGGTCCTTGTTTTCACTGAATCGTGAACTATGGAGAAGTTCTGTTTTTATTTTAAAAAACAAGAAAACAACGCAAGAGATGACACAGAAATAGGCCACGTGACGTGTGTTCCTTCCCGTCGGTGTCACCGGCCAGAGAGAGGGCGGCCCCTCGTTACCCGCGGGCTCAGCGCCTCTTTGTGTCACCTACACGCGGCCCGGGTTTATTTTGCTGCGTCTCTGCCACCGTTTTAACCATTTCAGAGAACTGCTCCCGCAAGTCCAAGCAGTTTAAAGACATGAGACTTGGCCGGCCGGCGTGGCTCCGTGAATGAGCGTCGCCCTATGAACCAGAAGGTCAGGGTTCGATTCCCGGTCAGGGCACCTGCCCGGGGTGTGGACTTGATCCCCAGTGTGGGGCGTGCAGGAGGCAGCCATCCATGACTCTCATCATGGATGTTTCTCTCTCTCTCTCTCTCTCCCTCTCCCCTCCTCCTGAAATCAATAAAAATAAGTTTAAGGAAAGAAAGGAGCCTTGGGCTTGGGGATGGAGATCATTGCCCCGATTCCACTGTTTCAAATCCAAGGCGTCCTCTGGAGGAGGGAGCTTCATTAGCCAGAGGCGGGCGCCGGGCCCCTTGACTGCAGAGTCGCCCACGATTTCTCTCACCTGCAAACTGCGGCCTCTCATTACCGCCTCGCGTCTTAAAGGGGGGACGTTGTTAAAATGGCTAATAACGTCATTACCGAGCTAATGGCTGATCGGGTGTCTGGTCAATGACACCCTAATTCGTGGACCCCCCCCCGGTTCTGAGTTTTGAACTTTGATAGTAATTTGTTAGGGAAACACTTTCTCTCCCGAAACTGCGTTGATGTTTGGGAGGCGTTGGGTTGTTGTTTTTAATCCCATTCTGTTTCTTTTTCTTTCTTCTTTGTGAGGAGGAAGGAGAGAAGCAGCATTTAGAAACCCGTCCTTTGCTGCATGAATGTCTTCACTTCCCAGAGAGCGAGAAAACCATTGTTTCCTGTAATTGGACAGTTTGATTGGACGCAGGTGGCGCAGAGCCGAGGCAGCCGGAGCCACGAAGCCAATTTTGGCGTCAAGCGCGTTTCCTCCCGTCCCCGACTCCAGCAGCACAACATGTAAATCGGCGCCGCAGAAGCCAGCGATAAATTTAGCTCCCGTTCCCCTAACGAGCACCTGGTCTGCCCTGAAGGGCCTTAGCCCAGGGACGGCGTGCGGCGCTGGCGAAGTTGCCCTGAGATGCCCCGGCACTCACTCCGCAGTGCTCCTGCGGCCACGGGGCGGGAACTTGTGAGCAACCTGGAAGCATGTGCCATCCCTTTAAAATATCAAGAGAATGCCCTGGCCGGTGTGGCCCAGTGGTTGGGTGTCGACCTAGGAATCAGGAGGTCACGGTTGGATTCCCAGTCCGGGCACAGGCCCGGATTGTGGGCTCGATCCCCGGTGTGGGGCGTGCAGGAGCAGCCGATCCATGATTCTCTCTCATCATGGATGTTTCCATCTCACTCTCCCTCTCCCTTCCTCTCTGAAGTCAATGAAAATGTATTTAAATATGAATATGATTTTGTTTTTCCAGGTGAGGTGGCCTTCGCGTTGCTCACGGTGCACCACCTCGAGGTAATATTGGCTTTCTTTCAATATTTGTGAGTCACAGGCCAAGTCAACGTGGCCCCACGGAGGAGTCATGGGTCCTGAGAAGGGACCAAAAGGGGAGGTGGGCACGGCCGGGAGCCCCTGCTCCACCCGCCTGCCCCTGAGCCCTTCCCTCGCTTCTTTCCCGGGCACTGGCTCTGGCGCAGTCGCCTCTGCATGGCCGCTGATGAGCAATGATCCTTCATCGCCCACGAGGAGACGGAGGCCCAGGGAGGCCATTGCTTGGACCAAGGCCACACTGTGAGTCAGGAGCAGAGAGGAGCACTGGCCCAGCCCCACCTCCCCCACCACCCAGCACTGTCCCTGTGGTCCCTCCCTGCTCTGTCCAGGACTCCCAGCGGCCCCGGGGAGAAGCTGGAGGGGGCGGGGCGGGGGGAAGTGGGTCACTCGTGCAGACCACGCTGGGCTTGGACCAGTCCGTCTCCTAAAAGCACAAGAGGGGCCTCGGGCAGTGGACCGCCCACGGGCACTGGACACGGGTGGGTGGGGGAGGGCACAGGATCACTTTGTCCTCTGCCCTCTGAGGTCGGCAGCCTTAGCCCATTTCACAGATGAGCTCATAAACGCCCAAAGGCCCCACAGCACCGAGCTGTCTGCACCTGAGCACAGAAGAGCTGCTGTGTCTGTTCTGGGTGGGAGGGCGCGGCTGCTGGGGACCCTCACACAGCGGGTGCTTTCCCACCCGCGAAACAGCGCCCCAGGGAGGGCAGGCCTGAGAGTCCTCGGGAGGACTCCGTCCAGCAACCTGTCAGTTCTCCACATCCCTGTGGGACAACCCAGCAAAAGCCACAAGCGTAGCAACAGAGAGAGAGAGAGAGAGAGAGAGAGAGAGGCCCTCATCAGCCTGAAGGCAGATGATTTCCTCTTACGCTGCCCTCTTCTCGGTCAGCTCGGGGCCGCACAAGGCACAGCCTCTACGTATCCTCCGTGAGATGGTGTCTCACCCGCCTCCCGGCGCGGAGGACGGAGGGCGGAGGGCGGAGGGCGGAGGACGGAGGACGGAGGACGGTGCCTTACCCTGCACACGTCTCAGGGACCCTCGGCCCAAGGGAGCTCTGGTGGGAGAGCCAGGTTTCCCAAGCGCCTTGGGGACAGTGCTCAGGCCACCCTGCCTGCTCCTCCTCCTCATCCCTCCTCCTCATTCCTCCTCCTGCTCCCCTCCCCCTCCTCCCCTCCTGCTCCTCCCCCTGCTCCTCCTCCCCCTTTTATAAGGATGATTTTTTAGAGCACTTTTAAGTTCAGAGCAAAATCAAGAGGAAGATACGGAGATTCCCATATACCCCTGCCCACACATGCACAGCCCCCCCCCCTATTATTAACTACACTCACCAGAGAGGTACATTTGTTACACGGATGAACCTACATTGAGCTGCTCCCCCTTCTCCCCAGGGCACTTCCGGCCCCGGGTGGGCAGCGGCGCCCAGCAGAGCCGCTCTCAGTGAATGTTATCAGAGGAAACACTTGAGGGCCCAGAAGCAAACAGGCCCCCCTGCACCTGCCGGCACCCACCTCCGCGCCCGGCGCGTCCAGGTGTCCTGGGAAGAAAGGGCCCTTTCAGGACCCGCCGGCGGCTCCCGGGCCAGGTCCCTCCAACAGGCAAAGAA
>NW_005359352.1:1526896-1527843 GCF_000412655.1 Myotis brandtii | reverse complement strand
CGCGGGCCTGGGAGGGTGAACTGGGGCAGAGCCCGAAGCCGCACGCGTGGCTGGGCACTCAGCTCGCAGGGCTTCGGGCTGGGCCATCCGGGGACTCACCTCACCCGTACACCTGCGCCCCGTTCCCCTCACAGCCAAGACCCTGAGCAGTAACGACCGTCCGTTCTCCTCTGCAGATGGGAGCCCAGGCTCAGGAGGCGAGGCACCTGCCCCGTCACAGCCAGGGGTGACCTGGCCCGCAGGCCCACCGGGTTCAGTGCCCTCAGCATCCCCCCCCCCAGGCCCCAAGGACAGGGTGCAGGGGGCACGTCTCCGGGTCAGGGGTGGGAGACGGGATGTCACGTGCGCTGACTCGTCTCCAGGAGGAGCGTGTTGGGAACATTCATGCTTTCTGTCCAGGTCACACGGCCCGGCCCCTGCGGTCACCTCTCCGGTGAAGAAGGGGGTTCACCAGTGGGGGGAGCGGGGGGCTGCCTGCACGGAGGTAACACAGCACTGCCGGTGTCAACGTTAGAGACACGCACACCTGCGCTTATTGAGCCCAACTGTCGACAATCGCCAGGAACAGGATCTCAACAGACTGGGAGAATGCTCTGGGGATGGCGGTCTCGCGCCTTGTTCTGTACATGACAGTCCAGTCACAGGAGGGGCCGCAGGCGGGTTACCGGAGCTCCATGGGTGACGGATTAGGGGGGCGAGAGAAAGCAAAGTGGGGGTGGCTCTGGGACTGGATAAGCCAGTGGTTCTCCACCTTGGCTGCACATTAGAATCCCCTGGGAATCTTTTTAAAATCCTGATTTCTGGGCCTCATCCTCTGGAAATTCTGTTTCTTTGTTACTCATGTTGTGGCCCCACCCCATAACAAAGAAACAGAATTTTCGGAGGATGAGGCCCAGAAATCAGGATTTTAAAAAGATTCCCAGGGGATTCTAATGTGCAGCCAAGGT
>NW_005359352.1:1525925-1526780 GCF_000412655.1 Myotis brandtii | reverse complement strand
TAGAGCAGCGGTTCTCAACCTTGGCTGCACATTAGAAGCACCTGGGAATCTTTTTAAAATCCTGATTTCTGGGCCTCATCCTCTGGAAATTCTGTTTCTTTGTTACTCATGTTGTGGCCCCACCCCATAACAAAGAAACAGAATTTCCAGAGGATGAGGCCCAGAAATCAGGATTTTAAAAAGATTCCCAGGTGCTTCTAATGTGCAGCCAAGGTTGAGAACCGCTGGACTAAGAAGTGAAATGATAGACACGTGTTTCTTTTGCAGAGGTGGGTGCAGGTAGTTAACAGCCACAATGAACAATAGCGATACAACAGGAACAGATGACAATACCACTGAGGGAGTTTGCGGTCTCCGCCCCGAGGGTCCAGAAAAAGGGAAGTGACCCTGACATCTCACCATCGATGCTCAAAGGCAACAGGCTCGGTTCGGATCAAAGCTGATCTGTCAGGGAGATGCCGGGGGCCCGGCCTCCCACCATGAACTGCGGCTTTCATGACACTTTCCATTTCAGACCCTCCTGTGGCCCCTGAGGCCCCTGGGTCTGCAAGGCCCCCGCAGGCCTCCCCTGAGAAGCCGGGTGAGCACGTGGCCCCTCTGTCCGATCACTGTAGCCAAGGTGAGCTCCGCTTCCCCACGTGCACACCGTACTGGGGGGGTCAGTGGTTAGACACGTCCCAGCATCCCCCTGGAGCCCACGAGGGAAGGGCAGGGTGGCATCTCGTCCCTGGGCGCCACTGCCTCCCTGTCTCCTGCTGGGACTGAACTTCCCGGGGACGTGCCCTTTCCTGTGGCCGACTGAGTGCACGGTCACAGGCCCTGGCCCCGGCCAGGTGCTCCTCCCCAGCCCGCCGC
>NW_005359352.1:1523559-1525586 GCF_000412655.1 Myotis brandtii | reverse complement strand
TGTTGACACGGCCCCCGCTCCCACCCAGCGGGAGCTGGACGGCGCCGGGAGGAGCGGCCCGCACCCCCTCACTCCCCCACCACCACCGGGGCAGCCAAGGCTCGTCCAAGGCCACACGCACACTGTGGTCAGAGGCCAGGGGACACTGGGACGCTCTCGCTTCCGGATTTTTTTTTTTAAGAGACAATGTGCCCGGCTGGCGTGGCTCAGTGGTTCTTATGAATTTGAACCGGACACGCTCCGTCCATCCACTGGGCAGCCGTCCACTGTGCTCGGGCTCCCCGCGCGCTTTCCGCCTCCTACTTCGCTTTGATCTTCGAGAGCCCTCAGAGCGCGCAGCCAAGGGCCCTCGAGGCCGGAAGCACCGGAGCAAAGGGCTGCTCACAGGAGTGGTGACAGGGCCAGCTGGACGGCGCCGGGAGGAGCGGCCCGCACCCCCTCACTCCCCCACCACCACCGGGGCAGCCAAGGCTCGTCCAAGGCCACACGCACACTGTGGTTGGAGGCCAGGGGACACTGGGATGCTCTCGCTTCCGGATTTTTTTTTTTTAAGAGACAATGTGCCCGGCTGGCATGGCTCAGTGGTTCTTATGAATCTGAAAAAAGACAGACATGGTAGAAAAGCTTATGAATGAATGAACGAACGAATGAATGAATGAATACAATGCGTCTGGCACTAGCCAGTCCCGGTCCTCATCTTTGTACTTGGAGGTGATGCCGCATCTGCAGCAGCTCTCTGGGGACCAGGAGGAAGTGAACGTCAAGATGAAAACCAACCCGGTTCTTGGAGGCGGCATGGGAAGTGCGGAGCCTGGGAGCCTGGGAGCCGTGGTCAGCAGCAGCTGCTTCTCATGAGAAAAACAAGCCACTGTTTTCACCAGTGACAGCCTTTTATTACTTCAGGAGACCACCCTAATGACACCACGTAACACGCATGCTTTGCCTGTTCACTTTTATCCGAAACATGTACTCTCCCCCGGGCTCTGCTCTCCCACTCAGCAGGGTGCAGCTTTCCAAATTCAATGTACATTTTATTTATACACACACACACACACACACACATACATATACACATACATATACACACATATATACACACATACACACATGTACACACATACATATACACATATACACACGCACATATACACACATACACACATACACATATATACATACATACACATACATACACATATACACACATATACACGTGCATATATATACACACGCACATATACACACACACATATATATACATATATACACTAGAGGCCCAATGCACGAAAATTGTGCAAGGGGCTTGGGCCTTGCAGCCCTGGCGGCTTGCCCCGGCCCTCACAGCCCCGGCTTCGTCCAGAAGGTTATCTGGCTGTCCGGTCTAATTAGCATATTATGCTTTTATTATTATAGATTATTGATTTCAGAGAGGGAAGGAGAAGGAAGAGAGAAAGAAACATCAATGATGAGAGAGAATCATTGATTGGCTGCCTCCTGCACGTGCCCCACTGGGGATCCAGCCCACAACCCGGGCATGTGCCTGACTAGGAATTGAACCATGACCACTGAGCCACCCTGGCTGCGTTTCATTCAATGTATTTAACCTGAACAAAACCAAATGGTTCACCCACATCTCCCACCCCTACCCAGCCACCACTCTGTCCCCTGTACCATGTGCTCAGTCCGTGTGTCTGTTTATCTGCCCGATGTCCATAGCAGGTTCCCATGTAAGGGAGTACAGGGCCCTTGTTTCTCTCTGACGTACTTCACTTCGCATAACGCCTGGAGGTCCGTCGTGTCGTCACAATGGTGAGATGTCCTCCGTGGTTGTGGCTGCGTGATGTTCTGTTGTACACAGCTCCCTTCTGCTCTGTCCCTTCTTCTATCGGTGGACACTGGAGTTTTCACGCGTGGCTACTGTAATGACACAGCAGCGCACAGGGTGCAACTGCCCTTCTGAGTGTTCTTCTTCAGATAAACACCCGGGAGTGGGCTTGCTGGCCGCATGGCTGACCGGTTTTGATTAT
>NW_005359352.1:1521059-1523057 GCF_000412655.1 Myotis brandtii | reverse complement strand
GCCACCCCTTCCTGCCCTGGTGAGCGGCCACTCGGCTCCCACGGAAGTGCAGCGAGAGGCCAACACCCGCTGCAGCCAGGCCCGGCCCCCGGTTTGGCACCTGAACCAACCTCGGAAATGCACACCAGGCACCCAACCTCACACCCCAACCCCAAGCCCGCGCTGACAGAGCGACAAACACCTCTGCTGGGCAGAGAGGGACAGACGGACGACCAGGGACCTAGGAACCTGGCACAGGCGCGAGCATCTGTGGACCAGGGAAGGCAGCCCGTCACAAGCAGCTGCTTCCACCTGGACGCAACTCGTGCGGTGCGCAGGCCTGTCCCCTGGGACTCGTGTTTGCTGCCTCTCACCCCCTAGACGGGCCCTGCGAGCCCCCTCGGCCTGCCAGGCCACCTTCCCCAGGCCCACCTGGAGTCCCTTTTCCTTCACTCGCTCCCTGCCCAGCCCCGAACCCGGGGCCTCCACGGCCTGTGCCAGCCTGGGCTCCCACTAACGGGAGCTGGGGCTGCACCTGTGACTTCCCCCAGCCTCCGGCCTCGGGGACCCAGACCCATGGCTCTACGCGGGCCCTCCTTTCAGCCCACCCCACCCGCCCCCACCCCGGCTGGAGGAGACGCGCTGTGGGCACCAGGCTGGCTCCCCCGCCCGCCCTTCCACCGCCCCTTCCTGCCCTGGTGAGCGGCCACTCGGCTCCCACAGGAAGTGCAGCGAGAGGCCACACCCACTGCAGCCAGGCCTGGCCCCCAGTTTCGGCACCTGAACCAACCTCGGAAATGCACACCAGGCACCAACCTCACACCCCAACCCCAAGCCCGCGCTGACAGAGCGACAAACACCTCTGCTGGGCAGAGAGGGACAGACGGACGACCAGGGACCTAGGAACCTGGCACAGGCGCGAGCATCTGTGGACCAGGGAAGGCAAAGGGTTAACATCCCACCGGGTGGAACTGTGTGGGCCTGTGCCCGCCAGGCATGCTGGGAGCTGAACCCCCGGGAGGAAGGGGTCTCCCTCTTACCTGGCACATGACCACCACGCCCGGGACAAGAGTGAAACTGTGAAAACCGTGGGAGAGAGGAAGCGTTCTCATGGAAGGACAAGGAACGAATCGTTATTATTAAACAACAAAGATGCAAGGAAGAGCCCAGCACAGAACCAGCAGGACCAGGCACCTGGTCCCGGAAACCCATGGGGGTGTGGCTGTGGGACACGGGAGCAGCTCCAAAGCGCTCCTGGGGCCAGAGCTGATCAGTGTGAGCAACAAAACAAGCAATGCAAGCCTGGCTGGTGTGGCTCTGTGGTTGGGCGTCGACCTGTGAACCAGGAGGTCACGGTTCGATTCCCGGTCAGGGCACATGCCCGGCTTGCGGGCTCCATCCCCAGTGTGGGTCGTGCAGGAGGCAGCCGATCCATAATCCTCTCTCATCATTGATGTTTCTCTCTCCCCCTGAGATCAATAAATATATGTATAAAATAAACTACAGCAAAGCACATTTAAAGAAAAATAGAGGCAGAGATGTCTGGCTCTCTGTCGGGCACTCGGCAGCCTGATGGGAGATGCTGGTGTGTGGAGCCCACCTCCGGTCAAGCGAAGGAGAAGGCCTGGGCGGGGCCTGAGCATCGAACACTCCTGAGTTCCCACAATGCTCCGGGGCGGTGGGGGCCGAGGCCACGAGCCAGGTGCCACCTGAGTGAATCCACGGGCTTCCGGGAGTCCGTGGCCGTGCGCACACATTCCCGCTCTGACAGAATGAGCGCGAGCTGCGGGCTGACCTCCCAGCCACGTCTCTAAAGCTTTCATTGTCGGCGGGTCCCTGCCCTCCGCTCTGGGAGGCGGGTGTAGCCAGGTGCTGGGGGTTCACGTTTCCTCGGGTTGTGAACATGCAAAGCGGCCTGGCCAGCTGGGGACGCAGGTGTCCACTCCCTCCAGCGGGGGTCACTGTGGCCTCAGGGCCAAGCCGGCCCTCCTGCCACCGCCGGCCTCCCAGCCGACAGGA
>NW_005359352.1:1516085-1520903 GCF_000412655.1 Myotis brandtii | reverse complement strand
CCGGACGGAGGGGAGGCGTTTCCGAGGGGCGGGCTGGCCCCCCGCCAGCGGGTCCCCGTCCCATGGGACACACACCTGCGCAGGTGAGGGAAGAGGTGTGTGTAACAGTGTGTGAAAGAGAAACTGCACCATAAACAAGCAGCTGCTAACACAGGTGTTTACAGGCGGAATCATTTCCCGGCTGCTCCCTCCCAACCCGCTGTCGGTCTCCGGTGGCGCCCGCGGGACTTCCCTGTTGGCAGAGGCACGGGAATGGCCCGTGGGGGTGCACTGCACGAAGCGGGGTCACAGGCGGCTTCAGGTGCTCCCCCCCGGGTTCCCGGCTGGAGTCACGTTCATGTCTGTCACCTGCTCAGACGGCCCGGCTGCTCGCACTTCCTGCTCGGCTAAGGCTGCCCGTGGCCACCGGGGGCTTCCCAGCGGCACTGACCTTCCGGGCCGGCCATTCTCTCCCCCGGGAAGGTCACCATTCCCATGTGAGGGTCACTGGTCCAAAGTCACAGAGCTTGTAGGTGGACGCCAGGGCGGGCAGCAAACCTGGGCGGGCCCAGGGGACCCGGACACTCAGGGCCCCGTGCTCCCTGTGGGAGAGACACGCCCTGCAAACGGGCGCACGCGGTTTGTTCTGCCTCCTGGAGGGTGGCCCTGCCCAGCGGGCACAGGAGGCCGCGTGTGAAATGACAGAAGAGAAACTCGCCCTCCCGGAGCTGCACCCCTAAAAGCGCCGCCGGGCACCCACCGGGCATTCCCGCAGCGTGAAGTCTTCAGGGAAGAGGAGCCTGAGCACACGCCACCCTGTGCGGGGACCTGCGGGAAGGAGGGGACTGGTTTGGGGCCAGTGCGTCCGGGTGGGTAGCTGACGGCCTGCACACCTGAGAGGACACATCCTCGTCCTCGGGGACCTGCTCTCGGATCAGCCAGGACCCCCAGGGTGAGGGGGGGCTGAGGGGCAGGGACAGGGTGAGAAGGGGGTGGGGGGACCCTCGTTTGTGGGGGGAACAGCCCTGGCCACACGAGGGACAGGCGTAAGGAGACCAGAGGCCAGCACCGGACCCCGAGCACAGGCCGAAGCGACGCTAGCCTCTCCTGTGCCCTGTCATCGGCCTCGGCCAAGCCGGTGACCGTGGCAGCTTGGGGGACGCGGGGGCTCTGTCCCCCTGGATAGGGCAGGACTGAGCGGGCAGCCAGCAGACACTGACCAGCGGGCAGGGGCTACTAATGGGGAGGCCTAACGGCTGGGGCGGCAGGGTGAGCAGGAGGGGGCCCCTCACTCCCAGAATTCTCAGGGAAGCCCGGGAGGGGCTGAGCTGCCCGCGGGCACCCAGGACGAGGGCCCGCCCGTGGCGAGTGGAGAACTTCGGGCATTTGCCTTTCGCAGCCTTGGGTGGAGCTCTCTCTACAGACCGGGGGGAGACACTGTCACTGTGTTCGGCAGCGAGCCCCCCCCCCCCCGTCCAGCTGGGAGAACTCGGTTTCCAGACGGCGGTGGAGAAACCACTGGTCAGCCTTGACGCCCTCTTTGCTTCACTCACCGACCAGCCCACTGCACAGATGAAGAAACTGAGGGTCAGAGAGACCCCGGGACAGTCACGGGCGCGCATGCATCGTGAAGGCTGTGCAGGGTGGAAGGTCAGGGGTCTTCCATCTCTGCGACACGCTCTCCTGCGGGAGGGGCCCAGTGAGCCGGGGGAGCTGCCCCTTCCTCCCAATCCCTTCGCTCCTCCGGGGCCGGCTCTGCCGCTGGCAGAGGGGCCACGGGGCATGGACACCCACGGAGCTCCCCGCCGGGGCTGAAAGGTTTTCCGTTTGGATGTGACAGGATCTGTGACGCGCCCCTGGAAGATGGATGGTGCCTAATTAGACATTATTTTATGTCGTTCCAACAAGATGACCTCATGTAATCACAGACCTGCTGCAGGATTGGAAATAACTGGGACGCGGGGAGGTTCTCTCCGCCCCCCACGTTGGAAGCTCCGGGCTTCACGCTGACGACCTCCGCCTCGGGCGCCTTTCGGAGGGACAGGCAGCCCAGCCGAGGGGGGTGAAGCTGCCCCTCCCTCCCATCCCTTCGCTCTTCCTGGGCCGGCTCCACCGCTGGCAGAGGGGCCACGGGGCACGGACACCCACAGAGCTCCCCGCCGTGGCTGAAAGGTTTTCCGTTTGGATGTGACAGGATCTGTGACGCGCCCCTGGAAGATGGATGGTGCCTAATTAGACATTATTTTATGTCGTTCCAACAAGATGACCTCATGTAATCACAGACCTGCTGCAGGATTGGAAATAACTGGGACGCGGGGAGGTTCTCTCCGCCCCCCACGTTGGAAGCTCCGGGCTTCACGCTGACGACCTCCGCCTCGGGCGCCTTTCGGAGGGACAGGCAGCCCAGCCCAGGGACACGCGGCCTGTCCAGACGTGTCTCAGCCAGTGAGCGGGTGTTCACGGCCCTGTGCCCCCCGAGCGCCTCCAGCAAGGAAATGACCCTCCAGGGAGCGCACCAGCCCTTGAACTCTATCTGCTCAGGGACACACCGATGAGCAAACACCCACACTCACTCACGCACACGCTCATGCACACTCACACACACGGACACACTCACACACGCACACGCTCACGCACGCTCACACACATTGACACACACGGACACACACATGCTCACACACACTGACATACACATGCTCACACTCACACACGCTCACACTCACACTCACACATGCTCACACACATTCACACACAGGCTCTCACACACTGACACATGCTCACACACACGCTTACACACACACACGCATACACACTGACACACACATATACACCCTTACACTCACACTCTCATGCACAAGGGACACACCGATGAGCAAACACCCACACTCACTCACTCACACGCTCACGCACCCTCACACACACTGACACACACATGCTCACACACACGGACACACACACGCTCACACTCACACACGCTCACACACACTCACACATGCTCACACACACACTGACACACTCACACATGCATGCACGCACAGACACACATGCTCACACACACTGACACACGTACTCATACACGCTCACACACACACTCACACACTCATACATGCTCATGCACACACTCACACATGCTCACACATACATACTCACACACACGACACATGCCCTTACACACACACATACGCATACACACTGACACACACACACATATACACGCTTACACTCACACTCTCACGCACACACTGACTCACACACAGGACAGGAAACTCACACACTCCCAGGGACGAGTGTGACATGAGCTGGTGTCTGGTGTTAAACTTAGACCTGCCCTCACGCCCGGCCGTACCCTCTGGCCGATGCTCTGTCCCAGTGCCAGCGGGAGGCCTGGCACCCCGGGTCCCTGCGGGCGTTTGGAAACAGATAAAACCTGAAGGGCCAGGCGCCTTCCGGGTGAGGGTGTGTGACCAGCTCGGACTCCGATGCTGAGGGTGTCACCTGAGCTCCCTCCTGAGCAAACACCTCCCTGCCCTGCGACCCTGAGACTCCCCCTGGGACCTGGGGCTGCAGCCCAGGCGCTGGACGAAGCTCAAGGGCCCAGGCCCTGGCCGCGCCCATCGCTCCCCGGGTTCGGTTCCGGGTCCCTGGCCAGCTAACTGCACCCCAGGCTTTTTCTTTTCGTATCGGCGGGGGCTGACTTCTCACTCCTCGACGTGGTGGCTTTGGCGCCCACGAGTGACCCGGCAATGCAGGGAGGTGGCTTTGCCAGGGGAGGACAGCGCCTTCAGGCCCAGGGCTGTGCTGTCAGCTGGAGGCCAGGGCTAATGAGACCCACGGGCGGAGACGCGAGGAGCCGACACGCAGCTCCTCAGCTCCAGTGAGTTCCAGCGGGCCGCCCGCACATCAGGGCTCCGAGGGCCGGGCCGGGTCAGAGCTGCGGGCCTTCCCCCGCCTCCGAGCCTCTCCCAAATCCACCCTCAGCTGCTCTCAGTGAGCTTCCAAACACACCATGACCACACGCTTCCCACCCAAAACGGCCACCATGTCGCCCGCGCCCTGCAGGACAAGGCCAGAGCCCTCGGCACAGTGCCCAGGCGCCACCCTCTGCTCCCCACTGGGTCCCAATTCCCGCTCCTGCAGCACCTGCAGCCCCGCCCACACAGGTGCACAGGCACGCGCGTCATGCTCATGTACAGACACGCACACGCACAGGTGCACACCTGTGTGGGTGGACACAGACACACAGAACGGGGAGGGCATCCCCTCCAGCCGTTCTGTTTGCAGCCACTGCTCGGCCCCCAACAGCCCTTCCTGGGCTCCCGCGGCCCTGCCCTGACTGCAAAACCCGCCACCAGTCACCGCACCTCCTTCAGGTCTCGGTTTGCTCGTCTGTAAAATGGACGATGCAATCCTACCCATCGCCCCGGGAGTTACGAGCTCCACGTGGGAGGGTGTGGCTGGAGTCCCTGACAGTCTGGCGTTGGAGAGCTTTGCAAAAAGATAAACTGATGCTGTTCTTTCTGCCATTTCCTTTTTGGGGAAAAATATCGTTTGATAAAATATGTTATTTAAGGTAATATGTGATGGTTTTGTGAGCTTTATTTTTAATGAATTGATCAATATTTTAAAGTGCATTAAAATAACATTTTAAAAACGGGTCAGTTATAACTTCTAACGCCGTGAGAGCAATAGTCACAACCCTCCACACAAAAGCTCTCGGGGCCTCAGTGACCTGCAGGCGCACAGAGGTGCCCGGGACCGAACCTGGGGACACGCGGGTCCAGTCACTCACCACGCACGGCAGCCGGCGGGCCCCCAACGCGCGTCAGAAACGCAGACCCT
>NW_005359352.1:1514926-1515875 GCF_000412655.1 Myotis brandtii | reverse complement strand
CCGGCGCCCGGGCCTGCGGGGCCGACACCCAGCGGGACGTCCCGTGAGGACGTCTCCTCCCACCACACAGACGCAAGAAGTACCCAAAGCATCATGGGTCACGCCCCAAAGCAAAGCATCATAGGTAATGCTCCAAATCAAAGCACCATGGGTAATGCCACAAAGCAAAGCATCATGGGTAGTGCTCCAAATCAAAGCATCATGGGTAACGCCCCAAAGCAAAGCATCATAGGTAATGCTCCAAATCAAAGCATCATGGGTAATGCCACAAAGCAAAGCATCATGGGTAATGCTCCAAATCAAAGCATCATGGGTAACGCCCCAAAGCAAAACATCATGGGTAGTGCCCCAAAGCAAAACATCATGGGTAATGCCCCAAAGCAAAGCATCATGGGTAACGCCCCAAAGCAAAGCATCATGGGTAATGATCCAAAGCAAAGCATCATGGGTAATGCTCCAAAGCAAAGCATCATGGGTCCAACCCCAGGGCAGGTCTGTGGAGCACAGAGCCCACGTGTTGGAAGCTCTGGGGGTCTGTGTCAGGCCTGATCCCATAAACCGCTCCAGGTGAGAACCAGGACCCATACACGGGGCCTGCTGGGGCCTCGTCCTTGGTGGTGGTCTTGCCGCCCCAACCCCGCTCCTGCCCCCGACCCGCCCCAGCCATACTCTGCAGCGCCCCTGACCAACCGCATTGCACTACGGCAGCCCCTGGGAACTGACCCCCACACATGAGGCGAGAGCTCGGGGACCCCAGCCGCTGGGGACAGACCTGGCGGACCCTCCCTCCCCGCCCTGCCCTGGCTCCAGCCTCCCGACGGGAGAGACTTGGTGAGGCCGCTGGTCCCTGGCATCTGTCCTGGCAGCGGAGCTGAGCAGCCCAGCCCACCTTTCGGGAGACGCGCTGGCTCCTGGGCACGGGGAGGACCCGCGGGGCTGGGAGACGAGC
>NW_005359352.1:1512901-1514586 GCF_000412655.1 Myotis brandtii | reverse complement strand
CACCCTCCGCGGGCGGTGCTGCTGAACCTGCAGCCTGGGCTGCTCCAAGGGCTCCCGGGGGGAGCTGCCGGTGGAGGGGAGGCGGCTCAGAGCCGGTGCCCATGCCGGTGCTGCTGGTTGCTCTCCCCCTGCCCCTCCTGCCTTGCCCACTGAGTCCTCCTCCCAGGGGGACGGAGATCAGGAGCCCGGAGGGATGTCCCCGGCTCCTCTGTGCCGGATCCCGCAGTCTCACTGGGGCCCGCTGGTCTCGCTCTGCCTGGGGAAGGGGCTGGAGAAGTGGGGAGCGTGGGAGAGGAGCGGAGCTCGAACCCAGCACCCAGCGGCCTCAGACCAGGTGCGCTGTGTGTCCCAGGGCGGTGGCATTCACGTAGTATTTCTGAACTGGACACAGGTTTACAGACATTATGCCCTCTGATCCTCCCTGCAACCCCACGAGGTAGAAACTGCGTGAACGCACAGGCGGGGAGCTGACATGTAAACTGCCCGGGTGCCTGGCTGGCCTCGCTCGTGGGTGAGCGTCGACCGAGGAACCAGGAGGTCACAGTTCAGTTCCAGGGCAGGGCACCCGCTGGCATTGCGGGCTCGATCCCCAGCGTGAGGTGTGCAGGAGGCAGACGATCCATGATTCTAATCATTGATGTTTCTCTCTCTCTCCCTCTCCCTTCCTCTATGAGATCAATAAAAGATGCAACTACACACACACACACACACACACACACACACACACACATCCCAGCTCTCTCCACGCTGTGCTTTTAGTTTTGAGTCTTCTCTGCTCAGAAGCTGGATTTACAGTTTTCAGAGAACATTGCAGCCGTCCCTGGCACATGCTCTCCCTCCTCGTTCTTTCTTGCTCAGCCAGCCATTCCTCATTTCTCTCTTTCGCTCCCCCAACCCCTCCCTCTAGTTCTTGTCTCTCCTTCTCCGCCCGGAGCCAGCTCTGCATGTGCAGCCCCCTCCCTGTTCTGCAAATGAATGTCTCAACATAAAAAGTTATTAACTTCACTCATTTGGGGGAAACGGGTTCATGCCAAGGTTAATTGTCTCTCCCTGACACGTTTTCCGAGCCCACCTCATTAGCTATTTTTGAAAGTGGAACAAGCTCAGGGGGACATCGGGGCAGCGGCCGGTGCAGGGGAGCCGCTTGGTCCAGACACCCAGGCTCCGCCCGGGTCCCCTCCCAGAGGTGACAGAGGCTCCAAGGTCAGGGGTCAGGGGTCAGAGGGCAGAGGGACTTTGGAGGGGAGACCAGAGGCCTGAGTTCCGGGGCAAAGACTGGTCCCCACGGTCCCAGGAGCTGCAGGGGGGCCACGCCAGGGACAGGTGTCCACCCCTCCCCATGAAGGAGCGCTGCCTCCTCCTGGGACCCCCAAGTCACAGCTCTTCGGGGCACAATAAGAGCGGCAGGTAGAAACGGGCACCTCTAGAGCCCCGACTCCCAGGCCTGCCCCGCGGGGCCGGGAGCCAGACACGTCGGCCGAGGGACCGCAAGGCCAGGTCCGTCCTCGGGGCCCCAGCAGCCAGGCCCACGTGTGTCTGTGATGGATGTCGGCCTCCAGCCCAACACCCCAACTCGCGTGGCCCCAGAGCCCCTCCCCCTCCACATTAGGAGCAGCGGTGAGTAGGGGAGGGAGCAGCTCCGTCCAGACAGGTGCCGGCCTGGAAGTCAGACTGCGGCGCCACCT
>NW_005359352.1:1508807-1512662 GCF_000412655.1 Myotis brandtii | reverse complement strand
CAGGAGCCTCCAGCCAGCAGGCCCCGGCTGCCCAGCCCCTCCCCCCGCTGTGACCCTCCTCCCTCCAGGGCACCCTTCCCATCACCTAGGCCCACGCCACCATCAGTGCTGACCGCCTGGGACAGAGCACCAGGCCTCGGAGACCCGGCGAGACAGGAGTCCAGAACTTTCCCAGCCGAGCCCCCTCCCAGCCAGCTGCTTCCAGACTGACAGGCGAGCGCTGTGGGCCCGGTTCTGGCAGAGACAGAACAGCTGCCCGGGGCCAAGGCCGGTCACTTCGGGAGCCCCTTCCTCCGGCCCAGCCCCACCCCCGGGCGGGCGGCCTTGAAAACGGAACACGCTCAGGGGGTCTGGGCGGAGGCCCCCCTGCAGCTCCTGGACCTCAGAGGTCAGCCTTCCCTCCCCCAACCCAGACTTCGAGTTTCCCCCGGCTCCCCCGCCCTGAAGGCCCGACCCCTGACCTCTGACCTGGGACGGGAACCCAGGTGGGCGGAGCCTGGCACCTGGATGCCAGGACAGCTGTCAACCCCACCCAGCCAGGCACCCTCCTTTCTAGGGAACAGCAGCGTGGGGCTGGGTGCTGACCCGAACCCCGAACTTCCTGTTTCTATAAACGGAGCTACCACACGGGGCGGGGCCCCCAAACCAGTTCTGACCTGGCCCGAGAACGGCCTTTCCCGGGACTTCAGGGGCAGGAGAAACCAGGCCCAGGGCCGTGAGCGCCCCACCGGCCGTCAGCCCTCAGCCCCGGGCGGGATGGATGCGCTCGGCCGCCTCCCCCTGGCATCTCGGGTCAGACTCCCCTTTCTCACACCCACCCCTCCTGAAGGCGCCGCTGGGCTGGGGCGCGGGATGGGGCCTCAGGTCCCCTCTGGCTCTTCCCTAAACTGCTGCTCTGGCTACCAGCCTCCCGGGGCGTGTGCTGAAATGACGGAGCGGGGCCTCCGGGGCACCGGCCGTCCGGAGCAATGCCTGGGCTCCAGCACAACCAGGAGGTGGTCCCAGGCCGCCAGGAGCCCGTCACCTCCTTCAAGTGGGTCTCAGCCCAGCCCCAGCCCGCACCTGGCTCCAGTCCTGTGGCAGCGTCCCTCCCTCCCTGCCCCCGACTTCCTTGTGGGGGTAGGAATAGGGCAGCCGGGGGGATGAGCCCTGAGGACACCTCATAACCCCCCCCCCACGCTGAGCCTGAGGATGAGGGGCTTCGGGGGTAACCACGGAGCTGGGTTCTGAAGGGTGAAGAGGAGTTTGCTGACGGGAGCAGGAGGACGTGCAGTGAGGCAGCAGCATCTGCAGAGGCTCCGTGCCTGGGAAGGAGCCCGCCTGCCTGGGGCGCTTGAAGCTGCTGTGCACTGACACCCACACATGAGAGGGGGCAGGTGGGCAGGAGGGGGGGCCAGGCCGGCTCTGCGGGGTGACTGAGGGCAGTTAAACAGAAGAGCCTCAGAGCCTGAATGTGGGCTGGGAGGC
Organism: Myotis brandtii; assembly: GCF_000412655.1. Lineage (NCBI taxonomy): Eukaryota > Metazoa > Chordata > Mammalia > Chiroptera > Vespertilionidae > Myotis > Myotis brandtii. The sequence goes on along the minus strand of NW_005359352.1, from coordinate 1,511,195 downwards.
CGTGCAGAGGCCGGGCCGGGGCCGGGAGCCGCGGGGACACTGTGGTCACCTTGAACCAGGGGCGCTGCAGCTCAGGGGGCCGCTTTCTCTGAGAAACCGAGTGCAGACCTCGTCGGAAGGGCTCTCAGAGCCTCCGGCGCCTGGTCCCCGGGCCCCAGGCAGGCAGGTCCCAGCCGGTGACGTGGTTGGCCCGTGCGTTTCTGTGAAACCAGAAAAGGTAGGCCTTGCCCGTGTGAGAGGTGGGGAGACCGAGATAGAGAGAGGCCGCGTATCACGGTGAGGCAGCGCCGCGCCAGGAATAGCTCCGCGAGCGGCCTGGACTCCCACACAGGCCACACGCCTTTGATGTGGGCGCCACAGCTGCACGCGTTTCCTGCGAATGCACCTGGGCTGCTGTGGTGCCTCCCACTGTGGGCGTCTGGTGCGAGGCGCCCCCCCAAAACGCGCCACCCGCCCTCCGAAGCCAGCAGACAGAGCCGTGCGCAAAGGAAAAGGCCTGTGCAAAAGCGAAGGCCAGAAAGGAGGCGTCACAGGGAGTTGATTTCAGAGAGGAAGGGAGAGGGAGAGAGAAAAACATCAATGATGAGAGCATCACTGACCGGCTGCCCCCTGGACGCCCCACGCTGGGGACCGAGCCCACAACCCGGGCCTGTGCCCTGACCGGGAATCCAACCCTGACCTCCTGGTTCATAGTTCGACGCTCAGCCCCTGAGCCACAGCGGCTGGGCAGTCGGTGTGTCTTATGCTCAGCGAAGCGCCTGTACTGGCCAAATCTCCAGGAGTCTTTAGGGGTGATGACAGCGTCCGCTCCTGTCACTCAACCAGCTAAAAGGCCGTGAAACGCTGGCAGTTACGATTGCTGCCTGTGCTGAGTTCCCGGGCTCGCTGAGCGCTCTGCAGTGCTTTGCATGAACAGCGGACGCTTGACCAACTCCGGGGTTAAGGGTGCCCACTTCCCACCACTGTGTAGCAGGGGGCCCCTCATCCATGGGTTCCCAGCTGGGAATCCAAATACAGTTGCCCCGTGAACAGCAGGGGTTTGAACTACCAGGTCCACTTATATGTGGATTTTTTAAAATTGGCGTTGTTCAAGGTCAACTGTATCACTTCATGTCCGTCCAAAAGGTTGCGGGTTTGATTCCCAGTTGGAGCGTGTGCAGGAGGCAACCAATCGATGTTTCTCTCTCTCTCTCTCTTTCTGTCTCTCTAAAAATCAATGGAAACCACCATTGTTGTAAAAAGAAATGTCATTAAACCCATTACACAGATGAGAAAACTGAGGCTTAGGGAGGGGCAGGGACTTGTCTGAGCTAACTGTGCTACTAGTACACACGGTCAGAGCTGGGATGAGCCCCAAGCCTACTGAGGCCATTGCCAACTTTCTCCCTCGCCCTCACCTGATTCCTATGGAGGACGCAAGAGTTCAGGTTTCACCCACCGCTCCAGGGAGCCCCCTGCCCGCATCCCCGTGTCTCCTTAGGGGTCTTCTCCCAGCTAGGCGGCACCCTGGTTGTCCATTTGGTCTGCTTCCCGCAGACGGGGGCCCCAGGACCGCTGTGGGCTCCGGGTGCCGCGCGGCCCCTCGCTGTGTCTAGCACAGAGCCCGGTGCCCACGGAGGGGGCAGCCGATAGGCGCGGAGTGAGTCAGCCCGTTCCTCCCGGGGTGTCGTCTTTATTCCTCACAGACCGCACCTAACAAGAAAAGCCACCAGCCCTAACCGGTGTGGCTCAGTGGATAGAGCGTCGGCCTGCGGACTGAAGGGTCCCCGATTCGATTCCGGTCAAGGGCATGTACCTTGGTTGCGGGCACATCCCCAGTGGGAGGTGTGCAGGAGGCAGCTGATCAATGTTTCTCTCTCATCGATGTTTCTAACTCTCTATCCCTCTCCCTTCCTCTCTGTAAAAAATCAATAAAACATACTTTAAAAATAAATAAATAAAAAGCTCTTTTAAAAAAAAAGAAAAGCCACGAAACCTGCCACTGAAATCCAACGTGTCCTTCTCAACTTGGTGCTGAGGCCGGACCACCCGGAGCGTCAGGTGAGCGCCGGCCGCTGGGCCCCGGCCAGGCCTCACCCTCCCAGGGGCCCCCGCTCTCCAGGCAGGGTCCCGTCCCCACAAGTGACAAGCTAGACAATTAAAGACACTCAAACCTGACCGGCGTGGCTCAGCGGTGGAGTGCAGGTAGACCTATGAACCAGGAGGTCGGGGTTCGATTCCCGGTCAGGGTAAATAAAGACACTCACCTAACCCACTGCCTACCAACATTCTGGGCAACTTTGAACCTGGGCACAGGTCCTGCCCGTGGGAGATGCTATCCGAGGCGTCACTGGCACAGCGGGCTTTTCCGTGCGCCTTTGGAAATGCCCCAGAACATTTCCATGCGAC
>NW_005359352.1:1508457-1508742 GCF_000412655.1 Myotis brandtii | reverse complement strand
CGGTGCCACTGACTCAGGCTCTGGTGCCCCCAGAAAACTCCCTCGCCCCCAGGCCCGGTGCACCAGCCGGGAGCTTTCGGTTCTCGGTGAGTGTGCGGGGTTTTCGGTGTCACCTGGGCGGGGAGGCGGGGGCCTGGCAGACCGAGTCAGCACCGGCAGCCCAGCCGGCGGTGAATCACGCACCGCGTGGCCTTCCCAGTCCCAGTCCTGGAGCTGCTGGGAACCAGCAGCAGCTGCAGGAAGTGCGAGCGCGGTGACCACAGAGACGCCTTGGGGCCTGGCACA
>NW_005359352.1:1507063-1508330 GCF_000412655.1 Myotis brandtii | reverse complement strand
CTCCTGGCCACCCCCCAAGGCACCCACCCCAGGAGGCGCGGGGACCAGCTGTGGGTCAGGAGGAGCCAGGAGCACCCCGAAGGCACCCGCCCACAGCCCTGGCGGCCAGAAGTGTCCCGAGGGAGAAGGGGGCCCAGAGGCTGTGGTCCCAAATTCCTGGCCTGTGTGGAGTGACAGCCGCCGGGGCCACACCAACAGGCAGTTGGCGTTGGCCCATGCATTTCCTCACCCTGGTCCCTGCCGGGGACATGACCAGCCCGGGGGTGGCGAAGGCACATGGAGCCAGTGAGGCGTGAGGTACCACCTGCGCGGCTCAGACCCCCTCACAGCCCGAGGCCGCAGCGATGGAGAGAACAGTAGCCGGGCGGCGGCACCAAACCCTCCCCACACGTTGCCCCTGCAGCGCACAGACTCCCTGGCATGAGGTCGGATTGGCCCATGTCCCAGATGAGCAGACTGAGGCTCAGGGCTGCTTACCCTCCTGGGGGCACAGGACGCATGGGGGGGCCCAGACTCTAGGTCTGACTGCCTCTCTGTGCACCCCGAGTCGTACACCCTCTCTGTGCACCCCGAGTTATACACCCTCTGTGCACCCCGAGTTATACACCCTCTCTGTGCACCCCGAGTTATACTCCCTCTCTGTGCACCCCGAGTTATACTCCCTCTCTGTGCACCCCAAGTCATACACCCTCTGTGCACCCCGAGTCATACACCCTCTCCATTTGTGCTGGGGAGGAAAGAGGGCGGTGAGCAAAGCCAAGAGCCGAGCGTGTGGTCGGTGTTTAGTAACATCCTCCGTGGCCAGGGCGGATGCCAGCTCGAGCAGCCCCATGAAAGGGGAACCCCCTCTTTGCACCCCAAAGCAGGCCCAGGGATCTTCCAGAGGCAGCCAGAGCAGGTGGCCTGCTGGCGCTCACTCCTCTGTGACAGGCAGCATCTGCACTTGAACCTGGCACAGCCCCGGGGAGGAATGGCTAGGGGGCCCAGCGGGCCTTCCCCAGGCTCTGTGCTGAGGGGGTCCCCCTCCCGCCTCGGAGAAGCCGGCGGTGCCCCTGCCCCAGGGCTGTGCTGGCTGCTGGCGGGCTACCTCGGGGGCAGCAGGAGGGGTTCGGCGGCGGCTGATTCACCCGGTTCCTGGAACTCCGGGGCGAGAGGATGCTGTGGGCAGGCCCTGACTGTATCATCGGGGCCGGGCTGCAGCAGATGGTCCCGTTTGAAAAAACACTTCCACGTGGGCTCAAAATAGCACAGCGCTCCCCATCAGCTG
>NW_005359352.1:1506149-1506381 GCF_000412655.1 Myotis brandtii | reverse complement strand
TCGGCTAGTGGAGCCCAGGCCGCGTGGCCTGAGCGGGGAGGACCGAGGGGGGCACAGCAGGGGAGTCAGGACACCTCGGTCACTCGGCTGCGACGAAGGTTTGTCTGGAACGGAGGGCTTCTGCCCAGGGACCCCGTGTCCTCCAGGATGACCAGCGAGCTGTGCTGCAACCGCGAACCACCGGCTCTGCCGGGAGCCCAAACGCTCCGATTTGTGCCAGGCTGCGGGCAGG
>NW_005359352.1:1505452-1506007 GCF_000412655.1 Myotis brandtii | reverse complement strand
CCCCAGGCCAGGCCCTTCCCGCAGGCAGGACACAGCCCTGGTGTCTGCGTGTAAAGCAGCTCCGTGTGGGCAAGTAGAGGCCGGCCCTGAGCGGCTGGGTCTGAAGTCACCGCGGGGTGAAGCCGCGGGGGACAGTGACCACTGAGGTCCTGCCGGCTGCCTCTTAACACCAGTTCATTTACATATTTACATAAAAATAACATGAATGCCTACTAAAGTCTGCAGCTCTAAGTCAGCATAGGGGTTCACTCTCGTCTTCACACTTCCTTACTGGCAGTCTCTTTCTCTGGCTCCCAGTGTACATGATTTATTTATTTACTAGAGGCCCGGTGCACAAACTGCGTGCACTCGGTGGGGGGGGGGGCCCCCCCCCCCCCCCCGGCCCTGACAGTGACCATGTGGTTGGAATCACCCCTGGGCACATGGGCTCCTGTTTTTAGGTCAAACACATGACTCTCCTCGCCAGCGCTCGCTCCTGGCCCGCGAGGAGCCTGGCCCACCCACACTCAGACCAACGTGCCTGCCGGGCCCGCACCCCAAGGAGCGCCGTGTCTC
>NW_005359352.1:1504118-1504536 GCF_000412655.1 Myotis brandtii | reverse complement strand
CTCTTGCCCCTTCCTCCCCCCTCAGCCTGGGCCCCCTCCCGCCCTGGGTGCGGGGTCCTTGCCTGGTGCCCGAGTCTTAGGTGGGGCCTGTCCCCCTTGCTGAACTCCTGGAGGCGAGCTTACTGCCTGCTGTGTCTCCAGCATCCAAATCTGTCCGTTTCTCCCCAATCTGACCTCCACCCGGACTCCTGCTCCGCCTCCCACAGCGACACAGAGGAAACTCCCACCCACCGCTCGGCGTCGGAGTCCCCTCAGGCTCGAGTTGTCCACAACCACTCCTGACCCTCACAGACCTGCTGCTCCGGAGTCTACAACAGACGGCGTGGACACGCCACCTCGTGACCTCGCCCCTGACCCGCCCGTCCCCCGTGCCCTTCACCCCTTCGCAGAGCAGGACACCCCCCCCCCGCCCGGGACC
>NW_005359352.1:1502327-1504083 GCF_000412655.1 Myotis brandtii | reverse complement strand
CTCCCCTCGTCCCCTCCAAGTCCTCCCCATCCCAGGCGGGGGGAGTCCCCTCCAGCAATACTCTGGGGACACAAACAGCCTCCCACGCGGCTCCTTAGGCCCGCGTGGCCAGCCACGGCCTACCTCTCCCGATTCCATTCCCTCTCTCTCTCTCTCTCTCTCTCTCTCTCTCTGGAGCAATGTTCTCGAATCTGCACCCCGCGCCGCCCACCCCTGCACACACCCCTTCAGCCCAAGCTGTCCTCCTTCCCTGCCCCGCCACACTCCCCCCCAGAAGATCCTGCATCACCCCTCCCTCCCCCAGCTTCCCCACCACTGTCCTGAGTTAACCCTGTTTGTACCCGTTCATGGTCATGTGGTTAACTGGTTGGCTCTTAGCTCTCCCGCTGGGCTGGCCGGTGGAGCGGGGGACAGCGAGCAGGGCAATGCTTCGCCCTGGCAGGGGCCTCATCTGGGCCGCGGGGCCCGCCCACCTGCTGGACGCCCAAGGCCCAGCCACGTGACAGCGTCCAGGCCTCCTTCGTGTCCACACACCCTGGGGTGGGGCTCCAGCCCCCCAAGCCTCCTGCCCAGGACAGAGCGCCACCAGCCAGGGACGGCATGCCGGCCAGGCGTGTCCACCGTGGGCCTAGGAGGCCCCGTGCAGAGGAAGCGCAGAACACACATGGGGGATACGGGCAGCTCCTGCCCTTGGTTCTGCAGAAGCTTTTTCTGACCACGAGGGCAGGCGAGCGAGGCGCTGGCAGCTGGGGGCCTGCCTGTCCGACAAGCCCGTGTCCTCGGCCGAGCTCCCGGGCAGGACTCGGAGTGGGTACGCCCTCCTCTCGCTGTGTCTGTGAGGCTCCGGGCGGGCGAGAAGGCGGAGCTCCCTGATCCTGCGCCAGGGAGGTGCTGCTGGGCCTCTCTCTGCTGCCAGCATCTCTCCCGCCCCCGCCAGCCTCCCCCTCAGGCTGCCGGGGAGTGGGCTGGCCAGAGACACCGCCTCCAGCGTCCGAGCCAGGACCTCAGGCCACAGAGCGGGGCTCTCGCTTCCAGCTCCCGCCTCCGGCCCGGCTTCTCTCCCAGCGGTGAGCCCGTCCCCATCATCCAATGCCAGCACTCTCTCCAAGGTCATCTCTCACACACACACACACACAGACACACACACGCACACACTCACATACGCATGCATACACACATACACACACGTGCGTACACACATATGCATGCACGCACACTGACGCTGCATTTGAACGCTGTTCCCCAGGAAACTCGAGTAGCGAGAGGAGGAAGATCACTGGACAAGAAGCAAAGCAGCCTAATTCCAGAACGCGCTGCAATGCCCGCCGCTCAGGAAAATGGCCGCAGGGGGACCTGGAGGCCGCCTCCCGGCAGACAGTTGCCGTGTGGACGCGCCCTCCTTGGAGAGGCGAATCAGGGCCCCTCGGCCTCGCTCCTCTGCTTCTCGCAGGAAACAGGCTCAGCAGGGTGCGCTCACTCTCAGGTGTACTCACCCACCCGGAACCAGCCCCAGAGGAGCCAGATCCACGGCCCCCCAACTTTTAGCCATGCCCCCCCACCCCACCCCCGTCTGCCCCTCTGGTTTCCCTCTCCATTAGGGACTGCAAGGCAAGTGCAATCCCAGGGGCTCCCCCTATACCCGCTGCTCCAGCAGGTGGGGTCTGTGGTCTCCTTGGGCCCCTGGAACAGAAGGCCCCCGAGTCTGGGTGGGCCCCGAGCTGTGCGGGGCCGGGGTCTGCAGCCCTGGGGACCCGGT
>NW_005359352.1:1499801-1502040 GCF_000412655.1 Myotis brandtii | reverse complement strand
AGTGCGCGGCGACACCGTGCCTACCGGAAGCCCAGCCTTCCCTTCAACGGACCGAGCGCCAGTCGGCACCTTTCACTGCGATGGGCGCGAGGCTCTGGCAGCGGAAGGAGCGCCGGCAGCTGAACCTAACCCTTCACAGCCCACGGCTCACGGCTCACGGCTCACGGCCCACAGCCCACGGCGCGGCCAGAGGCCTGAAAGGAAGGAGGCAGGGTGCAGCGAAGCCACAGCCCAGCGGCTGAGGGGGTGATTCGGAACTCTGTTGTCCCGCCCCTATCATTCTTCACCCCACTTAAATACATACATGTCGATGTCAGAGAGAAGGGAGAGGGAGAGAGGAACATTAAAGATGAGAATCATGGATCGGCTGCCTCCTGCACACCCCCCACTAGGGATCGAGCCTGCAGCCCGGGCCTGTGCCCCGACGGGGATTGAACTGTGACTTCCTGGTTCGGTCGACGCTGCTCACCCACTGAGCCACACCGGCCGGGCTTTCACCCGACTTGTAATTCCTGCTGTAGTTCTCTATTCTATATGCTTAGCAGCACCTGGGACCCTTCCCTAACGGGGAGGGACACAGGGAAACACATGAAGCAGATGATGAGAGGAGAGGGGAGGGGAGGGGAGAGGAGAAGGGAGGAGCTGAACAATGAGCTGGCGGGCGGTCCCCTGACTAAGCGGGAAATCTGACCCCACCCTGACGTCCCTGGGCGTGTGCCCGTGTGTGTGGCCGTGTGTGTGCCCGTGCGTGTGCCCGTGCGTGTGCCCGTGTGTGTGCCCGTGTGTGTGTCCGTGTGTGTGCCGTACACATGTGCCCATGGGCATGTCCCCAGCGGGCCAGCTAAGAGGCCGTTTGGACAGGGCCTCCTGGGCTCCCCAGAACCGCAATCTTAGGGATCTTACAGGGTCTCGGCTCCCGTGGTCCCAGCCCCGAGAGAAGTGTTTCTGCTCCGACGAGGGCCCGCAGCGCCAGGGTTGCTGGAGCTGAGGACACGCCCATCCCGGGCCCTGAGGAACCCCTGGTGGGAGGAGCGAGGCTCTGCTCCTACCCGGTCCCTGGCTCCGGACAGGCTCCGGGCCCACCCAGGCACCCTGCGCGAAGGCTCCCACATCCCCACACCGGCTCCCACAGCTCCCTCCCTCCGAGTAATGCCTGCCCCCCCTCAGGCCGGCGCCCTCCTTTCTGACTCTCACCTGACACCCCCTCCCCACTGACTCCCACCGGCACGGGGGCCCACTGGCTCCATGGGCCTCCCCACCAGCCCACCAGCACCCCTCCCCCCAGCCTCACGCTGGCCTCAGAGAGGGTCCCTGACAAGTCAATGTTTATGAACAAACAGATAAACATTTATGACTTTCCCCCGGGAACTCACTCGCCCCAAACACACGGCTTGTGACAAAGCAAAGCCAACCTGCCCTCTGGCTTGGTCAGAAGTTGGAGGCTGCGTGCATTTCCACGTGTCTGTCCAGCCCCCTCCCCATCCTGCCTCGGGCACGTGACAGGTGAGAACAGGCAGAAGCGGCCCTGCCTGGACCCCGAGGGGCAAGTAAAGGCACCGGGATCCACACCCCACACATCTCTCACATGCACGCCACACGCGTGCGCACACGTGCAGCACACCCTCCGACCGACGGCGAGTGGGGCTGAGACCGCTGGTCACCCCCACACTGAGGAGGAAAACTTCCTCTGGGAAGGTGTGTGGAGTAAGCAAAGCATGGAGAGAAGCCAGGCCCACGCAGTGGGGTCTGGGCAGGGCTCAGAATGAAAACCAGCACCCACTCAAACCACAAAGAATCCCGGCCGGCGGGGCTCAGTGGCTAACCAGGAGGTCACGGTTCGACTCCCAGTCAGGGCACATGCCTGGGTTGTGGGCTCGATCCCCAGTGTGGGGCGTGCAGGAGGCAGCCGATCCATGATCCTCTCTCATCATTGATGTTTCTCCCTCTCCCTCTCTCCCTCTCCCTTCCTTTCTGAAATCAATAAAAGTACATTTAAAAATAAATAAATAAAGGCCTACCCCAGGCTCTTACCCAGGCTGCAGGCTGTGGGAGAGTGGCCCCCCCGCCCACCCCCCGCTCACACCCCTGGGAGCCCTACACGTGCAGCTCCCTCTGATGTCAGCTGCACGGCAGCCAACCCCAAAGACAGGCATCGCAAGCGCGGCGGGCGCCTGCCCCGGTCACTGGTCATCTTAAGTGGGAGAAGCAGCGCTCAGGGCGGCCTAGGTCGTGCACTGCG
>NW_005359352.1:1499291-1499590 GCF_000412655.1 Myotis brandtii | reverse complement strand
GCCCGATCTGGGTCAGCCTCGCGGCTCCCCAGCCCCGAGAGGGCCCAGAACATCTGTGTCCCTCACCTGCTGTCACTCCCCCAAAATAGCTGCACACGGGCACCTCGCACAGGAACTGCTCAGACAGGACTGCAAACCCGCCCGTCTCTGCGGACGACAGTGGCCCTGGCGGCCGCTCCTTGGAAGAAAGGTCAAGGGCAAAAGGTGAATCCAGGGCAGATGCTGCTTCGGCATCTCCGGTGCCGCTCCCAGCCAGCGAGCAGCCAGCCTGGCCCCTGGCCCGTGTGCCCACGTCTGTG
>NW_005359352.1:1498422-1498945 GCF_000412655.1 Myotis brandtii | reverse complement strand
CCTGGCCTCCTGCAGCCTCCGCAGGCCCCTCCGCAGGCCCCTCCGCGAGCGTCAGACCGAGCATCCGCCTTCCGCCATCTCCCCAGGAAAAGCCATTCCTCGCCAAATATTCGCAACAGCTCCTGGCCACCTGAGTGAGCAGGGCCCCTTCACCCCGAGTTCCGGCTCCGCTAGGGCCTGAGGGAAGGGGCTCACGGCAGCCCGGGGCTGGCCCTGCTCCTGGGCCAGTTCACACACTGTTGTGGCTGAGTCACCATTTTCTCCTCTTACACATGCACGCACAAGCACTGCACACGCACCACACGCATGCACACCCATGCGTGCATGTACCTCCCACAACATACATGCACATGCCACACAATCACACACACAATCACACCAGGGTTCCCAGGACAATGCGTGAAACCAGGATCCTCACTGGGCTGTCAGCCAGTCGCCCCCGTCCCTCGGCTCCAGGGGAAGGAGCACAGAGGGAGCGGCAGGGGGAGGTGACCCGAAGGACACAGGCACGGGAAGGCCACAC
>NW_005359352.1:1492515-1497752 GCF_000412655.1 Myotis brandtii | reverse complement strand
TCTTCCCAGCTGACGGCACCCGCAGGACGCGCCTCCTCGCACCCTCAGCCCCGAGGGTGCTTCGCTCCAGGTGTTGCCCACCACGGCTCGATCCCCGGTGGGGGCAGCAGGAGGCAGCCACTCAGTGGTTCTCTCAGCATTGATGTTTCTCCCTTCCTCCCTGAAATCAATACAAACACATTTTAAAAGAAAGGAAAGTCCTGTGTGGATATCCACACGCAACCGTCAAGGTGCCGCGTGGCCTGGAAGCAGCTCCGGGGACACACGGTCGCTCCCGGGTCACGCCGGGGGCTGGGGCTCAGGGAGAAAACTCACCCTTTGTGAGCGAGTCATCACTTTCTAGTTTTTACGAAAGGAATGAGGAGGGAAACACAAACAAGATGCAGTCGCCATGGACGCATCCTGAGAAGCGGCTTCATCAGCTGGTTCAGATCGGGCAGCAGCCAAGCGGGTAAACGCCAAGCGTGTCCGTTCAGGGAGGCCCGGCCGGCACCGTGCTGTGAGGCTGGCTCTCCCGGGAGCAGACCAGCGGCCTGGGGTCCAATCCCGACTCAGCGAGAGCGGCCCCTGGTGTGACTTGTCTCTGGGGCTTCGTTCCCTCGTTCCCTCGTTCCCTCGTGGGTAAAAGGGAAGGACAGGGACGCCTGAACTGAGCTCCAGGCCCCCATCGCACTCTGCCTGCCTCCCCACCTCGTACGAGGAGCAGAAGGAAGGGAGGCTGGGTGGCAGGCCGGTCCTCAAGTGCCCTCTGCCCTCCATCCCTGCGCTCCACCCTCCACCCTCCTCCCAGCGGCCCAGGCGAGGGGCCGGGGCGAGGGGCAGGGGGCGAGGGGCAGGGTCAGGCCACCTGAAAGTGAGAAGTCCTGACGACACCGGCGCTTTTAGCACCAACACGAAGCCGACCCGAGGACGTCCAGACACCCAAGGGGGTTAATAATAGGACGCTCCCTGTTGTGCTAAAAATATGGCAATAAAACTATTGGACAGTGTTCTTTTTTTTTCTTTTTCAGGAAAATGCATAAAAGCCAAGAATGTAGAGACACGGCACCCCCAGGCTTGCGCAGGAGTGTTTAGTTAACCCTGGGGTGTCGGTGAAGGTAAGTGACTTGCCCGGTCACGGTGACCCGCCCGGTTAGGAGTGAGGACTCCTGAGAACTCAGGTCCGAAAGGACGTGTGGACATGGAATGACCCCAGAGCACAGGGGCCTCACGCATCTGTCCGGCTTAGGCGCCAAAGGACGGCCAGCCCCCACCTCCCCGAGGGCCCCACCATCTCGTCCCCCCTCCCCCGCCCCGCAGGACCCTGGGAATCGATGACTTTAGCCAAAAGGCCCAGGTTCCTCATCTGTAAGGAAGCGGCTCTTCCTCTGGTTGGGGAGGATTCGATCAGATAATGTGATGAGCTAGGAGCTCTGCAAATGCTGAGGGTGGCTCCTGTCCCCGGTCCCTCGGGGCTGGGGCTGTTCCAGGGGCAGATGAGCCGTCTGTGAGATGGTGGGGGCTGTGAGGGGCCGGGCACATAGGCTGGAGTCGCTTACGGCCTGTGGTCACCTCCCAGGAGCAAGTGGGGTCCCCAGCCAGGCAGAACCCCCCCACCCCGTGCTGGCAGGGCAGCTGCTAGAATCCCTCCCCACCACTAAAGGGCCTGCCTCCACCTTCCTCCACGCCTGGACCCGCTCCCGTGCCTCGGAGACCTGACCTCCAGGCGGGCCCTCGCCTGCCCCCTCCCTGCCCCCGGAGCTGTGTCTCTCCTCTCCCGGGCCACCCAGGGAAGTAGCCTGGGGCCTCCCCCAGGAGGCATTTGAATAGCTCACGTGGCAGCTCCAGGGCCCACATGTCCTTCAACCCAGTGACCGGTGACCGTGCCTGCGAGTCCGCCCCACAGCGGACAGGACTTGGGAACCTGGCTTTGATCAGTGAGCGAGTGCCCCCCTCATTCCAGGGCAGGTGACCTGGCCCCCAGCGGAGGGGCGAAAGGATTCAGGCCTGGACTTTCACCTTTCTCTCACTCAGTAAAGAGAGGTGTCTCTAAGCCCCTGCCCACGTCGCTCCGGGTGAGAGGGTTAACCATCTTTAACGTTGGGAGTAACTGCAAACAGTCGAACAGCCCGCACTTGCTCCTTATCTCCGGGGTCACGCTCCCTCCGTGCGGAGGGCGGCAATATTTTTAGACCCTATTCACGTTCCCCACCCCGGTGGCAAAGGAAATATTAATTGAAGGTTATGCTCGCAGCTTCGGAAAATGATTACTCAAGATAGCAATTATATTTCCCTCCTCCTCAGGCAATAAAACGGCACCTCGCTGTGCAGCAGGCACGGGCCATGCCAGCCCTGTTGGTAGGGAGGCGGCACCAACGCGGAAGCGAGGGCCTGCCCAAGAGACACAGACACACCAGCCCCGCAGAGAAAGTGGTGACTCAAAATAGCAGGACTCGACTCCCAGGGCGGGGGCCACTCTCAAGGTCAGGGACTGCCCCGCCAACAGGAAAGAGGGGCCGATCGCGAAGCACGCGGAGACAGGAGCAAGGAGACTCGGGGTCGCTGAGCAGCGGTGCAGGCCCGCAGCCTGCGTGCACCCGGAGCCTGGGGCACCCGGAGTCCATTGGCCAGCTCCCCGGGACCCTTCTGAGGGCTCAACCACTCAGGACAGCCCCCTGATCCAAGAGCCAGCACCGGAGCAGCTTCCCAGGCAACTTCTGGGGAAGCCACCGTGTCCCTGGAGAAAAAAGAGGACAGTGTATCGCCTGAAAAACAACAGTCCTGGCTGCCATTTATTGAGCACCTACTGTATGCCACGCAAACTCAGTGAGGCAGGGATTCCCGCCTCCAGGTGACAGACAAGAGCCCGGAAGCCGGGCCATCTTAAACAGCTTGCCCAGGTCACACAGCAAAGGGCAGAGCGGGACTCAGCTCAACGGGCCAACTCTCCCACGAGGGCCGGCTGTGTCCCCAGAGGCCACCTCGCGCGGCGCTGGCCCCTAGGAGGTGCTCAGTAAACGGTACTAACTCCACACAAGGAGAGGAGTGAATTCCCTCCTGGAATGACCGTCCACGCCAGGAGGGCAACGCTCCACCACTTCGCAGCCTTAAAAAAAAATAGCTGTGACTTGGACTGGAATGCAGATAAGCATCACTAATGGGCACAGACAGGAGGCGGGTGAGGGCATGTGCTGGGGGGCTGGGGGTCGATGGGGGAAAAGGAAGACATGGAATTCTTTCAACAATAAAGAATTTTAAAAATATCGCGGTGACTGTGAACGAGTCCGGGCCTGGAGGGGAGCAGGATAGGTCGGGGAGGGCAAGCCTCGAGCCCGCAGGTCAGGGTGGCAGGCCCCGCCCCCAGCCGGGCACGCACTGCACGGTCTCCCCGAGAACATCTGTGGCACTGACCTCAGCGGAACACGGTGGGTCTGGGACCATGGAGGCTTATTTTGTGCTGCGACCATGTGAGAATCAGGCCCTTCTCACCAGGCCGCCCTGGAGGGGAGTGACGAGGCGCTGGCCGCAGGGCGCACTTCCACCCGCTGGCCTGGAGGTAACTCCGGGGCAAAGGAGAAGAGCTGGGCAGGCCTGGGCTGCAGGGCGAGGCTGCAGGTTGCAACAGAGCAGAGCAGAGATTTGGCCGCTGTGACCCTGGCGTCTCCAGACCATGTGGCCTGGAGCCAAGGCCCAGCAGGACCGGGATCTGCTGACCCCCACGGGGTGGGAGGAGCTGCTGAGGAGGGAAGAACTGTGCCCCGGTCACAGGGGGGAGGCCTTCCCCTCGGGGCAGGGCCGAGGTGGCTTCCCCAGAGCCCGGGAGTGGAGAGCAGGGTCCTAGGGGCAGCCCCAGTGAGGACTGGAAATTCCCAGGTGCAAAGATTGTTCTGGAAACTGGAGAACCTGGGGGGGCGGGGACTTCCTGATCTGAAAACCAGGAGAAGCAGGAGGAGCCCTTGGGGACGTCACTGGCCCTTGGAGCAGAGGTGGGGGCAGGTGGGTGTGTTCCCTGCAGCAGCAGGCAGAATGCAGCCGTGCAGTGAGGGTCAGAGCCGGCTGGGAGGGGCCGGCCGCGGCCATAGCGGGCAGAGGGCAGGTGCACAGGCCTGAGTGTGCAGTGTGTGTGGTGAGCTCGGTGCTGACACGTCACAGACCCGGCCCTGCCCTAGAGATCAATGCCTCGGGTGGGGCCCGGGCACCCCACCCCCCACACCCGCCCCTCGCTGATGCGCCCCCGGACAGAGCCCAATGCCTCTCCTGTCCTTTGTGGACCTCCTGCAGGGGGCGCCAGTTCACCAAGGGCTCCGGTGGCCTGCACCAGGTGTCCGGGAGATTCCTTCCCATCCCAAGGCCTTCAGACCCCAGGCCCTGACCAGATCCTCTAGCAGCGGTTCTCAACCTGTGGGTCGCGACCCTTTCATACAGTTCCTCGCGTTGTGGTGACCCCCAACCATAAAATTATTTTTGTTGCTACTTCATAACTGTAATTTGCTACTGTTATGAATCGTAATTTAAATATCTGATATGCAGGATGTATTTTCAGGGGTCGCGACCCACAGGTTGAGAACCGCTGGGTGAGGGGCCCCTGGCGGGAGGCGTGGCGGACACTGAGGCCGGGCACTGCGAAGGGAGGGGCAGGGGGGTCCTGCCACCTGCAGAAAGGGGACTCCGAGTGCTGATGCCACACGAGTGCACTGACACTCATCCTTCTTGGGGACATGAGTACGTGCGCAAACAGGTCCCAGAGCCAGAGATCCACGCCCCGCGAGGTCAAGGCCGCCAGCCTCCTCCTGCCCTTAACCCCCAAGGCCCCCCTGCTCAGCGGGCTTGCCCAGAGAGGCCTCTCTCGGTGCAGAGGTGGGTGGCGAGGTGGGTGCTGAGGAGGTGGCAGTGAAGAGGAAGCAGGAATGTCCCTGGGAAGAGGAAGTGGAAATGTTCCAAGAACTGGATCCCCTCCTCCTCTTCCAGCAAATTGAGACCATTTCCCAGGAACGCTGATGAAATCAAAGCTGCTTCCATAGCCCTGGGATCCAGGGAGGAGGCTCTGCCCCCCACCCCCCAGATTCCAGCCGGACTCGGGCCTGTGAGGACGGGCGCCCAGGCCAGGAACCCGAGAGGCCGGACAGAGCTGCCTGGGCCCAAGTAGCAGCGCCCAGGCTCCCCCAGGACCAAAGCCTGTGGGCAGGAGCCCTGTGCCTGCTTCTCCCGCCCCTGAGCCACGCCCAACATCTGAGCCCCGCCCAGCACCTGAGGCCCCG
>NW_005359352.1:1485165-1490085 GCF_000412655.1 Myotis brandtii | reverse complement strand
CGGGGCGCCTCCTTCCGGCTCACCTGCCCGCCTCACCTGTCCCGCCCCGGGGCTGGCACCTTCCTCTCCTGCGTCCCGGCGGCGTCACTGTGCCTGTAGGCATCGCCTCTCTCTGCTCAAGCCCCTGCCACTGCTTACGGCCGCCTCGGGCGCAGCCTTTCGGGAATCACCCCTTTTTCCTGAACCAGCCACCCCAACCTCGCAGCTGGTGCTGCTCAGACAGGGGGCTTCAGGCCGCTCCCTGCGCTGCGGGCCTGGAGGCCTGGGAGGTGTGGGCCTGCCCTGCCCTCCCCGCCCCAGTGGACACTCCTGCACCCAACAGGACCCTCCCAGCTGGCCTGCGGGGGGGGCGGGGGGGGGAGGCTGAGTTCTCAAGTGGGGGTTAAGGGCACAAGCTCTGACCCCTGACCTGCTCGGCATGCGTTTGTGGTGTGACCTTGAGTGGCTTTCCTCACCTTTCCATGCGAAATGGGGATCCTGTCCCTAACAGCCACAGAGCTCTGTCGAGGGGAACGGAGACATTTCGGAACTGACAGGGGTGAGGGCTGCCCACTGTCAGTGAAATTAGTGTCACTGGATGGGACACTAAAATAGTGAAAGTGGGAAATGTTTGTCACAGATATTCTATTGCAATTCTGCAAAGTTAGTAATGTCACATACCAAGAAGCGGTGAATTGGACACTTTTAATGGGTAAATTGGATGATATGTGAATTGTACTTCAATAAAACTTATCTTTTTAAAGTCACAATAAATGGAGACAATAATGATTCCTGTGGGACAGGGCTGTGGGAGTTGAATGAGCCTCCATGTGCTTGGAGGGCTCAGCACGGTGCCCAGCACCCGGTGAGCCCTGAGCCGGCGCTGGCTGGCACCTCACCCTTCATCTCATTCCATCTTTATAAGAACCCTGCAGGGCTCAAAAGTATAGTCGCTCCTGTTATGGGTCAGAAGATGGACAACCAGAAAAAGCGGCAAAGCCAGGACTCACACCCAGGTGCATCAGGCAGGGAAGTCTGTGGCCGCAGTCTGGGGGGGAGGGGTGGGGGTGGGGTTGTGTAGAGAAGGCACCTGAATGGGTCTGAGCCATGGGCCAGCCGATGGCCTGGGGCTGCACACCTATGAGGCAGTCTGTCCAGCCACTCCATCCCCAGAAGGGAAGGAGGAAGGAAGCTGGGCAGCTGCTGATAAGGCCCCGCCTTCCCCGAGGGAAGGTGACCTTGCCTGCAGCAGCCCTTCCCTTTTCTAATAACCTTCCGGTCCTGCCCTGTCTGCCTCCGCCTTCCACACTGCTCAGCCCCTCGGGGCTCCTACCTGCCGCGCGGGTGCTGTCCGCTGTGGGAACCGCTCGCCAAGGCCAGAAGCTCTGCACACGGACTGGCTGGTTTCCGCTTTAGCACAGCAGGGAGCAGGGCTGTCTCGGGCCAGAGGCAGCAGACTCCACGGTGAACAGGACAGACTTCTCTCTAAAGTACTGGGTCCTGCCAGCAGGCGTGGCTCAGTGGTTGAGCGTTGACCTAGGAACCAGAAGGTTCAATTCCCGGTCAAGGGCACAGGCCCAGGTTGCGGGCCGATCCCCAGTGTAGGGTGTGCAGGAGGCAGCCAATCAATTATTCCCTCATCATTTATGTTTCTCTCTCTCTCTCCCTCTCCCTTCCTCTCTGAAATCAATACAAATATATTTTAAATGAAGTGTTGGGTCCTAACTTGCCTTTCTCTTCGATTAAACCCAGAACTGGCTCCGGGCGAAGGCCCTGGGTCAGTCCCCGAGCCGTGGAGGTGACAGTGGGAAGTCCGAGGGCCGGAAGCTCTGAGACGGACAGAGGGACGAGCATGCAAGTCAGAGTCCAGCTTCCCGCCCTGCCAGGTCTGGCCCGGGAAGCGCTCCGGGCGGAGGGTCCTGCAGACCCTCGAGGACACCCCGTGTGGCCGTGGGCCCACTTGGCACCCCACAGGCAGCTCCCCCAGCTTAGGGGCGGTCTCCCCGGCCAGCTTCTCTCACGCTGGGCTCCAGCCCCCACAGAGCCCCCAGCCTGTTGCTCGAAGCAGCACTTGGACCGAGCCCCCTAGTTCACAGACATCTCCTCCGGACACGTGAACGCGGACGCCAACCAGCGCTGGGCCGCTGCTCTGCCACCAGGAGCCGAGGAAAACAGGGAGCGAGGCTAAGAGGTGCCACCCTCTAGCCCAGGTCCCCACCTCCCAGCCTGTGGGACTTGGGGCCAAGTCTCCACGCCCACAAACAAAACACTGAGCCCGTCCTCACAGCCCTGCGAGGAGAAATGCCTTCGGAGACCCGCAGGCGCAGCGCAAATCTCCCTCCTCTTTTTTTTGTTGTTGTTTTGTTTTGAGAAATCCCCGGTTGGATGCATCCAGGCTTGCAGACCTGACTGTGACCAGGGCAAGTGGCTAAACGCAGCGGTTCTCAACCTGTGGGTCGCGACCCCTTTGGCGGTCGAACGACCCTTTCACAGGGGTCGCCTAAGACCATCCTGCATAACAGATATTTACATGACGATTCATAACAGTAGCAACATGACAGTGATGAAGTAGCAACGAAAATAATGTTATGGTTGGGTCACAACATGAGGAACTGTATTTAAAGGGCCGGAAGGTTGAGAACCACTGGGCTAAAGCTTCCTCATGGTTCCTCCCAGCGAGCAGGGCCCCGCACAGGCCGGGCATTGGGACCAGGGCCGTCCCCAGGGTCTGGAGCAGGTAGGGAGGCCGGTGGGTGACAGCCTAGAGGTGAGGGATGGAGCTGGAGTCGCACAGAAGCTCAGAGTCCTCCCCAGAGGAGGGGGTGAGCTGCCTAAGCACAGAGCGGGGCAGACGGACAGGAGGGACGCCCGCCCTGGGCCCCTAGGTTGGGTCAGCTTCTGCGTCAGCCTGGACAAGGTCACCAGCTCAAGGGCACTGAGCCTGGTGCCCGGCAGCGACGATGGTTGCTGGGAGGAGGGCGCCTGGGGTCTGAAGGCCAGAGCCAGGGCTGGGCCGCATTTAGCAGAAGGCCACCCGCCCTCCTCCTGGTCCCCTGGCCCCCTGGCCTCCCCGAGCCTCCCCTCTTCCTGGCCCCCTGGCCCAGTGGCCTCCCAGAGCCCTGCTCTGCCTCCTCTACCACCCCCCGCCCTTCCCCCCCCAAAGCTCCTGGAAACAGCCTTCAGACTCGGGCGGCATTCACACCTCATGCTGGTCTTTCTTCACATACACGGATGTCAGCCTCACAGACACCCTGTGGGCTTGGTATTATTGTCCCCATTTCCCAAAGAAACTGAGGCTGAAGCAGGTGGATTCGCCTGCCTGAGACCAGCAGCGAGTGGGTGGCAGTGCCAGGGGTCCTGCAGGCCCCTCAGGGTTGCTCCCTGCGCCCCTCCCCCCTCCCCCCGCTTCCTCCCCAGCCACAGACCAGGGGAAACACTCCATTCCCCCAGTGAGCAGGGCACCTAGAAAAGAGGTGAGGAGCCCTCCTTCTATTTTAAGTCTGTTTGAGCCCCTGAGGGGGAGCTGATATTTTGGAGCCTCACAGGGCTGGGCGGGGTCTAATTTGGGCAGAGCCACCCCTGACCCCTCCCTGACAAGGTCTCTCTCATAACCTTTTGTGACTCACAGACTGATCGATGGTCGCCCAAGGGCACCGGGCACCCTGGGTTGCCGCCCACTGTCCGCCCATCCTCCGCCCATTCGGTCACTCACTCATCCACTCACCATGGCCGTGGTTGGCCTTGGTGTCCAGCTCAGGGGCAAGTGGAACCCACCACGCGGCATCGCGAGGAGCCAGCGGTTTCGCAGACAGCTTTTCATCCAGTCCCCTCGGCGGCCCCGCTCGGCCGTGATCCTCCGGCGTGGCTCAGTGGTTGTGGGAGGGTGAACACCTTGTCTGAGGCCGCCCACCTAGCCCGGCCGCGTGGCTCAGTGGTTGTTGACTAGGAATCAGGAGGGTCCTGGGTTGACTCCCGGTCAGGGCACAGGCCCGGGTTGTGGGCTTGATCCCCAGTAGGGGGTGTGCAGGAGGCAGCCGGTCCATGACTCTCTCATCATTGATGTCTCCATCTCTCCCTCCCTCTCCCTCCCTCTCTGAAGTCAATAAAAATATTCAACAAGTAAGTAAACAAAGTCGCTGGCTGGTTTCCGAGCGAGCGTCCCAGCTGGGTATTCAGAATGCCGAGCCAGCGCTCTCTGCTGGACTCCATTTCCACTGGCCGCCCCTCCTCGCTTCCCCCTGCAAGTTACAGAGCCTCCATCCACACCCGGGGCCCCTCAGCCCGCCTCGGCTGGCGCCCCGGCTCTGGCGTGTGCCAGACATTCAGCTCCGAGGGCACCTCTATCCCACGTGTGGATGAGGCCGATGCCCGCTCCCTGCCAGCAGGAGCCGTGACCTGGACGATGAAGGTCACGTGCATTTGGAGCTTCCGTTCACCTGCCCTGGGTCCGGGGAAGGGACCCTGGCTGTGGGAAGCTCTGGGTACAAATCTCCTGACTCTCCCGGGCCCGGAATCCCCTCCCGACGGGCAACTTCGGGTGCAACCGGGAGAGAAAATTCTCCCGAGGAAGGAGGCACCTCTCCTCCCGACACGGGCCCCTCGAGGCCACGGAGACCCACGCGCTCTCACTGGGGGGTCCCAGGCAGCCTCCCGCCGGCCTCGGTCAGCTCCCCGGGAGCCAGGGTTCTACGGGGTCCCGGTTCCCTGATGGCGGGACCACACGGGTCCCCGACCTCACAGATTTAAATGTGTCCCAGAGAGCACAGACAACTTGGCTTCTGTCAGCTCCGTCTCGGGTTTAATGCTGGTTTTTTTTTCAGGCAGCTTATGGGGGGAGGGGGAGTGTCTCAGTAACGGGGTCCAGAGAGAGCACCTCGGGGAAGCCCCTCCTGTGCTGGAGCTGGAAGCCGTGCCCAGGCCTCGCTGGCCGCCCTGACGCGC
>NW_005359352.1:1477582-1484983 GCF_000412655.1 Myotis brandtii | reverse complement strand
GCTCCTGCGGGGCTGGAGGCCGGTTCCTGCAGGACGGGAGTGGACACCTTCCCCTGAGCAGGCCCAGCCGCCTTCCTGCCCTTGGTTCGGGGTCAGAAGCGCCTGCTGGGCCTCCGCAGGCTGCCCAGCATTTCCCGGAGGACGTTCCGGCCCCCGGGAGCTGCCCTTACCGTCAGCCGTGACTGTCAGCCCCGGAGAAGGGTTTGGCCCGACAACACAGAGAGATAACGGCGTTTGTCATCAAATATTGAGAAACCTCAGACCCCTGGGCACTGGTGGCCTTGGGCGCTGCAGGCCTGTGCCTGAGCCGCGCACCGCCCTCTGCGATGCAGTTACAGGTCATCCCGGAGCGCGGAGGCCTAGGGACTCGGCGATCTAATCTGACCCTGTGCGGGCGATAAGGAAACTGAAACGGGGGGGGGGGGGGGGGGGGGGGGGGAGCTCGCCCAAGGTCACCGAGGCTGGGCACGGGCTGAGGGCTCCTGGGCTCAGTCAGCGCCTGTGATGGGCTGAACTGTGCCCCCAATTCCGACCTTGAAGTCTTAACCCTCAGGACCTCCCAATGCAACCGTATCTGTACCAGCTCCTGCTGAGGAGCTCAGGCAGAATGAGGCCTTTAGAGTGCGTCCCCTCCCAGCACGACCTGTGTCCTCGTGAGAAGAGGCGCTGAGGACACAGAGGAGCCAGAGGACACGGCGAGACCGCTGCCTGCACACCACGCGGAGAGGCCTCCGGAGAGACCAGCTCCTCCCACACCTTGACCTCCGACCTCTGGCCTCCAGCACCGAGACACTCAAGGTCTGTGGTCTCCACCGCCCGCTGCGGTGCTTTGTCACTAACCCGGGGCCTCTCTGCCTCCCCCGCGACACGGCAGCCATGTGGGGAACGAAGTTGTAAAATACCTCGTCTGTGCAGGTCCTGAGACTGACGCTATGGCAGGCCCAGCACCGAGTTGGGGAACGCGTATTTGAGGGGTCCCGGGCCATGGCTTGTGTTGACAGAGGCAGTATGAAGTCCTGTGTGAGCCGCCTGTGCCACCAGCTCCCCCAGGAGCCCCCCAAAAGGCTCCAGGCGGCGACGCTGCTCCTGGGGTGACCATGTGAGGGGGGCAGCAGTGCTCACATCGATGGATGAGATCAAGCTCATCTGTTTGAACAAAGGAGAGCCAGCCTCTCATGACTGTTCTCTCACCTCTTCTGTGACGGACATGGGCCACGCGGCGAAGAGAGGGTCCTCAGGGAAGCAGGGCGGGTGCTCAGGTGACAGGGGCCTCCGGCACCTGCTGGCTGTGTGAGCTTGGCCCCGCTCCTCAACCTCTCTGTGCCTCCGGTGCCCAAATGCACAGTCACACCTCCCCCACGGGGCCGGGTGAGCATCCATACAGAACTGTTCCCGTGGCGACGGCGCCCAGGGCCCCGCTCACCCTCCATCCAGCTGGCGAGGTCAGGCTCCCCGAAGAGAGTGTAACCAGGGGCGTGCGACGGGCCCTGGAGGCCATGGAGAGAGCCCGCGTCCGGGCCCCGCTGGGGTGTGCAGACGGGTCATCCAAGGCGACTGTGAGCGGGTCCCGGCACGTGGACGGAGACGGTTCTGGAAGGAGGGCGCCCGCAGGCAGCCAGAAGGCGGCGATGATACCGGGTCGGGGAACTGAGGGAGATGGTGTGGTGGAGAGAAGGCTGCTGGGAGGGGGTGGGGAGATGCCGGGCTCAGACCAGGGAGGGAGAAGAGTGACCGGCAGTGGCGGTGGGAGGAGGTACCTCATGGAGGGGCACTTGGGGCAAAGCCACGGAGCGAGCGTGGCCGGGATGGAGACGGAACCAAGCCCCCGACCTGCCCAGGCAACCTCCTCCGGGGCCTTCGGATTCCCACGGTGGCAGCCGGCCGGGGTCGCTGTCCTGTGTCCTGTGTCCCATGTCCGTGCACCAGCGGCGGGTGCAGAGTGGCACTCAGCCCCGTAGTCTGGGGAGGGTGTCTGACCGCAGGCGGCGGCCCTTAGCTGAATGATAACCCGGTGCGGGGTCCTCGATGGGCACGAGGGAGATAACAGGTGGTGGTGACGGGTCACCCCAGAGGCCTGGGGATCCAGAGGAGATAAGGCCGCTCAGAAATAGCCCAGAGGAGGCAGGCGGAGTGAGGGCCCGAGAGGAGCTGATAGCCGCCCAGGAGGGTCCCCGCGAGAGTCCTTGCAGCTGGAGATTAGGGACAAGGCGCCGGAGGCAGGCCCGCGGGCTCCGGGCCCATGTGCGCCTGCCATCGCCACTCTGGGTTCCGGAGACACGGTCTCTCCCCCCTTCTCATTTGTTTTTTTAAATATTTTTATTGATTACAGAGAGGAAGGGAGAGGGAGAGAGAAAGAAACATCATTGATGAGAGAGCATCATGGATCGGCTGCCTCCTGCACGCCCCCATGCCGGGGATCAAGCCCACAACCTGGGCACGTGCCCTGACCAGGAATCGAACCGTGACCTCCTGGTTCCTTGGTCAATGCTCAACCACTGAGCCACACCGGCCGGAACCCTTCTCAAGTTAATCAGCTGCTGCTGCCGCCGCCGCCACAGCGGACGTCCTCTCACTGACTTGCTCTCCTCCCTGGATTTCAGAGCCTCGAGAAGCAGCGGCAGTGGGAGCCTCCGGCCCTGGGCCTCCACGGGCACCTCCGGGGTTGCGGGCGCAGGTGCCTGAGCAGAGCCTGAATGGTGAGGGTCTGCATCTCCTGCAGGTGCCAGGCAGGTGAAGACCTCGGTGCCCGCTTTGCCACACACAGACCTGCTCCTTACCTCAGCCTGTCCGGCTGCCGGCAGAGACCACCACCGACCGGGCGGCTTAAGCAACATCACTTATTACCGCCCCCCCCCATCCCGCTGGGAGCCGGGCGAGGTCAGGGTTCCCCGAGGTTGGGCTCAGTGCGAGCCGTCCCCCTGGCTGACAGACGCCGCTGTCTCCCGTGCCCACACACGAGCGTCACAGCCTCCCGAGTGCCTCCTCCTCCGAGGGCGCTGATGGCGTTCTTAGGGCTTCTCGCTCATCATCTGATTAGTTTCCAAAGGCCTCACCTCCAAACACCATCCCATTGGGGGTTGGGATCCCGGGGGACACAAGCCTTCAGAGCTGATCAGCGAGGAAAAGGCACCCGCGGGTGAGGCAGCCCGTCCCGCCGGCCACTTGGCGGGCATATGGCCCGCTGTCCCTCCGCTGGGAAGTGATTATTGGAGCGGCACAAACAGGTTTCTTTCTCATTAGAGCGGAGGTCTGGTTCTCTCGGGCTCTGTGAGAACACACGCACGGAGTCCCAACCCACAGGGCTCAGGAGGCCTGCTCCGAGGTTTGGGAGTCGGGGAGGTCTGCCTGGCACGGTCTCGGGGAGCCCTGAGCACCCCTGAGCTGGCAGGGGGCTGGTCCCCAAGGATGCAGCCCCCAGCACCCCTGACCTACAGGAGGCTGGGCCCCTGCAGATGGAGCTCCAAGCATCCCGGACCTGGGAGGGGGCTGGTTCCTGCAGCTGGAGCCAGCGGGCCCAGGACCCTGGAGTAGCCAGGAAAGGCGGCTGCAGGGAGGACACAGGCCTGGAGACAGGGGTCCGGAGTTCATCCTGTGACCAAAGCAGCGCCTTTCTTCCTCCCTCCTTGCTGAGGCCCTCACCTGTGACCCAGGGGGAGGGGGGGGCGGTGCCGAAGCCGCCTCCTTGCACACAGAGCCAACCACAGGCTCGTCCGGCTGGGCCACAGCCTCCTCCCCTTTGAACTCGCTGTTGCCGGGTTAGTTCTAAGATCTCTTTGAAGTAAGAGCTGTGAGAGATGCTGGGTCAGAGACGACAGGGGAACACACCCTTCAGCCTTACCCCCTCCTCGGTCCCTCGAAAACAGTTTTGCTTTACGCACGGAGCTGTGCTCTAGAGGTGTGAGCTGCACTTACACTCTTTTTTTAAAAATTGATTTCAGAGAGGGAGGGAGAGGGAGACAGAGAGAAACATCAATGATGAGAGAGAATCACGGATCGGCTGCCTCCTGCACGCCCCACCTGGGGATCGAGCCTGCAACCCAGGCATGTGTCCTGACCGGGAATCGAACCGTGACCTCCTGGTTCCTAGGTCAATGCTCAACCACTGAGCCAGGCCGGCCGGGCTAAAGTTACACTCTGGTTGAGGAAATTCCAAAATTCCGTTCCCAGGCCCCACGAGCCACATCTTCGGTGCTCACTGGCCACACGTGGCTGCGCTGGCACCGGAACAGCACATTTTCATCGTCGCAGGACATTCGACTGGGCAGCCTGGCGCAGACCCCCAGGCAGCAGCGGGAGAGCACGGGGTGCTGGGAGCTGGGAAGGGTGGAGGACAGGCCGCTGAGCTGAATCGCACACCAGAGCTGGGGAGGGAAGAAGCCAGCTCCCCTGCTGAGGGCAAGGTCTCAGCAAGGGGCCCACGGAGCCACGTGCCCTGCATCTGACACAGGCCTACAACCAGACAGTGAGCTTTATGGGAGGACTAGAAGCAGACCCTCCTCCACCTGCCCCAGGGCAGCGAAGTGCCCGGGAGGCTCGGGGGGAGGCTCAGGGGGAGGCAGGCCGTGTCTCTGCAGCACCCACAGAGCCGCGATGCTCCCCAATGCTTCCTTCTCTCTGGAGGAAAAGGCGGGGTGCCCATGGGGCTGGCTGGGGATCAAGAAGCGTGGGATCCGGCAGAACCAAGGGAGCCCCTCCCTGCCCATCAGCCTGTAGAGTGGGTCTGAAGGGGCAGAAACATCACTTGGTCCTGAAGGCGCTTCCGCTCACGAGCTGCCTTACGCATGGTCATGGGACTTGGTGGCGCTTTTCTGATGGGAGACAACAATGACCCCATTCACACGTCTCCATTCCTTGAGACCCGAGTTAATTCCAAATCCGGTTTCAGTGCCAAGCTAAACGCAACACAGCCCACGGCTTTCTCCCCCTCCCCTCCCTCGTGGATCCTTGCAAATGGCTCACTTTCCATTTTTATACATTTTATTATAACTGACAAGAGAGCAAAGATCAAAGAAATGATTAGATGGTCTCTCCACCGTCCAGTGGTTCTCAACCTTCTGGCCCTTTCAATACAGCTCCTCATGTTGTGACCCAACCGTAAAATGATTTTCGTTGCTACTTCATAACTGTCATGTTGCTACTGTTATGAATCGTCATGTAAATATCTGATATGCAGGATGGTCTTAGGCGACCCCTGTGAAAGGGTCGTTCGACCGCCAAAGGGGTCACGACCCACAGGTTGAGAACCGCTGCTCCACACCCTTTCTTGATCCCAACTCATTTATCTTCTCACTACAGGTTTGGTTCTGAATGAAAGAACAAACGAGTGAAGAAATAGATGACTTCATCAGAGCCACCAACACGAAACCAACTGACCACCCTCGCTCTCCCCGCTCTCCCCGCTCTTCCAGGGCCGCGGTGGGTGCCCAGGAGCAGAGCAGCCGCCCAGACGCGGGCCTCAAAGGGCCAGAGGGAGAGGGACCCGGGACTCAACCACCAGATCCATCAGCCGCGAAACCTCAGGAGGGCTTTCTTCCTCGTAACGTTTTTATAATTAACCTACAAACCTAAATTCTGTGGAAAAGAGCCCAGCACAGAATCCCTGAGCAGTCATAAAGTCCCACTTCCCAGGCCGCCTCGCAGCCCTGCGCCAGCGGCTGCTCATTTCCGCTCCCCGGCGCTGAGGAGGAGGGGGACACACTCCATCTCCAAGCCGCAGCCTCAAATCTAATCCTGCTCTCCAGGGGCCTCGCCGCTTTCCTAGCCCGGCCTCCGCATGACACAGATAAGAAAAGCGATCTGTTCAAGGTCACACAAGGTCAGAGGTGCAGCTGGGACCACAACGCCCTTGCTCCTGCCTCCGGGAGAGGTGAGGGTGTGCCCGGCATGTCTGCAGGTGCCTCCTCCATGCAGACAGACACCTGGCCCACCCCTGGGCCCCTGGTTCCGATCCTGCACAGCGGGGGGCAGCCAAGACGGGCCGGGCCTTGTCCCTGGGAGTCCAAGCCCGGCCGTGTACCTGGGGCCCTGGCTCCCTGACCTGCCCAGTGACCTGCAGGAACCCTCTGTCACTCCGGGGAGACCCCGCAGGGAAAGTGCCCCTGGGACAGCCCAGACCTGCTATTTCCCGCCTTGGCCTCACGCCCTGACCAGCCAGCAGACTGCACTTTCTCAGCCCAGCGGCCCCTTCGGTCCAGCTCCTCCTGTGGGGCCCAGGCCCAGGCTCACCTCTCCTCGATGCTGCAGCCCATTAACCAGGCCACGGCCACGCAGCAGCCCAGCGCCAGCTCTCCCGTCACACTCACGGCCCCAGGAACCGGGTGGGGGGCTGAGGTGGCCCCAGAAAGTGAGGAGCACAGGGGGCTGGACAGGTGGATGAGGTCCTGGCCGGATGGATGGAGGACAGACGGTGGTCACAGGGGAGCCGGCTGGAGAAGAGTCCCGTGCATCCAGGAAAGCATTCTGAAGAGGCAGGTCCCTCCCCTCCCGCAGCGCCCCCTTCCCACAAGCCCCCAAACACAGCCCCCAGGCCCATCCCTCAGTCCCCACCCCCCTCCCTGCATCGGGGTGTGAACGGCCCTGCGGCCCTGGCCCTGCGTGAATGTCCTGTAGCCTTAGAGCCATTTGTGCCAAAGAAAATGCCCGAGGTGCTTTATGGACAAAACAGAGAGGGAAGCTGGTGGGGCTGCAGGGAAGGGGACCGGGCTGTGGGCCAGCGCTCACCCTGTCCAGCCGGCCGCTGCCCTCTCTAGGGGCACTCCACCCTGCACGCCAGGGCTCCAGAGCGGACGGCCCAGAGCCAAGAGGCCGTGGCTCAGCCTGGAGCCGGGTTACAGGCCCAGCTGGGAGGAGGCAGCTGGAGACACAGGGACTGGAATAGATGAGTGTGTGAGTGTGTGTGTGTGAGTGTGTGAGTGTATCTGTGAGTGTGTGTGTGTGTGTGTGTGAGTGTATCTGTGAGTGTGTGTGTATCTGTGAGTGTGTGTGTGTATGTGTAAGTGTAAGTGTGTCTGAGTGTATATGTGAGTGTGTGTGTGTCTGTGAGTGTGTGTATGTGAGAGAGAGTGTGTGTGTTAGAGTGTGTGTGAGCGTGGGTGTGTATGAGTGTGAGTGTGTCTGTGAGTGTATGTGTGTGCGCATGTGTCTGTGAGTGTGTGTTAATGTGTGTGAGTGTGTGTGTGTGTGTGTGTGTGTGAATGTGTGTGAATGTGCGTGAGTGTGTGTGTGAGTGTGTGTGTGTGTGGGGGGGAATCTTGATTAATGTATAGTTTAACTCTTCAGCTAAACACACAGGCCGTAAGTCACAGCCACTCCACCAATGGCCATAACCCAGAAGATGAATAAAGAGGAAACCGCTCGGTTGCGGGTCTGAGCAGGGGGCGCTGTGATAAACCGCTATCTGGC
>NW_005359352.1:1473184-1477357 GCF_000412655.1 Myotis brandtii | reverse complement strand
CCCAACCAAAGGAAGGGAGGCCAAGCGGTGCCCTAGACGCCACCCGGGAGGCGGTCGGACGGCGTGGCATGGGCCTCGTCTAGAGCCTCCCACACCAGGCGGGTGTCCGGGAGGGCTCCCTCCCCGTGGAGCCCTGGAAGGAGAGGGGGTGGTCATTCCGCCGGCTGGTCCACAGAGGGGAGGCCGGGGGCCCTGGGGGAGCAGCGGGCACTCGGGACAGCACTGACCCTCACAAACTGCTCGTCTCCCGGGGGCTGACCTGGCCCTTCCTTCCTAAGTCCCGGCTAACGCTTTCCTTCCACGGGAGAGAAAGAAACCAAAGTGTTTCTGAAATAAAGCGAGACACACCGGGCCTCGGCGGTGCTCTGTGCCCGGAAGACTCACCCACCCACCTCGCCGAGCGGAGGGCCGCCGCTGCCTCCCAGGTTGGCAGGTGCACCAACAGCAGGCAACCCGGTCCCAGGTCTACTGACAAGTCCGTGTGGCGAACTTTACAGTAAAAATGTGCCAACTTCAAACGTCCCTCCCCTCTCTCCGGGCCCCAGCATCATGGCAGCGAGGCTGTGGGGCCACGTGAACAGGTGGAAGTGGGCACGGGAACAAGGAGGCGGGGCCGCGGGAACACAGATAGAGCACCGTGTAGGACACAATGGTGGACTTGACTGTGTCCCAGTCCGATAGTAGGCAGCTGTCTCAGAGAACCAGGGGATAAACCAGGCTTCCCCTGGAGAAACTCCTTCTGGGTGTTTCCAATGAAATGAGGAACACACGGGTTTCTACTTGACCTTTTGGCAAAGTCACGCTCGGCGTCTCTTCCCATCCACGAAGTCAGGAGGCCTTTGTTGACGCTGGCCAACCACCGCGACCGGTTCTGTGTGCACCCGTGCGGCGGACGGCTCTGCCGTGCTGCATCGGAACAGCCCGGGCCAACCCGGCTCTGCTCTCCCAGGCTTCCTCATGCTCGGTGTTGCCATGTTCAAGTTGGAAACTTCTCCTTCCGGGTTGATAAGAGCCTGGGGTCTGAAGACTTTAATGTGAGTTTCTGGGCAGATAAGTTATAACATGAAGGCGTGACCGGGCGTCGCACAGCAGTGAGGTCCTGGGGGAGTAGGGGGGCGTGTTCTCCCAGGGGGCGGACGCCTGGACACCACTGGGCTTCAGCACACCCCAGGGCGCCCCGAGGTGGGGGGCCGGGGACCTCTTAAGTCTCACTGTGGTCTGTCTACACTTACTACTGGGCACCAAGAAAATATACACCCTTTTCCCCCCAACCTAACTCAGCATTTTCTTTGGTCGCTGCCACAATACAAATACATCTTCTAGCGCTGGCTGGTGTGGCCTGGCCTGTGAACTGAAGGGTCCCGGGTTCGATTCCCGGTCAGGGCACGTGCCTGGGTTTTGAGCTCAGTCCCCAGTGTGGGGCGTGCAGGAGGCAGCTGATCTGTGATTCTCTCTCATCGTTGATGTTTTGCATCTTCTAGGAAGGCACTCACTCGGCCGTCCTCCGGGACGTTTTTAGAAGCAATGGCTCCTCATAGCCTGCCAGGAGGAAGCTGTGCCCCAGGGGAGAGGCGTCCTGCTGAGCGAGCTGCCCCGACGCCCTGGCTCATGCGTCCATGTGTCCAAACTGCGCCTCACAGTCCCCACCCGGTCGTCCCGGCTCCGGGTCAGGAAAGGCGGCTCTGGCCTTCGCTTCGCTTCGCTCTGGGCTGTGGTCCCAGCTCTGGAACCTTCTCACCGGGAGGCACGTTCCTCTCCTGGTCGAGGGAAGTCCATTCACGGGGAGGACCCAGCGTGTCCCCTGCGCCCAACCCTGGGGCTGGCGGGACTGTGTGGGGGGAGGGAGCGGCGAGTTCTGCTTCACCTCCGCGGCTCCCGACCTGCGCACCCCAAGGGGACCCCACGGGCAGGTGCAGGGGCGGACGCGTGAGGGTGGGTGCGGAGGGACCGGCCTGTCTATCAGCGTCGCCGTGGTCAGATGTCAGGGTTCTTCCCGAGGAGGAAACAGCTACAGCTGTTCAAAAGGAACGTAAAACTGCACAGAAATGAACAAAGGCCTATATTGGCCAGAAAACTGACTATTTTTTAAAATATTTTTTATTGACTTCAGAGAGGAAGGGAGAGAGAAACATCAATGATGAGAGAAAATCATGGATCACTGCCTCCTGCACGCCCCACACTGGGGATGGAGCCCACAACCTGGGCCTGTGCCCTGACTGGGAACCGAACCCTGACCTCCTGGTTCATAGGCCAACGCTAACCACTGAGAAGCACTGGCCGGGCTAAGATCCATTCTGAAGGGCCCTGGGCCGCCCTTATCATGCATTACGTCTTGCAGGAGGCCCGGGCTCACCTTTTGGGATTCCGGGACCGTGACGGGTCCTCCCAGAATAATCGAGTCGGTACCGATGAGTGTGCCTCGTAGGGGAGCCTCGAGGTTTATTCCCCAAATTATCTCCCTTTCAGTCCCTTCCAGCCTGCACGTGAGCCCTTCCACCAAACGACGTGTGCGCTGTGCAGAGCCTGCAGGTGCCGTGGGCCGAAGTCCCCCAAACCGGTGAGAGCGCGGCTGGGACCGAGGCCACGCGGAGCGGTGTTTGAGCTGGACCCTCTGGCTCGGACTCCAGAGGGGAAAGATTTTCTCCAGGGCGGGGCGGCCTTTGCCCCATGGAGGCCACTGCGCGGCCCTGTTTATCTCCCGGGACCCGCTCACACCCTGCCATTGTTCCTCCGCGCCTGCCTCCCTTAAATATTAACTCCATGTTTTCCAGCCGCACACAGCACGCCCGTCGCTGACCGGCTAACCCTCTGAGATGGGCCCTCCGTGTGGGGATCGGACGTGGACCCAGCATCTTCCAGGACCGAAACCGAGGTCACTCTTCGCTCACTCTGCGTTGTGGGACCCAGCCTGGGGCACGTGGCTTCGGGTCCCCGGGACAGGGAGAACAGAGGGACCACACACATCAGCCGCCACAGCCCTGGCCACACTGGTCTGAGTCTCCCCTGAGTGCCCAGGAGAAAGAGAACCAGGAATCGGGGCCACACCACGGCGGTCATGCTGGGGGCCCCCTGAGTGCCCAGGAGAAAGAGAACCACGGCGGTCATGCTGGGGGCCCCGGCTCCCAAGCTCCCGCCGTCTACCCAGGCGCCCCTTCTGGGCCCTGGCCTTCTCCCTGCCCCTCAGGGAGCTCCCAGCGCCTGCAGGAGCCGCTCCCAGCCCGGGCTCCAGGCTAGCGGGACGGACAGGAAGCTCGCCTCTCCGAGCGGGGCATTGGCGGGGCCTGGCCACGCGGGGACATAGGCAAGAAGGTTCCAGGACCCGCCAGCTCCCCGATCCTCACTCCCAGATGGCCCCTCGGGGGCTCTGCCACATGCCAGCTTTGTCCTCCGTGATCGACAGCCACGCTGCACCCGTGGCTCCTGTGCTGCGAAGGGACCTGCCCAGGGCCCGGGGGCCTGTGTTGAGCAGACGGGCGGTGTCTTCTGCAGGACGTCCTATCCAGGGGGCGGCATGCCCGCTCCTCGGGAGGGAAGGAGCTGCAAGGGCTGCGTTTGGAGAGTGGCCACGGCCCCCAGAAGGGACAGCGTGTGGCAGCTCTGGCCATGGGCACCTTGCAGAGCAGGGACATCCCAGGGCCCTGGGAGGGACACGCCCCGGGAGCACAGGAGGCGCTCTCTTTTTTTAAACATATTTTTATTGATTTCAGAGAGGAAGGGAGAGGCAGAGAGAGACATCCATGATGAGAATCACGGATTGGCTGCCTCCTGCACGCCCCGCACTGGGGATGGAGCCCACAACCCGGGCCTGTGCCCTGACCAGGAATCGAACCGTGACCTCCTGGTTCATAGGTCGATGTTCAGCCACTGAGCCACGCGGGTCGGGCCCGGGAGGGTCTCCCAGACCCAAGACCCTCTCAGGCTGACGGAGGAGCAGACCCTGCAGAGGGTGGCCGAGCGGGGCTGTGCCCCGTGCAAGACACGTGGGGAACACAATGACCTTCTTTACCACTTCCAGCCTCCAGAAGCCTCAGCGTGGGACCCGTCCTGAACTGCGCCCCCACCCCCAGCCCCAGGGAAAGGCACTGTCAGCGTCACAGAGGCCACAGGCCGGCCAGGCCCCGAGGCAGCGGTGGTGGTGTGGACCCCGCACCCCTGCTCCTGCTTCCCCCCTAA
>NW_005359352.1:1471793-1473171 GCF_000412655.1 Myotis brandtii | reverse complement strand
GCCCCATCTCCAGCCCTGGCCCGTGAGCCTCCTCCCGGCTCCAGGAGCCCTGCAAACGCAGTGCAGGTGGGTGGGGGTCCAGGCGGGGAGCGGGGGGACTGGGAGCCAGCTCGCTGCACCCTCATTCCTGGCTCGGCCGCCCTTTCCAGCTCCTGAGCCTTCTGCCCACCACTTACCCTGGCTGACCCTCAGTTTCCCCACTGGGCTACCCCCCACCCCCAGGGGCGTCCAGGCCTTGCCTGGGCCTCATCAGATGCCTGCCCTCCCCTCCCCTTTCTTCCCCTCCCACCCAGTCCGACTCCGCCAAATGGGTTTTCCTAATCAGACGCTCATTTCCTGCGGCAGCGTCCACATCTGACGTGCCCTGTTGTTCAGGCCCTGCGGCCGGGCTTCCTGCTCTCCAGCGGGCCCCGCACCGACAGCGGGTGGGTGAGGACGGTGGCCCAGGATGGTCAATGATTAACCCTCCCCAGCAGGCAGCACCCCCTCCCCCCTCAGGAGATGCTCACCCCTTGCTCCCTCCCGTTCAACAAGCCTGGCCGCTGCGCTCCCGCTCCCCCTCCGACTCCCCCTCCGGACCAGGCTTCCAGTCTCCCGTCCCCTCACTGAGGCCGGTCCCGGGCACTCTCACAGGGCCTCCTCCCTCCTCGGCCCCTCGGCCTGCCTCCCTGAGACCTGATGGGAGTGAAACGGGAGGGCCAGGAGCCAGCGCCTCAATGAGCCGATGGGAACAGCTGGGACACACGCCCCAGAAACGCTGCTGGGAGCACTGGCCCTTCTTCTCTCGCTCACTCACTCGACATCACCCTGGTTCCCATCTTTTACGCTCGTTGCTGGTCCCCCTCAGAGTCCCGGGGGCTGGGCTGTGTGGTTTGGTCAGCAATGCAGTTTGCTCTGTCTCGGACTGTAGGTGGGAAGTGAACGTGAACAAAGTAGAAGGCGACTCCCTCCCAGGAGCCCTGGAGAGCAGTTCTAGGGCGGGTTCTAGGGCTGGAGAGCGGGTTCTAGGGCTGGAGGGCGGGTTCTAGGGCAGGTTCTAGGGCGGGTTCTAGGGCAGGTTCTAGGGCGGGGTTGGGGAACGCAGGTCTGGCCCTGCCACGGCATTAGGGTGAGTTCATTAAATGTTTGACAAAATATAGCAGCTAATTTTTTAAGAATATATTTTTATTGATTTCAGAGAGGAAGGGAGAGGGAGAGAGAAACATCAATGATGAGAGAGAATCACCTGTGGACGAAAGGGGCCACATGCTGACCTGACCAGCTCAGGGGAGGCCTGCATGGCGGCCTTGCAAACTCAGAGACCTGAAGTCACCACAAAGGATGGTCTGAAATTAAACTTTAACTAAAAGCATTTATGGTGGGTAGTTACCTCCTAGGC
>NW_005359352.1:1461077-1471041 GCF_000412655.1 Myotis brandtii | reverse complement strand
ATAACATACCCTTGAAATGTCTGGGTAACTTGTAACTTCCCTTTTTCTGGAGCCCCTGGGGCACAACCTAATGTGCTGGGCGCCAGGACAGAGACCACAAATTCCTTCATTATCATGTTAATTGTTCCTGCACCCACCTAAGCCCCCCGCTTGCTTTCTCCCGCCTCTCTAGTCTGTCACCAATGGGTTTCATGTAACTCACCTACGTCCCTTCCTTTGATTGCAAATGTATAAACACAGATGTAACCCGCCATTCTCCGCAGCATTATCTCAATCTGTTGAGGTTCTGCTTCCCGGCAACTATCAACAGTCTGGCTCAAATAAACTCACAAAAATTCTTTATAGGTTTGAATGTTTGAATGTTAACACATTGATCGGCTGCCTCCTGCATGCCTCACTAGGGATTGAGCCAGGCATGTGCCCTGACCGGGAATCGAACCGTGACCTCCCGGTTCCTAGGTCCACGCTCAGCCACTGAGCCAGAGCGCTAACTTCAGTGGATACTGCTGTGTGGCCTGAGAAGGACGTTATAAACAGCCCAGTGGCCTTGGCAAAAGACAGGCTCCCCACCCCTGCTCTAGAGCAAGGTTGTCCCTGAGCGGGGGCACCCCAGCCTGTGCCTGGAGGGGTCCTGTTCCCAAGAAGTCCGCAGCCACCGAGGTGACCCAGGAGCCCCCTAACAGGGCTTCCCCTCGTGGTTGGGGGGGAGTTAGGGGGGTGCTGGGCCTGGGCCCGGATCCCAGCCTCGATGGAGGGTTCAGAGGCCAAGGCAGGTTCTGGCCACTCGCGACAGCTCACTCCGTGACCGTGAAATCACAATGGCTGACTTTTAGCCCTGAATTCAGGACCCAAGAACCTGCAGGAGAGTCTCAGGACCCATCCTGAAGGCGCCCTCAGCCCCTCCCGACGCCTGCAACTTCCCTGACCCTCCCACCCCCCCAAACCTTGAGGGCCCCTCAACAATGCCGGCTTCCCAGGACTCCAGCAATCACGGGTGACGCCCCAAACCGCCCCTCCCCCCAGCTCCTTCGCTCCGGCTCAGACCACACACCCTGCGCCTCCCCCAGGGGACGCCCAGGACACCTCTGCCGGCTCCAGGCTCCCCAGCCGCCTTTTCAAACCAGAAGCCAGAGGCGCAGGGAACCCAACACCCTCCGATAAGCTCAGCTGCCTTTTGCAGACACAATGCTGCTCCTTCGCTTTCACTCTGAGCCCGCACAACCCCCCTCCCCTGGCGCCTCAGCCGGTCCTTTGTGGACTGTTTCTAAGGTGTTTACAATGGAGCCTTTGGGGCTCCTCACTCGCCCCCCAGGAGGTGAAATCGCAGTCCAGGAGGACTCTGCTGCTTCAACCCCAGCAGCTCCGGTTTAATGCCCGGGAGTCCAAGTTGCTGGGAGCAGGAGGGTTAGCAAGTAGGGGAGAGGAGGGTGGGGAGGTGGGTGGCGGGGAGAGATGCCAGGCCCTGGGCACTAACCGGGGCTGAGGCCTCGATCCAGGCCGGAAACGGGGCTCCCTGGCGCCTCACTCTCCCCTGGGCCTGACCCGCCCCCACCTTGCTGCAAGCTCACCCCGAAGTTAAAGACTCAAACGCAGAACGAACACCCTTGTCCCTCAGCAGCCGCCCTCGGGGGAGCTGTCCCGGGAGCCGGCTGTCCCACAACCTCTGACCTTGTCCCTGGGCAGCTGGCCTCTCCCAGGATGACCCTGCGCGGAGGGACCGGGACCGGCTGTCCTGGGGGAGGGAGATACACCCCAGGGGCCCAGCCTGGGTTCCCACTGCCCACAGGGAGGAAGCGTGTGTGGGTGAGCTCCCAGCGGGAGGAGCCTTTGGGGCTCCTCACTCGCCCCCCAGGAGGTGATCGCCCCCCAGGAGGTGACCGCCCCCCCAGGAGGTGAAATCGCAGTCCAGGAGGTGACCGCCCCCCAGGAGGTGACCGCCCCCCAGGGGGTGAAATCTCAGTCCAGGAGGACTCTGCTGCTTCAACCCCAGCAGCTCCGGTTTAATGCCCGGGAGTCCAAGTTGCTGGGAGCAGGAGGGTTAGCAAGTAGGGGAGAGGAGGGTGGGGAGGTGGGTGGCGGGGAGAGATGCCAGGCCCTGGGCACTAACCGGGGCTGAGGCCTCGATCCAGGCCGGAAACGGGGCTCCCTGGCGCCTCACTCTCCCCTGGGCCTGACCGGCCCCCACCTTGCTGCAAGCTCACCCCGAAGTTAAAGACTCAAACGCAGAACGAACACCCTTGTCCCTCAGCAGCCGCCCTCGGGGGAGCTGTCCCGGGAGCCGGCTGTCCCACAACCTCTGACCTTGTCCCTGGGCAGCTGGCCTCTCCCAGGATGACCCTGCGCGGAGGGACCGGGACCGGCTGTCCTGGGGGAGGGAGATACACCCCAGGGGCCCAGCCTGGGTTCCCACTGCCCACAGGGAGGAAGCGTGTGTGGGTGAGCTCCCAGCGGGAGGCTGTGCCTGCCGCCTCCGGTCCTCCCAGCTCTAAATTAGGAAGATCGGGGGTGTCCTCGTGTGTGTTTAAAGCCAAACAGAAATTTCCCATTTCCCGGCACAAAATTAAACTCAAGTTTATGAAAGGGCCTGTAAATGCTCGCAATCAAGCCCATTAGCCAAGCAAAAGGCGCCGCTTCGGTTCCGTGGCGCTCGGCGCTCGCCTCTCCCAGCGCTGCTAAGGCACGTGCCTCCTCAAGCTGCTGGAAAAGGAAACCCCGGCTCTAGAGGAGAAAGAGGAGGAGAGGAGAGTAGGGGAGAAGGGAAGGGGGAGTTGGGAGGGGGGAGGGAGAGGGGAAAGGAGAGGAGAGGCCCTCCCTTTTCTTTTCTTTTTTTTAATATATATTTTATTGATTTTTTGCAGAGAGGAGGGGAGAGGGATAGAGAGTTAGAAACATCGATGAGAGAGAAACATCGATCAGCTGCCTCCTGCACACTCCCCACTGGGGATGTGCCCGCAACCAAGGTACATGCCCTTGGCCGGAATCGAACCCGGGATCCTTCAGTCCGAAGGCCGACACTCTATCCACTGAGCCAAACCGGTTAGGGCAAGGCCTTCCCTTTTCGCATGGAGGCTGGGGCAGGGGAGAGAGGGGGCGCGAGGGAATAGCGTGGCCCTGGCCTTGGCTCTGGAAGGCGCTGGAACCTGCGCCTGCGTGTCCCTCCCTGTGGCCTCAGGGCCGTGGCCTCGCCTGTCCTCACAGGGTTCTGCTGGGATCAGAGCGTTTCCGCCCCACGGGCTCCGCAAACCCGCACACACTGCGGACATTAGCGTTCCAAGGCGCCTCCCCTGCGAGGGCAGAGCCCCTCTCCCGGGGGAAACCCACGCTGTCCTCTCCTCTGACAGCTGCTCTCACGTTCCAGGCCAGAGAGGAGCAGGGATCAGGCCAGGCTGGCCCTTCCCACAGGCCCCGCTCCCGCCTTGCTCCGTCCCTGGGAGAGAATCCTAAGCCAGAGCAATGCCCGAGGTGTCATGCAAACTTCTCTGCTGTTTTTGTGGTTGCTGTTGTTCTTAATCCTCCCCTGAGGATGTTTTTCCATTGGTTTTTTTATATATATTTTTCAAATTCTTTATTAGTTAAGGTATTACAAATGTGTCCTCATCCCCCCCATTAAACCCCCATCCTCCCCCTCCATTGGTTTTTAACGAGAGTGGAAGGGAGGGGAGAGACAGAGAGAGAAAACACCGATGTGAGAGAGACACATCCATTAGCCGCCTCCCGCACAGGCCCTGAATGGGGCTGGGGAGGCGCCTGCAACCAAGGTACGTGCCCTCCCCTCCACCGGAATGAAACCCGGGACCCTTCAGTCCTTGGGCCGATGCTCTACCCACTGAGCCACGCTGGCCAGGGCTCATCCAAACTTTTAATAGTCTTTTCCCTGATATCTTAATCACACTTTCAGTGACTTCTAAACCTCACAACACTGAGCATCCTAAGTCTAGTTTGGGGGGGATTGTCAGTGTCTATGGCTGCATGTGCTCTTTCATCTCTAACCCCGCAAAGCGAAGGGGTTTTTGTGGGATGAGGACCTGGAACAAATATAGTGAGGATGGAACAGGTGCACAGGGACGGAGGGGCCAGCCAGGGGCAGGACGCGGAGCAGCCGCCAGGGCACCCCCGCCTCCCCTCGGAGCCCGAGCTCGGGGTCCCGGACGCTGGTCCCCCCAGAGCAAAGCTGGAGGCGATTCCAGCGGTTTCCATCCACTGTTTACTCAGGGCCCGACCGCTCCCCATGGATCAGCCGCTGCTGCTTCAGTCAGGGGCTCCTCCCAGGATCGAGGTGCAAACAGTGGCCCTAGGGATGCTCCTCTCCGACAAGCCCATCCTCCCCCCGCCCCCACCTGATCGCTATCTCAGGAGGCCACAGCCTCTGTGTGCAGGGCGCCTGCCTTGGGAGCTGGGCCCTTTCCAGCGGCCATGCCACCCCCTGCCAGCTCATCCCCCGTGGGACGGGCTCCCCAACCGCAGGCTCGCCCCACCCTCTCCTCCCACAGCCTCGGGGCTCCTGGGGCTTCCCCCAGATGCCGAGGCCTGGATGTCCGGCGCTGGCCGTGTCTGTTTCACCGCGAGCAGGTGCTAAAGGCGGGCCGCGGAGCTAAGTGGCGTCCCTGAACTTGCTGTCGGAGAACCTTCCATGAGCCCAGCCAGGAACACAGGCGAAAACGGGGAGGGTTCGCGAGTGAATTTGCTCAGACTCTGGCCAATGACATCTGCTCAGCTACTAAGTGTGTGTGAACTTGGTTTAACCACCCGGGTCAGTCGGCTGGAGGGGAGCGGAGCCGTGGGGATGTGCCGGCGACGCCACCTACAACCTGTACGCACTCCGCCCGACTCGGGGATCTCACTTCACATGATTGACACTGGAGAGCCCTTTTTGGACGGAAAATGACTGTTTCTCTATCCCACTTGCAACACCCTCACCTGACTCCGCACACAGCCAAGAATAAACGTCACGCTCATTGCAGACGGTGTGGGCCGGGGGGCGGGGCGGGGAGCAGCCGGAGGGACTCTCCCGGGCACAGCCAGGCCCTTGTGGCTCTGGGCTCAGGCCTGTCTCATTTGTTCCCCGTGTCCAGATTCAACGGTGGTTTGGATAAAATGTTCCGGGCCGGGTCTGAGATGGATCCTGGCTGCCAGCCGCGACTCATGGATCGCTCAGCTCGCTCACACCGGCGTCCAGGCAGCCGCGTGCTCCGATCCCTCGCAGGGCACTGGGGCGAGGCCGCGTGCCCCCGGCTTCTTGGGAGCGCCCCACTCTCTCTTTCAACACCCTTGCCAAGCGCCTCCCGCAGCGCTCTCTGCTCACCTCCAGGGCGTGGGCTCCGGGGGCCAATGGCAGCCCGTGGAGCCCTTGGTGATTAGATCATGAACGGTCCCGCGGGGGGGGGGGGGGGGGGGGGCACGTGGCCTAGGTCTGAATCACGCCCTGAGCACCTGGGACCCCGGAAACCCCTGCCCCATGGGCCCGACCCGCTTCCAGGGCCCCAGGCAGCCTCTTCCCGGGTGGATCACCCAGGGGGAGCCGCGTCGCTGGGGGAACACCCCGAGGTCCGAGGGCCAGCTTCCTATGGGGTGTAGGAAGGAGCTTGGGTTTGAGGGCTCCGTGTCAGGCCACCACAGACCCTCACCAGGCTGTGGAAGCCGTGGGAAGAGAGGGGAGACTGTAAGAAGGGTCGTCGCTGTCCCCTTGCGGGGTCCCCGTGACTCAGAAGGGGGCCTGCCCCCTCCCCCCGTGCACCCGTCCCAGTCACCCTCCTCCTCGTGCAGGAGCGTCGGGGCTGTGGGGAAGGGGCAGGGAAGTCCCCCCTCCTCCCAGCCGCAGAGGTGCTTCCCAGGGTGACAAGGGTGGACCCAGGACACCACCCTCATCCCTTCACGTGCCAGCACCTCTCCGTGGGTGTGACCTTGTTTCCCGCCCCTCGGCCTGCCCCAGGCAGACAGGCTGCTGGTCGCGGTGTGAAGAGGCCACTGCCCCTCAGTGTGTGACACAGGCCAGCGGCAGCCTGGGAGCCACCCGCCTCCGCAGAGTCTAAACACACGCTGCTCCCTGGAGCCGCACCTCCCGTCCAGGTGCCTCCCCACCTGCCCGGCTCTGTGGGCAGCAGGTCTGCGAACTGAGAGCCGTCTCCTCACCCGGCACCCCCTCCGCCTGGATCCCACAGGGCAGGCCACCAGGCAGGCCACGGACAGGCCACGCCCCAGGCCACGCAGGCAGCTGGGCCTCCTCTGAGGTCAGGAGGAACACTGGGTTTCAGCCAACCTTTGGCTCACTTGGGCTGGAACCCTGAACCCTCAGGTGGCCTTGCCTTCCATCCCAGAGGCCCCTCCTCTCTGCATCCCTGCACACACACTCACATGCACACACACTCATGCTCACCCACACTCA
Organism: Myotis brandtii; assembly: GCF_000412655.1. Classification (NCBI taxonomy): domain Eukaryota; kingdom Metazoa; phylum Chordata; class Mammalia; order Chiroptera; family Vespertilionidae; genus Myotis; species Myotis brandtii. The sequence continues at coordinate 1,464,659 of NW_005359352.1, read as the reverse complement.
CACATACTCATGCACACGTGCACACACACTTGTGCACACTCACACATACTTACACACTCACATGCACACACTCATGCGCACATACCCACACTCATGCACACTTACACACACATGCATGCACACACTCTCACACATACCCACACTCACACACACACGCACACACTCATGCACACACACTTGTGCACACTCACACACACACTCACACATACTTACACACTCACATGCACACACTCATGCACACATACCCACACATACACACACTCATGCATACTTACACACACATGCATGCACACTCACACATACACACACATGCACACACTCATACACACACTCATGCACAAATGTGCACATGCGCACACACATGCACACACTTGTGCACACTCACACACACACACTCACACTCACACACACACACACCAGCCTCAGAAGCGGTGGCCGTGCTTCCTGTGGGGCTTTACCGCCGTGACCTCCGCAGAAGCCCAGCTTTTCACAGTCAACAGCCTGCACTGTCGTCTCCTCACCAAACCTGTTTGTCTTCCCTGCACGTCCAGTCCCGGAGCAGAACTAAAAATACTCCCCGGGCGTTTTGGCCGGAGTCACCAGCAGCCTTTTCGCAGCGTTGAACTTCCTCGTTCCTTTGACCGGAGCTTAAAGGGACACTACGGGCAGATCACGCTCAAGGCCCACTTTTCTGGGCAAACGGCCTGTATTCACCACTTTCCTTCTTTGGGTGCCCCAAGATCCGCCTCCCATCTCTCTTTTTTTAAAAAAATATTTTTACTGATCTCAGAGAGGAAGGGAGAGGGAGAGAGAGAAACATCAATGATGAGAGAGAATCATGGATCGGCTGCCTCCTGCAGGCCCCACACTGGGGATGGAGCCCCCAACCCGGGCATTTGCCCTGACCAGAATCGAACCGTGACCTCCTGGTTCATAGGTCGACGCTCAGCCGCTGATCCGCACCGGCCGGGCAGGCACTCCCATCTCTTAGTCAAGCAAGTTTCCAGCTGGTCAGTGCGTAGCTGCCGTGTGAGCTCCACAGGGCGTCTGCCCGCCAGAGACCTTCCAGCCCCATCCTCCGCCTCCCCGCCCCGCCACATACTTCCTGTTGTGAGGACATTCCTGGCTTCCAGGTAAACGCCTGCACTCCCAGGTGTGGCCACCTTCCCGCCCCGGCCCCACCCGAGGCTGCCAATCGCTGGACCGGACCGTGGAAGGTCTCAGGGTCACAGGAACACAGCAAAGGGCTCCCCCAGGGCCAGCTGCTTTCCCAACCTCACGGTTTATTAATACTCACAAAAACCACCTGAGTACCCACAATCCCCGTTCAACCATTCAGCGGGCACCAAGAACACCAGGCGAGACATAAATAAATCCAGTAAATGCAGCAGGCGCTGACCTTGAAGAGTCCCCATCTGGTGGGAAAGACAGATGCAGGCAAGGGGAGCATTTGCCCGCAGGGAGACGGCTAGAGCCCAGGGAGCCCAGGCACTGGAAGAGCAGGGGGAGGGGTTCCCCAGGGCGGGAGGACACATTGGAGCAGGCCACTGAAGGGTGAGGGATCTGGTCAGATCGAGAACGGAGAGGGTTCAGCCGGAGGGGACAGGAGGCCTGAGTGAGTCCGTTTCGTGACCTCCATCAGGAGTCTGTGCTAAGGTGACCCCGATCGCCATGGCGCAGCGGGTCAGCCCCGGGACCCGGACCACAGTGAGGACGGGAGGCCTTGAGTGCGAGACGGAGGGATGTCCAAAACTCCGTGATCGAGAGTGAGCAAGTTTAAGGCATCAGAGTTAAGGAGATCCTTGGTGAACAAAATACTGCATTTTTATCTGAAGACGGGACCAGCATTACTGATGCCACCTTTTGTGTCTGACTTTTTCCTGTTGAAATGCAACTTTTTCTGTGTTCCCGCTGTGGGTGTGTGTACACGTGTGTGGGTTTCACGTGTTCACCGCTGTGGGTGTGTGTACACGTGTGTGGGTTTGTTTCACGTGTTCACCGCTGTGGGTGTGTGTACGCGTGTGTGGGTTTGTTTTTTACCAACAATTCCCCTTATTTCTGGGGGAAGGAGAGAAAGGCGACGACTCGGGAGAAATGGCTGAACCTCAGCTCGTCCAAGCCTGTCCGGGCTCCAGCAAACGGGCCAGAGTCCCTCCGCCTTTTGGAAAAACCAAGACATTTATCACGAAACACGGCAGCTCTGGGGAACACTGCTCCCGCCCTTTCCTCTGGGCCCAGCGTCCAGGCCCGGCCTGGGCTGGCTGCGGGCGGATGCGGTGCGGATGCGGATGCATCCTGGGGAGCCCGCGGCGCAGGAAGCCGCAATCACAGCCCCGGGCGGCCGGGCGGCCAGGACTCCGGCTTATCAGGAGGCGGTACCTGGGGTGTGTCTGGGAATTAATCAGATCGCAGGTTTCAGAGGAAAAGGGAGGAAGCGACGCCCGCTTTGCTGGTGCCCAGCACTTTCCCCAAAGGCACGGGCAGAAGCAGCATGGGCAGCCCCGGGCACGGCCAGGCCGCCCGGGGGTCACTCTGCACTGCGCCCCGGAGGCTTCCTCTGCGTCCTCCGTCCAGTATCTTCCCAGCAGGCCCTCCGCTCCGGCCACTAGGACTCCTCCCAACGTCTCAAGGTCATTCCCACTTGTAGGTGGAGCTCCTCACGCTTGGATCCTGGCCAGGAAGTGAACTTGTTTCAAAGTTAAAGGGAGATTTCTCATTTCTCTCGAAGGTTCCGATTTCAACTCATTTTAAACCAAATGTGCCACAAGCAACTAAGGATGTAAAATGTGTGCTCGGGGGAAAGCGAAGGCACGCAGTCCTGCAGGCCTCACCACACCACACAGGGTCTCGGGTTCGTGGGGACCCGCGCTGCCGGAGATCCACCCGAGGCCCCGTCTGCTCTCCTGGGGCGCTCTCTGGGGACCCCACAGCAGCCACTGTGCTGGCTGTGCTTCCAGAACCACGAGTGAGCCCTGTGAGCCAGGAGCCCGGCTCTCCGCTCAGCCCACAAGTGCCTGCTGACGCCGAACAGACAGGGACGGGCTCCAGGAAGGTTTTCCCTCCCCGACCCTGAAAGAGACCCGATTGCTGCCTGCAGGGCCGGATGGAAAGGTTTAGACAGAAATCACAGAACCAGGGGCGAAAGGGCCCACCCTCGGCTTCTGTGGGTGGTGGAAGCCTGCTCACCTGGGAGCAAGAAAGCATTAGAAATGCACAGCACACCTGCTGTGTCTCTGAGGTCCACTCTGAGCCTCGGTATCTTCATCGGAACACGGGCTGGAGCTGGTGGAGTGTCCTGACGCGCCCTCCTTCCTGTCTGTCCACGGCAGCTTCCCTGACCTGTTTCTCCTCCTCCACCGCCTCCAGGGAGCCCTCCATGCAGACCCCGGGGCTCTCTGTGAGACCCACCTGCTTCCCAATCCCCACCAAACACCAGGTGTGCACCTGGGAGGGCCCCGGGACCAGCTCCCCACTCCCGAGGCTCAGGGTGTGGCCTGGCCTGAGGTCCCGCCTGTGGGAGCAACACTGGGGCTCTTCAATGCTCCCACCCAGGCTCCCTCCCCACCTCTTGTCCTGGAATCC
>NW_005359352.1:1459377-1460822 GCF_000412655.1 Myotis brandtii | reverse complement strand
CACAGCCAAAGGGGGAGCAGCAGAGCCGCCTCCGGAGCAGGAGCCGTGGGACAGCCTCCCAGGCGGGGCAGCCCCTGGGTGGTGAGGATCCTGTCACCTCAGACCTCGTTGCCTTAGAATCCCCTCCACACCCACCGCCTTCTAAGCCCACCTCCCAGGAAGCCTGTCTCCGCGCCCCACGTTCCGGCTGGGTGAGCCCCTGCTCCAGGCTCCCGGGCATCGCGGGCTCGCCTCGCCCCCGGAACCTCCCATGTTGCATTCACAGCTACACTTTTCCTCACTGTCTCACCTACACCTGTGTCTCTCACTTCCCTCCCTCTGCTGCTCCTCAGCAGTCGCCTCAGCCCTGATCGCAAGATGAGGAAGGAGGGGGGAGGGAGGAAGATGTCCACCCCACAGCGGCCAGCAGATGCTCGCGTTGGTCTCAGCGGCGGCTCCCCCGGCTCCCAGGCTCTGATTGCCTCCACAATGGCTATTTGTCCACCTGTGTCCCCTCGGCCGCAGCTCTCTCACCGCCTCCCCCCAGAGCCGAATGGACGGTTGGATGTGGGCACCAGCCTCGGAGCTCCCTGTGACCCCTGACCCTGACTTTCCCACGCTCCCGCGGCTGGGCAGAGGGCCCAGTTCGCTCTAGATCATTCTGGGGTCTGCGGCCCCCCAGGCAGGGGGCGGGGTCCGAGTGTCCGTGACTGGAGCCCTGGTTCCCTCCTGTCCGTCCAGGAGGAAGATGGACATGGGCTGACCTGTCCCATCAGGCCCTGCTCCCGCCACACCTCCTTTGGGGGGTGAGGCTGGGTGGTTTGTGCAGAGAAGCGAGAGCGATGAGCGGCAGGCTGACCCCCCTGTAACCCTGAGCACCCGCGGGCGCTGCCCCGTCACCCCTGACCTCTCCCCAGTTGGGTCGCCGCGATCCCTCCATCTTCCCCTAAAAGATCCCACTCGGCGGGAGGGAAGCCCACGCTTGGAGGGCGGAGGGGCCCGAGGGACCCGCGCTGTCCTGACGGCCCAGGAGCCCGAGGGGACCCGCACTGTCCTGACGGCCCAGGAGCCCGAGGGGACCCGCACTGTCCTGACGGCCCAGGAGCCCGAGGCGCGGGCAGCGCAGTGGATAGGCGAGAGCGGAGCTGACCGTGAGACTCCCACCTCAGGGCCACTGTCAGCGGCACATCCCTCCTGGGCCGGCTCCCACCTTCCCGACCAATCGGACTCGCTCCGGACATGCCGCTGCCATGAGCGACGAGGGGAAGTGTGGGGGCAGCGTGGGCGTGCTCCCCGGGAATAGACTCTTCACGAGAAAGGAGACGAGTTTCCCCCCTTTGGGATGGGAGCGGTAACATTCAGATGAGGATTTCCGGAAGGGCAGCCCCTTTGGGTCCAGGAAGATGTTCTGCAGAAGCCGGGTCACCTGGCAGCCCCTGCACCTGCTGCCCGGCCCGGGGCTGCCC
>NW_005359352.1:1457124-1458928 GCF_000412655.1 Myotis brandtii | reverse complement strand
GCCCGGACCGCCCCGGGGCTGCCTGGCTGGGGAAATGTGTGAGTCATGAGCATGATCACAGGCTGACCCTACCCGCTCCCATCGTAGACTCAGTGATTAGAGCCTCAGATTCCAGCTGCCCATGCACTTCCCTCTCCCTCTGCGTTTCGAGAACCACAGTCCAGAGTGGCCACGTGGTCTCCCCCAGGCCCTCCCACTGCCCGAAGGCCCCGCACAGCCGGCAGCCCGGGGTCCACAGACTCTCGGGAGCCCAGGGCAGAGCCTTCTAGAGGCAGGAGGTGTGTGTCCGACAAGTCACTGAGAACGTGCCGTCCGTCTTCCTTCCAGAGAAGGGCTCTGCGTCCAGGTCTCCTGGTTTCCTGTGACGTCAGGACCCCGTGGACTGGTCACGGGTCCTTCACTCATGAGCCTCCTATGTTGGGGCGGAGGGAGGTGCGAGGGGCCCGCGTGTCTGTCCCCGCGTGGCCTTGTCTGTGAGTTCTCGGGGAGCGGTCACCTCTCAGCGCGGTGCTGGGCGGACAGGAGGGCGGGTCCCCTTTGCCAGAGAACTGGGCAAAAACCAGAGACGCAAACTCGAAGGGGCCGCTCTCAGTCACACGCTAGACAGCAGGATGGGACTCAGACCAGGAGTATCGGGGTTTTTAAAAAGCAACCACTGCTTTTCTCTCGACCCCTGCAGGTCAGACAACACCTGGTGCCGGTCCCGGCGGTCAAAACCCACCCGTACGTGCTCACGGGAGCCGGCGCCCAGCGTGCAGGTGCCCCGTTCCCCATCGTCCTAGGGTACAGGGGTGCAGAGGGGAAGGAGGCCCTGACTCGGGGCTTATGGTAGGAGGACATCCCCGGGTGTGAGGTGCTGAGAACCGAACAGGTTGGCAGCAGAGAGAGTGAACTGAAGGCCCCCTCACCCATCAATGGTGAGGAACCCTGAGACCGAGACTGCGCCCTCGGGGCGCCGACCACCTGCAACCCCTCCACCTGCGAGGCTCAGGCTCTCGTCCTTCTTCCCAGACCTTCACACACTCGGCACAAAGGCCAGACATCAAACCAAACAAAAAAATAGCCCCTCTGCCGCTTCCAGCTGCACCCGATGGCCTCACAGCCAACTCCGGGAGCAGGACAAGCTGCGGCTTCAGCTCTCACCGGCGAGGGACCCGCACGGGCGTTGTCACGTGATCCCCGAATCCGAGAAACCAGCCGGGCCCGGCGGCCAGACCGGCTGCTTCAAAGAGGCTGCTCCGTAACCGGAGGCTGAACACAGCGACCCCAGAAACTCGGGTGGAGTCGGAGTGCAAGCTCTCGGGGCGGTGCACAGGCCCCCGCGGGCTCTGGCATTCCCCCCACCTGGCGGCAGCGTGGCTGCACCGTCCTCTGTCAACAGCCGTGTGTCCTGCTTCTTAAACGCAGCTTAGGCGGCCGGCGTGGCTCAGCGGTTGAGCATCGACCTATGAACCAGGAGGTCAGGGTTCGATTCCCGGTCAGGTCAAGGGCACAGGCCCAGGTTGTGGCTCGATCCCCAGGGTGGGGCATGCGGGAGGCGGCCGATCCATGATTCTCTCTCATCACTGATGTTTCTATCTCCCTCTCCCTTCCTCTCTGAAATCAACCAAATACATTTTTTTAAAAAGAAGTTTAGAATTTTGGATTAAACTGCACCTTCCCCCAATAAGTAAAGCTGACGCAGCTGTGTAGCGATCCCACCCACCTTCTTGGTTGGCTGTTTCAGTTCTCATCCCAGGAGGACAGGTGGCCGCAGCCCCTCCACCTGGAAGCTGCGTCATTGCGCCCTCATTCTCGTGCCACC
>NW_005359352.1:1451849-1457049 GCF_000412655.1 Myotis brandtii | reverse complement strand
CCCAGCAGCCCTCCCCTGGCCCCAGAGAGAGGGTGGCCTTGTCCACGTGCCCTCTGCACCCTTACTTGGGTCTCCCCAGTTTGGCTGTGAGCAAATCCAGGATTTTTTTTCCGGGTGTGTTTCATTGACAATGATTCTGCTAAACAGTGTGACTGTTCACCATATGTTGGTTGTGTGGCAAATACCCTGGCTCCCCTCACACGGCAGCTTGCTGAGTCATGCTGAGTCAGGCTCCCAGAGAAATGGCCGCCTGGGGTGGTCATCAAACCAGCAGACGCCAAACAAAACAAAACAACCAGCAGACGCCAGGCCACGGCCTGCCCCTCGGAGGGACGGAGGGTGACGCGGACGGAAGAGTCGGCCGAGACTCCACAGACGACGGCACCACCACGGCCCTCACCGGACACGTCGCCCACTTGTACTGACCTGACCTTTCCCCGCGGAGTGGGGGCTGAGACGAAGCCAGGACGACGCCCGGGACTAAAGACCAGGACTCAGCCAACATGCAAAGCTGACCTCCATCCCCCTCCAACCACAGAGCGCTGAGACCTGTGGTTTCAGAATTTTCCCCTGGTGTCTCCGCTATGGGGCTCCCATTCGAAAGGGAACGAACTCACTCCTTCTGATGATAAATCATCATGTTTTTAAAAGGAACGTGGGTCACGTGGGAGTGGCTCATTCCTGGGGTTCCTCCCACGCCCTCAGAGTCAGAACCTCCGTGGCCCGAGGAAACGGTCACGTGGCCGCAGGAGTCACCTGCCAGGTCTTGTCTGCACGGCAGGCTCCAGCCACACGTCCACTCCTCTGAGATGCTGGGGGCTCGGAGCTTCTGAATGACCCCAGGACTGCCAGGAGCCCCTCCCCCTGCTGTCAGGAGGCCCCTCGTCTCAGCCGCCCTCTAGGGCAAGATGATCTCAAAGAAGGTAGAGAGGGGAGCAGAGGCATTCACTGGGGGGTGAGCCCCTTCAACAGCATTGGGGAGACCCCAGGGCCGTGGTCGGCAAACTGCGGCTTGCGAGCCACCTGCGGCTCTTTGGCCCCTTGAGTGTGGCTCTTCCATAAAATACCACATACGGGTGCGGATGTACAGTGCGATTGAAACTTCGTGGCCCATGGGCAGAAGTCGGTATTTTGTGGAAGAGCCACACTCAAGGGGCCACAGAGCCGCATGTGGCTCACAAGCCGCGGTTTGCTAAGCCACAGTTTGCCGACCACTGCCCCAGGGGGTCCTGGATCTCTGCCCTCACCAGTGGCACTGCCTCCCTCCCCGACTGGTGGTCTCAGGGAGGGCTGGGTGAGAAGCTGGGACACTCCCCGCCCCCAGGGGTACCAGGCCTCCACCTCCACAGCATCTGTGACAGCCACGTGGGGAGGGTAAGGAGCCACCTGTCCCGTCTCAGCAGGGTGTCATCAGAGGCCGGCTCTGATAGAAGATCCAGATGAGACCCAGATTCTCCTTACTGAGCGCTCGGCAGGCCCAGGTCTCTGTAAAAACCCCTTGTCATGCCCAGCAAGAGCCAGGAAATGCTCAACCTGGGCGAGAAAGGAGGACCGGCAGCTGCCAACGCGGAGCTGACATAAAGTGTTGGCGTTGACGGATAAGGGTTTTATAGCAGCTGTCAAAGCAGTCTTTCCATGAGCAATTACGAACGTGATCAAACAGCAACAGGAAATCTCAGCGGAGAAAAAGAAGACGCAAGGAAAAGGCAAATGGAGATTTCAGACCAGAAACACACACTAGCCAACAATAAAAAAAAACTCGCTGGATGGGCTCAACAGGCAAATGGAGAGGACAGAGGAGAGAACCAGTGAACCTGAAGATAGGACAACAGGAATGACCCAATCTGAACAACAGAAAGTAAACGTAAAAAAAAAAAGTGTTTTCTGTGAGACTCTAACAAAAGGTCTAGCATTCCTTGCTACCAGGGTCCTGGGATGAAAGGAATGAGAGAGTGGGGCTGAAAAAAATATTTGGAGAAATAATGGCTGAAATTTTTGCAAATTTGGCAAAAGACCCGAACAGCATTGGGGAGTCAAGAAACTGAGAGAACCTGAAACTGGAAAAAGACAAAGAAATCCGAGCCCCAGTACCTCCAGGGCAAAGTTCTGGAAACTGAGGGTCAAGGAAGCCAAAAGAAGGGGCCGCTCATCCGGAGGGACACGCAGCTGGAAGGACCACTGGCTTCTCCTCGGAAGCCGCGTGGCCAGAGGAAATGGCACATGCCTCACGTGCTGAAGGAAAGGAAGGGCCAACCCAGAATTCCAGACCCAGCAAAGGTAGCTGCAGGAACCAAGGGAACACAAGACTCCCTCAGAGGCAGTAGCCAAGAGGACTTGCCAACAGCCCACCTATCCTAAAGGAGTGTCTAAAGCAGTGGTTCTCAACCTTCTGGCCCTTTAAATACAGTTCCTCATGTTTTGACGCAACCATAAAATTATTTTTGTTGCTACTTCATAACTGTCACGTTACTACTGTTATGAATCGTCATGTAAATATCTGATACTCAGGATGGTCTCAGGCGACCCCTGTGAAAGGGTTGTTCGACCGCCAAAGGGGTCGCGACCCACAGGTTGAGAACCGCTGGTCTAAAGGATACGCTTGAGCCCGGCCAGCGTGGCTCTGTGGTTGAGCATCAACCTATGGACCAGGAGGTCAGGGTTCGATTCCCAGTCAAGGGCACAGGCCCAGGTTGTGGGCTCGATCCCCAGTGTGGGGCGTGCAGGAGGCAGCCGATCCATGATTCTCTCTCATCACTGATGCTTCTCTCTTTCCCTCTCCCTTCCTCTCTGAAATCAATATATATATTGATTGATCTCTTGAAACAGAAGAGAAATTCATCAAATAAAGTGCTAGAATGGCAGGAAGGAAAAGGGAAAATGGGGGTAAATATAATCAACTGGCTTTGGATGTTTGAATTTTCTGAAAACAAATGCCTGGGTCCTCAAGGGTCCCAAGATGGCCCACAGTCCCCGGTGGGCAGCCCGGCCATGGCAGGCGCACTGAAGGGACAGCCGTGCACCGGAGCGTCTCAGTGTGGCGGGTCCCTGCACCAGTGCGTCAGCCTGGCCGCAGGAGGCTGTCCCTGAGTCAGAGCGTCCGGAGGGCAGGGCCCTGTGTGGGAAGGGGTCCTTTTTTCTTTGCTTTTTTTTTTTTCTTTTTCAAAATATATTTTATTGATTTTTTTTACAGAGAAGAAGGGAGAGGGATAGAGAGCTAGAAACATCGATGAGAGAGAAACATCAGCTGCCTCCTGCACGCCCCCCAGTGGGGATGCGCCCACAACCAAGGTACATGCCTTTGACCAGAATCGAACCCGGGACCCTTGAGTCCGCAGGCCGACGCTCTATCCACTGAGCCAAACCGGTTCGGCTTCTTTGCTTTTTAGTGGAAGCCGCGTTTACTGCGAGAGGCCAGGCCTGGAAAAGGGGCAGCTGGTCCCACGCACAGGCTGGTGTCCAGAGCTTTCGCTCCACGTGGCAGTCCGTTTAGTTCAGCGTCCAAGCTAATCAACGTCCAGTTGTCCACGTGCGACTCCCACACGGCCAGCAGCCCCGTGGGCGCAGGGGAGCACATCTCCCGGAATCCAGCTCGCGCCAGAGAGGAAGAGGAGACAGAGGGGGGAGAGAGGGGAAGGGAGAGAGAAAGGGAGAGGGAGAGGGAGAGAGAGAGACAGAGAGAGAGGAGATTCTTATATTCACTAAGGTGCACAAAGTCCTCTGATCTCCGTTGACCTTCTGTTAATAAAGGCCCAGCTCAGTCACTCGATGTGAACTTGGAGGAAGGTGAGAACACGGTGTTTTGAGAGTTCCTGGCTCTGGCAGTCCAGCCTGCAGGCCCGGGCAGGTTTCAAAATAAAAAGTCATCATCCCCACCAGGGGTGAAGGTCACAGAGTCTGCCCATCCCAGGGGCTCGTGGGCCCAGAGGGACCTGGCACTCACCTGGGCCTCCCTCCCCCTCTCTAAGGACAGCTCTCCCCCTCGCTGAGACAGACAGCTCCTGCCCGGCCTAACCTGGAGGGGCCTGCCCGGTGAGCTATTCTCACCCAGTGTGAATGTTTAACCTCCCTGCAAGAGGGCCACAGCGCTGCTCTTTTTTCCTGGAAATGGAATGTCTCTGTGTCCCTCGCACAGACTCTGGGAAAAACAGGCGCTTTTGAAAGAAAGGGCATGACCATTCACACGGCCTTTCCTCCCGGGCCCGCAGATGGTCAGCCCAGGGAGGGAGGAGGCCCCTGGCTTCACAGGGTCAGCAGTACCCCCCCAGAGCGACCACAGGAGCCCCCCACCCCTCCACAGAGCTGACCACAGGCGCCCCCTGCCCCCCAGAGCTGATCACAGGTGCCCAGGGACTGCCTCCCCGCCCTCTCCCTGCAGACAGGGTAGCAGCAGTGACATGTGACAGGCGTGTGGCTGGGGCTGCAGGACCCTCAGGGACTTCTCTCTAACTGGGAAGGCGGGGTCTGGGAATAGTGTGCATGTGTGCGTGTGCGTGTGCGTGTGCGTGCGTGTATGGGGGGGCTGAATCTGGGAGTGAAAGCCTGGAAGAATGGGGTAGGGCCGTGGTCGGCAAACTGTGGCTCACGAGCCACATGCGGCTCTTTGGCCCCTTGAGTGTGGCTCTTCCACAAAATACCACAAAATACCACATGCAGGCGCGCAGGCACAGTGCAATTGAAACTTCGTGGCCCATGTGCAGAAGTCGGTATTTTGTGGAAGAGCCACACTCAAGGGGCCAAAGAGCCACATGTGACTCGCGAGCCGCAGTTTGCCGAGCCGCAGTTTGCCGACCACTGGTAGGGGAAAGCAGAGGGTATCAAACTGTTTTACTTGTTTTTAAAATATATTTGTATTGATTTCAGAGAAGAAAGGAGAGGGAGAGACAGAAATATCAATGATGAGAGAGATTCATGGGTCCGCTGCCTTCTGCACTCCCCCGGACAAGGGATGGAGCCCACAACCTGGGCATGCGCCCTGACGGGGAATGGAACCATGACCTCCTGGTTCATAGGTGGACGCTCAGCCACTGAGCCACACCCGCAGGGCAAGGGTGTCAAACGATTTTAAAAACAAAAGTCTCTCCCCAGCCCACCTGAGAGGGCTTGGAGGGGCACAGGACACGTGTCCACGGAATGTCCAAGGAGCGCCCCACCCCCCTGCCCTAGCCCCTGATCTGGGTGTGGGACACGCAGTGGGGCCCAT
>NW_005359352.1:1450695-1451111 GCF_000412655.1 Myotis brandtii | reverse complement strand
CCAGCTCCGGGCGGGCCGGACCGGGGAGCAGGACTGCTAAGCCCGGGAGGTGGCTGAGGCTCTGTGGGTGCAGTGAGCTGTGCGCGCCCAGACGCAGGGAGGGCCAGGCGGGTCTTCAGAAGCACCCCGAAGGGGGAAGTAAGCACCCCGTTTGCTTTCGGTGGCTTCGCCCCCTTTCTCTCCCCTCGGTGCCCCCATCTGAGGCCGCTCTCGGTCCAGATTCGCTTATCTGGCTCCAGGGCCAGGGCTCCCTCCTGCCAAGGAGTTAAATAAACACGGAAAGCGAGAGCTCGCGTCCTCGTGTAATCCAGATGCTGTTTCCTCGAAACCACAACACGCTCGGCTCCGGCAGATAACAGGCCCGGGACGTGCCTCCGCCCCCTCGGGCCAGCGGAGGACAGCCCCACCGGGACGCC
>NW_005359352.1:1450018-1450416 GCF_000412655.1 Myotis brandtii | reverse complement strand
GTGCCGTTCTGGGAAAGTCTGGTGTCTTCAGTGCAACCTCCAAGGACTGCCAGGAGGAAGGCCGGGCGGGGGAGTGGGAGGGTGTCCTGAGAAGGCATTTTTAGGAGCCCCGTGTCCGCCATGCCCTCCAGGACCCAAAGCAATAAATACATCCCGCCACCCCCCAGGACAGCCACCTTCGGTCCATCCGCCCCGCCAGCCCCGCCAGCCCCGCCCCAAGACCTCGGCTGCAAACAAATACAGCGAACCCTTTGGCTTTGGCACCTTCCCAGCCACATCTCCTCTGGCGGCCAGAAGACGAGGTCTTTCTCCTCCCTCTCCCGGCTTTTTCTCCCCCCCCTCCCCCTTTCTCTTCCTCCGCGCTCCTTCCTTTTCCCCAAATCGCTGGAAACTTAAGA
>NW_005359352.1:1447314-1449581 GCF_000412655.1 Myotis brandtii | reverse complement strand
GCTGCTTCTGATTAACGCGCGGGGTTGGACACGCTGGATCGGCCTGGGCTGGACCCCGAGGGCCGTGGAGGGCCCCGGAGCCGGTCAGGGGGACTTCCAGGGCCGGCATGTTGCTTTAAATGGGGGGGCGTTGTCTCCACCCCCCACCGGAAGCCCTTCACACCTCCCCGCCACCCACGGATCTCGCCCATGCCCATGCGGGTGCTCTCTGCAGCTGGGACCATCTGAACTGTAGAGGCCTCAGGTGCAAAGCCGCGGAGCGCCCCACTGACAGCCTTTGTCTGCTGGTAACCCACCCGGAAATGCCCAGGGCCGCTTCCCCCGCGAAACGTGATTTTTGAGTTTATTCCGCATGGGGCTTGCGAGACAGACCCACCCGAAGCCCGGGTCGTCTTAAATCACTAACTCACGCAGCCGCGGAACCCCTCAAAGGATCGTTACTGAGTGTAGAACCGGGCAGCGTGCCCACGGGGTCGGTTTAACACAGTCAGGCTGGCTGGACTCGGACATGGCAACTAGAGAAAGACACAACCAGAAAACTGTCCCCATACTTAGCAATTTTACTACCTCGGGGTACAAGCACGATCCTGGGAGAAGGCCCTGCCTTAACCCACCGCCGGTGTGTGAAGGCACAGGCCCTGCTCTCGCATCCGCGCAGCCCGAGCCGCGCTGTTGCGGGGAGAAGGAGGCTGGCCCGGAGGTCCGCAGACACACGGTGTCCTTGGGAAAAGCTAGGAATGCGTCAGTGCCCCAGAGCTGCCATGTCCAAGAATCACAAGTAATGATGTGAAGATCCCAAAGATGTTTGTTGACGTTGGCTATTCTTGTAAAATAGTCCAAGTATCACATCATCAGGCACCAAAATAGTGTCAAAACAAAATCTGTTCCACTGTGGCACGTATGTGACAGAAACACATGCGCACAGAGTCCCTCAAAAGGCTGGAGCTGCGGCGGGGGACTCGGGGGTTCAATCGTTTCCAGGCGTCATCCCGGAGGAGAGATTGTTCATGCAAAGCCGCCGGGAGCCGGGATGCAGGCGGCCTTCGCAGGGCCCGGCCCTCCGCAGATTCCTCTGCGGGTCAGGAAACCAGCCGCCTTCATCCATCCCGCAGAAGGAAGCTGCTGCGTTTCTGAAAGTGCACCCTCCTCAGCACCACCCACTCGGCCTCCCCGAAGAGAAGGCCAGGGGCAGGCACTTGGCCGGCCTACCAGCCCAGGAATTAATTATTAATGGGAGGAAAAAATAGCTCCCTCCTTATGAAGCTTTGCTTTTTCTCCAGTCCTGCCCCCTTCCTCTTTTTAAATGCAAAGGAGATGGCGATCAAGACCAAAAAAAAAAAAAAAAAATAAACAAGGTTCTTAGAAATAGGATGTGCTCTCGGTTTTCCAGTTGATTGTATTCTGGAGAAGTCTGATTTTCAAAACACACAACTGATTTACTGTGGTCTTTGGTTAAGCTGGAGCTATGAGTGCATTAACTGAAAAGTATGTTAGTAAAGAGCCGCACACTTTTCAAAGATTTAGACCACATGAAGGAGTTTTTAAAGATTTACAGGAGAGGGGAAAAAAAAAGGAAAAAACGAAACAAAACCCTGAAGCTGCATTCAGTACTAGTGTTGAAAGATTCCAAACCTCACACAGGACAGAATTTTTAAAAACTACAATGTGAAGATGACGGCCATTGGCTAGAGCCACCTACCTGTCACAAAGCTTTAAAAATACTGTAGGTGCTGGAATGTGACACCAGAAATCACTCTTTGTGCATAATTAATTACATTCCTCTGCCACCTACGCTGCAGGGCACAACAGACCCGCTGCCTCAAGGGCGGTGTATGTAAATACAGCTTCAATATGCAGATTATCCTAATGATTTCCGATTAGGAGGGTCATTATAATAGTTCTGCCCAGATCTAGAAAAGGCCCCCGGGAGCCGCCGCCTCCTCAAAGCTCCCGAGGTCAGCACGGTTTCCAGTCTGCAGGCGCACGCCTTTCACCGAGTCTGCAGGAACGCCTCCCGCGTCGCTGGGGTGCAGGATCCCGCACCAAAGCCAGCTGAGTGCCCGCGGGGTGTTTATTTTCCCCACACAGCTTTTCCTTGTCCGAAGAGCGGAAACTCACTCTACAGACGCCCCTTGTCCGTGGCAAACTTAGGTGCGTTTTCCCTTTGTGCAGAAATGCTGTCTCTCAGAAGGACCATCCCTGGATCGCAGTGAGCTGCGTCTCCCCCTCTGCTGCGCAGGACTTGCCCCGGGCGCGGGGAGCCCAGG
>NW_005359352.1:1446335-1446731 GCF_000412655.1 Myotis brandtii | reverse complement strand
AGGGGGGGGCGGCCTGAGCTCCAGGGCAGCCCGCTCCCTCCCGGTCTCTCCTTCCTCCCCCGCGATCAGCATGAAAGCCTTCAGTCCCGTGAGGTCCGTTAGGAAAAACAGCCTCTCGGACCACAGCCTGGGCATCTCCCGCAGCAAGACGCCGGTGGACGACCCGATGAGCCTGCTGTACAACATGAACGACTGCTACTCCAAGCTCAAGGAGCTGGTGCCCAGCATCCCCCAGAACAAGAAGGTGAGCAAGATGGAAATCCTGCAGCACGTCATCGACTACATCCTGGACCTGCAGATCGCCCTGGACTCGCACCCCACCATCGTCAGCCTGCACCACCCGCGGCCCGGGCAGAGCCAGGCGTCCCGGACGCCGCTGACCACGCTGAACACGGA
>NW_005359352.1:1443147-1446251 GCF_000412655.1 Myotis brandtii | reverse complement strand
CCAGCGGCTGGAGTCGGTGACTTAGAGATGAGCTAATTAACTTTATTTTCTTACAAATGCGCTGTCGATTGAGCCGTGTGTGCAATCGCCGTTAAGTTCTGACATGTTAATGCATCTGTCTTTGATCTGGATTATAGCAAAAACGTGTTTAAGGGAACTTGCTGTTCTAGGAACTACGAGAGAGAGAGAGAGAGAGAGAGAGAGAGAGAGAGGCCTTTCTCCTTCGATTGTCTAACGCCGTGCCTTTCGTCCCCTTTCTCTCGCAGGCTTCTGAATTCCCTTCCGAGTTCATGTCAAATGACAGCAAGGCGCTCTGTGGCTGAGTATGGTGAGTGTTAGCTTGTGGCTCCCGCGGGTTCAACTGCCTCTTGGAGTGTTTTTTTTTAACGCATGTGTGCGACGTACTTGTGTGTCTGTAAAAAAAATGTGAATATGTACTTCGATGTAGGTAGGAAGCTGCTAGTGCTGGTGACTCAAGATCACAGGACATTTTCCTTAAAAAAATAAAAATTAAATTAAAAATGAAATGACTTCCTCCGAAGGCGGTCGGGGATCGTGTGTGTGGCGTCTGCCCGGAGTGGAATGCCCAGGCGGCCTCCTGGGCGGCCCCGGTGCTACGAGGTACTAACCTCCGTGTAATTAATCTTATCGCCACAAATTCCGCTGGGATCCTCCTTCCCGAACCCGGGCCTGTGGGATCGGCCGGCAGCCTCGCTGCCCGGCGCCGGCAGCCAGCCCTGTGATGTGGGATCCGACTTCCCTATCTGTTCACAAGGGCTGTTTCCAATCAAATAATTGTTACAAGAAGCAGACAGGCGCCTGCGAGCGGCCGCTGGAGATCCCAATAGGCGATTGCGGCGGGACTTGTCCCCGGAGCCTCTGCTGTTTCAATGTTTAATTTGCCCTGTCGGGGCCGCATCTGGACGCCAGGGTTTGCCCAATCCCCAGTGTTTGGTTAAATGTTCAAACGGCGGCTTCCTCCTGGCGCCAGGGGCGGCCTCTGCCCCGGGCGGCCTTCTGCTAACCCGCCTTCCTCTGCCATCTTTTGCAGGTGGCCAGGACTTCTCCCCTTCGCTTTGCACAACAACAAATCCACAGGAACTTATTTTTCAGCCTCTCGCGAGGAGGACAGAGCGTTGAATGGGCCTTTTTAAGCCGTGGAGGCAAGACTCGGGGGGGATCAGCCCTCTGCCCCAGGGTGTGTGTCTGGCCTGGCCTGTGAGAGCGTTATTTATGAAAAAGACTTTTCAATGCCCTTTCTGAAGTCGGAAGGTTTCTTCGTATACTCTCCCCACCATGGGGAGCGAACACTTTAAAATCACAAGGAGTTGCCCAATTTCAGCAGACTTTGCCTTTTTTCTCAAAGGTGGAGCGTGACTACCAGAAGGATCCAGTATTCAGTTACTTAAAAGAAGTCTTTTGGTCAGAAATTTACCTTTTTGACACAAGCCTACTGAATGCTGTGTATATATTTATACATAAATATATATATACATATATATATTGAGTGGAGCCTGGCGGACTCTTTCACGAGTTTGCTTGTACAGCGGCAGAGACGCCCATTTCTGCAGGCGAAGTGTAATGATGTACTCGTTCACGCTAAACTTTTTATAAAAGTTTAGTTGTACACTTAACCCTTTTATACAAAGAAAATAAATCAAGTGTTTATTGAATGGTGATTGCCTGCTTTATTTCAGGGGACCAGTGCTATGACTTTTATTCTGCTATGTTATAACTGAACCCGAATCCATGCAAGCTCACGTGTATGTAGACTGTGTAACGATGATAATAAACCATGTCTGGAGTCAACCCCTGGATTCTGGGTGGTTTTTCAGAGCTGGCTCTTCCTCTCTGGCTCTCTCTCCATTTGATGTAACCCTCTCCGTCCCCCTCCCACCGTCCTCAGCCTTGGAGTTGGTGTGCTGAGAATCTTCTGCAGCGGTTCTCAACCTGTGGGTCGCGACCCCTTTGGGGGTCGAACGACCCTTCCACAGGGGTCGCCTAAGACCATCGGAAAACACATATATAATTACATAGTGTTTTTGTGATTAATCACTATGCTTTCATCATGTTCAATTTGTAACAATGAAATTGGGGGTCACCACAACATGAGGAACTGTATTAAAGGGTCGCGGCATCAGGAAGGTTGAGAACCACTGAATTCTTATGGGATGTGTGGTCGGGGCTGGGAAGGTGAATTCCTCCCGCGCCTGGGCTGAGTTTCACACTGAGACGGAGTTGCTGTAGGGGGTGCCTAGGCAGGGGGTGCACAGGAGTCAGAGCGCAGGAGATGGGGGGGGGGCAGGAAGGCCCCTCCGGGTCCCTTTGCTCCCGGTGACCGTCCCTGGGAATCAGGCTGTGCCCGGGCCCAGAGCCCGCCTGGCTCCCTGCACTTCCTCCACCTGCAGCCCAGCTCAGGAGGAGGGGCCGGCCTGGCCCTCCACGCAGGTGGCTGGGAGCTCGCCCTTCACCCTTGACTGCACCCGGACGGACAGACAGACGGCTCAGGAGGGAGAGAGGGAGGGGGGAGAAATGCCCGCAGCTGTGGCCGCAGCCCTCACGGCGGGTTTGTAACGCAGAGTTAGCGCACAGGTGGCTTTGGCATCCACGGGCCTTCAGCAGATTCTCAGATTGGGAGGCACTGCCCTGGGGGGCGGGGAGGCTCTGGAAGGCCTGTCCGAGGCGGGGGGACCTGGAGGAGGAAGAGGGGCGCCTTGCAGGGACAGGAGTCTCACCTGGGACTTCTGCCCAGCCCAGCCCAGCAGGTGTCTGGGTGCCCCCAGGCCGGCGCCCCGCGGGTGAGCCCGCGCTTAGAACGGCCACATACCAGGACGTCGTTGTTGTTGATAATCGTACCCCAGAAAAGCAGGCTCTGGTCCGAGGCGGGGGGACCTGGAGGAGGAAGAGGGGCGCCTTGCAGGGACAGGAGTCTCACCTGGGACTTCTGCCCAGCCCAGCCCAGCAGGTGTCTGGGTGCCCCCAGGCCGGCGCCCCGCGGGTGAGCCCGCGCTTAGAACGGCCACATACCAGGACGTCGTTGTTGTTGATAATCGTACCCCAGAAAAGCAGGCTCTGGCGCGCCCCCCGGACGGGGGTCACCCCCA
>NW_005359352.1:1433445-1442567 GCF_000412655.1 Myotis brandtii | reverse complement strand
GCGCCCGTCGCTTCCTGGGCGGCCCTCGCTGCCTCCCTCCTCCTCCTCTGCAACCGGACTCCACACCTGCGCTGGGGGTGCTGGGGGGGCGCCCCGGATTCGGTACCTGCACCTGCGCCCCCTGCGCCCCAACTGGATTGCGGAGCCGAAGGAAAGCCAGGCCGCCCCCCTCTTTTCCCCGCACTTTCTGTGTAACTTCATGTTTCCTGAACCGTTTGGCCACGCCAACCAGGACCCCCCAGGCGAGGCTACAGGGTCAGAGGGTGGGGGGGGGGCGCCCTTGGCTTATCCCCGGGGGACAGGGCAGGGTCCTCCCTGCAGGATGGCTCGGCTGCGGGCGGAGGCGCAGGGAGAGCCCTGCGTGGTGAGGCGGGGGCTCGGTTGCTTGTTGGGAATTTTACTGCCTCGCCTGGAGGTGAGCCGGTGGACGTGTCTGCCAGCCGGTGTGCTCTGCGCCCACCTGCACAGGATGCCAGGCCCTGCTGGCTAATGTTTCACTTGACCTGGAGCCGCCTTCCTTATCTGGGCTGGAGTCAAGGTCACAGCAACCTGAGCGGGTGCTCGGGCAGGTCAGTTTACATTGCATCCCAGTTCCCGACACCGGCCCGGCCTGGGAGGCGGGCAGCCAGGTGCTCCTCTCTGCAGGGCGGCCAGGGCAGAGCGGCCAGCGGGCGGGCTGCCCACCGAGCAGGGGCTGCTGGGCGGAGCCGGGCATGTAGGATTCCTGAGGGTCCCAGGAGCGTCCGCCTGAGCCTGCAACAACCTCAGGACGGTGGAGAGAAGTCACCTGAAATTTAAGTTAATTATTAAATAATAAGCAATTTACCTTACTATTGTTAAAATGTCAATACCATCCGAAGCAATCTACAGACCCAATGCAATCCCTGTCAAAATCCCAATGATTTTTTTATTTTTGCCAAAACAGAAAAATCCAAGAGTGATTGGGAACCCTGGGGGCTGGATCGGAGGGGGCTGGGCGCTGGTCCCTCGGGAGCTGCGTGGAGGTTTGCAACCACGTGAAGCAGGACATCGGGGTGAGACCACCGTGTGGGGTGGCGTCCCCACCACAGGGCAGACGAGATGTGATCTCTCGCCAGCCCAGGAACAGCCAGGCAGCCTGTCGGCTGAACTCAGGATGGGAGAATCCCTGGAAAATGCACAGCCACAGGTCTGCCCTCCTGGGAACGGGGGTGCCACTCGCCTAGGAAATCCTAATGCCGACACATTAGCATAAACACCCCGAGGGGTTGGCCAACCCAGAACCTCCTGCGAGAGAACCCTCCGTACAGAGCACACAGAATCCTCACACCAAGTGGCCTGTGAAAACGTACATTTTTAATCCACTGTGAACCAGCTTGCCATGGGAGACTCAGGAGAGACAATGAAGAGCAGGATCGGAAATGAAAGAACTATAAAGGCTATAAACAAGGAAGACTAAAATGATTTAAAAAATCAAAGAACTAATTGAAAACATAAGAACAAGATATAGTGGCTGAAATGGAAAACTGAATGCAGTGGTTAAAACCCGGCTTAAAAATGACTGGAGCCTTTTCATACACCAACAATGAACCAACGGAAGAGGAAATTGAGGAAACAATTCCATTCACAACAGCATCAGCGAGAATACAGTACTGAGGGATGAACCAAGGAGGTGAAAACAACAAAACGTTCCCAAAGAAATGAAAGAAGACGCACAAATGGAAAGACCTTCCCCCTCAGCTGTGGCCTCATGCTCCCAACTCCTTCCCGGTCCGTCCTTCCCTCCACCCCAGGGGTGTCGTCCGCTTTGCTGAGAACAAGCCCCCAGTCTGACCCGGCAGCGAGGCCCAGATGTGCCCATCCTTGGTCTCCGCCCCCATCACCGCAGGAGAGGGCAGCACGTGTTCCCACCTGTAGTACGATGATCCGCCCTTTTAGAATAAGGTCTTAGTTTTAAGCACTTTTCTACCTGCAGCCAATGCCATGACTTTTACAGATAAAAGTCTTCTACGTACGTTTCCCCGGTTCTGGGAGAAAGCTCTTAAAAACTCACACGTCCCTTCGAAGTTCTTACGTCTCAAAAAAGAAAAGAAACCCCACAGACACCGCGCCAGCGGGCACGGGAAAGGCCACTCTTAATGTCCTGATTTTACCAGATCTCGCCAAAGCCTACAGGGAAAAGGGCTCATCGAAAATGCCGACGGGAACTGGAGTCCCCAGAGTAAAATGCTGAAAGGAGTGAGACATTTCAAATGTAAGTTCAGCCCAAAGCGGCCGAGAGGATCCGATGTGAAACCCTTTGCTGGGAGGGTTCTCTGGCCAGGCGTGTCGAGCCTGGCCGTGCCCTGACCTCGGCTGGTGGGGATCGTCCCCAGGGAGCTCCTGCACCCGCTGGCAGTCATTCTCGCTGTGGGAGCTCCCTTCTCTGGTGTAGGGTGTGAACAGGAAGGAGGGGGACCTCTGGGCCGCCTTGGAGGGTGGCTACAGGGGTCTTCCCATCAAGAACTTGGGGTCCTGGGGAGGGTGAGATCAGAGCCCGCCCAGGTGTCCTGACCCCCCGCTTCTGGTGAAAGGCAGGAGGCCCCCCTCTGAGCAGGAGCTAAAATCCACTACCCAGTCAGAAATGGCCGACTTCCTGCCGTGGCCCTTTGAGAAGCGGGGAGACCGGGGTGGAAATGCAGGGTGAGCGGCTGTGTGACTCCTCCGGGCGCATCCTGCTCCGTTGTGGACGCGCTCAGCGTTCCTCGGCTGCCGAGTCCTCGGTGTCGAGGGATTACACGCGTCCTCGTCAGTCACGGCCGAGTTCGTGCACAGTGCCCACCAGGCCGCGTTCACTTGCTTTTCTTGACCCAAGGGAAGGACAGCCTGTTCAGGGACCGCCCGTCACAGGACATCATCACTCACCAGACGGTTTTATTTTTCCCAAATCTCACTCCCGGCTGATTCAGTGTCTGGCTGTCAGTGGAGCCTTGAACTACAGTGAATAGTATTTCCAGGCCTACGATGTCAGGGGTAATTTGGGCACAGATTAGAGAGAAGGTATAGATAGAGATACAGACAGCAAACCATCTTATTAAAAGTTTTGGATTTGGGATCATTATTCTAGTAATAAATGGAGTAACAAAGTGTGGTCACCAAGGATAAAATTCAGACCCTCTTCTCCCCTCCCCTCCCCCCCCATCCCACACCCGGCCCAGCTGTGACATGCACACGGCTCGTCGGGGGACATATTTTAATTCTTGGGAACTTGCTCAACACAATCGCTAGTGCTCTTACTCTCGCATGGAAGCCATGCCCTCCCAGCCCACCGGCTGGTGGAATAGACAAAAGGGACCGTTTCCACAGTTTACAGGAGGGAACAGTCACCCTGAAGGTTTTTTGTTTGTTTCTAAATATATTTTTATTGGTTTCAGAGAGGAAGGGAGAGAGGGAGTAACATCAGTGATGAGAGAGAACCATTGATCGGCTGCCTCCTGCACGCCCCCTACTGGGGATCAAGCCTGCAACCTGGGCCTGTGCCCTGACCGGGAATCGGACTCTTCAGTCTGCAGGCCGATGCTCTATCCACTGAGCCAAACTGGCTAGGGCTCTTTTTTTAAAAAAATAAATGTTTTTTATTGATTTTTAGAGAGAGAGGAAGGGAGAGGGAGAGGGAGATAGAAACATCAATGAAAGAGGAACATCATCCATGCGCTGCCTCCTGCACGCCCCCTGCTGGGGATCAGCAACCCTGGCTCACCTGCTGAGCCACGCCGGCCCGGCTGGAACATTTCAATCACCTAGAACGTGTGGTGTTGCACCATCGTAGATTGATTCTGCAGTTACGATCCTTTATGGGCCGGGCATCTCCAAACGGGGCCAAGCAGAGGATGTGAAGTGACCAGAGAGTGACCAGCCGTCCTGCGGGGCGCACAGCCTCGCACCTCGATGCCCGCCTGCACCAGGGGCTGGGGGGGCCCCTCTGGAGCCTGCACACAGGTGATATCTGGGAAGATCCCCAAGGTCACAACAGAAAAGTCTTCAGGGGCCAGACAGGCGAAGGGTGAGGAGGCGGGGCCGGGCCGGCCGGGAGGACCTGTGCGCCCAGGTGAGCCTACTGGTCAGTGCGGTTTGGGGTGGACCCTGGGGTGGGCCACTGTGCCTGCGTCCCCGCCCCTGACAGGTGCTGCCCGAGCGCCCGCTGGCCCTCACCAGGGCCGGCCTAGACGCTCCTGCGCTGCACTGTTCCAGGCAGGTCCATGTAAACAGGAGGGATGCAGGACAACGTAACAACAACTAAAGACACAGAAAGAGTGAAGAGAACCCAGGTACAAGCGAGAGGAAGGAAAGCAAAACTCAAAAAGAAAATGGTTTCTTTAAAAATAAAAACAGTTTAATTTGCATTAAGTATAACAACGGGCAGCCTATACTAGCACATTCTCAGAAACACAGCTTAGGCGATGCAAGAGCCAGGAACTGAAATTCTGAAAATAACCCCCCAACGTTTCATTCAACATTTGCCCCAGCAGCCCCTCTAGGAGAGGGAATCTCAGGTCAGGTACTTACTTACATGCTTTTCGCTCTACGTGTGGGCTTCTACCTAAAATTCTCTAAAAGGAACATTTCACCAAAAACAACTCAAATTTAACAACCAAGAACCAAGAACCCGGTGGGGCGCATGGCCCCTTCTCCCGCCGCGGGCAGCAGGCCGCTGACTGGTGCGCAGTCTCTTCTCCTCCCCTGCGTCTGGCGAGGAGCCAGTGTCGGAAGCTCAGCCGCGGTCGGAGGGCCAGGCTGCGGGCAGGCGCTGAGATCCAGAGCCTGTTGCCTTGAAAGGAAATGAGGTAAATGAGCATAAAGTCGGTTAAAGCTAGAAAATGGTAGTAAGCAAGGGGGTCTCAATGATTTCAAACAGCGTCTTCACTCGAACGTGGAGCATGGAGCTCTACATTCTTTTTTAAAGTAAAATTTCACTTACTCACGTTCTGATCAGTGTTTGATATATTAACTCACGCTTTGTTAAGATCCAGGAAAAACTAAGTCCTAATAGCCCTGACCGGGTGGCTCAGTGGTTGAGCACCGGCCTGTGAACCAGGTTGAGGTTCGATTCCCGGTCAGGGCACATGCCCAGTCTGCAGACTCGATCCCCAGTGCGGGGCGTGCAGGAGGCAGCCGATCCGTGGTTCTCTCTCATCATTGATGTTTCTCTCTCTCCCTTCCTCTCTCTGAAACGAATAATAACATTTAAAAAAAGGTTTTTTAAAGAATCATCCTACTATTAGCCTGCAAACAGTTGCTCTTCCTTCTCTACTGACCCTTTATTCTTGTCAATTCTTTCCTCTCTTCACGCCACACAGTGACTGGGAATTCAGGATGGAGCTCGTCCTGCTGCCACCCAGGCCCCATTCAGCTAGTGCTGTGCTCCCAGCGCCAAGCACAGGATGCCCTGGCCATGAGGCTGCTGGCCTCCCAGGCCCCGGGCAGCGGAGCTGAGTTAACCAGGCCCCGGGCAGCTGAGCGGAGCCGAGTTAACCAGGCCCCGGGCAGCGGAGATGAGATGAGTTAACCAGGCCCCAGGCAGCGGAGCCGAGTTAACCAGACCCCGGGCAGCGGAGATGAGATGAGTTAACCAGGCCCCGGGCAGCGGAGCTGAGCTAACCAGGCCCCGGGCAGCTGAGCTGAGCTGAGTTAACCAGCACTGGGCTTCGCTAGTAATGCTCCCTGCACACTTAGGCTTTGTGGTGTCAGGGGTGGATTTCTAGCCATTACTCTACAGCAGTGGTTCTCAACCTTCTGGCCCTTTAAATACAGTTCCTCATGTTGTGACTCAACCATAAAACTATGTTCGTTGCTACTTCATAACTGTAATGTTGCTACTGTTATGAATCGTCATGTAAATATCTGATATGCAGGATGGTCTTAGGCGACCCCTGTGAAAGGGTCGTTCGACCGCCAAAGGGGTCGCGACCCACAGGTTGAGAACCGCTGCTCTAGCTGTTTCTGGCGTAACTCTATTAAAATGGCGCGAATGTAAATTCTCTCGTGGCGACAGCTGTTTCCAACGCCGGCTTCCGCGTGCTGTGAGGGGATGCCCGCCTACCTGCGCTCACACCGGACCCTCCGCAGCGGCGTCTCCCAGGGGTGGCAGGTGTGCCTAGGCAGGAGAGCGTTCAGTTACACAGGATTTACATTCCACCTCTCGTTCATCGGCCTCAGCCAAGGGCTCTCAACCTTTCGAAGTGACGAGCCATCAGAAGTCCATCCAGTGCCGCCCACATTACATAGAAATTTCTTTCTAGTTTTCCATTCATTCGTGTGATGATGGTCCCTCCTGGCAAGGCTGAGGAATTAAAGAGGCAACCATTTCATTTAGCCACCCCCACCCGGAGCAAACATGCCTCTCCCCTGCTGCCCGCAGCCTGAGCCTGGACGGGCAGGAGGGACCGAGCCTTTGCCAGGAGTGGATCTGATTGCACGGTCCCAGTTCCGGGCTATTCCCTCAAAGCCACGGTCCCTGCGGTGACGGAACAGCGCCCCCTAGTCCTGGCTGTTCCTGGTAGTGACATAGATTTAGTCAGTTACCCAGGAATTCGGGGGTTTTCACCTCGGGGAAACTTCTAAATAGGCTGAGAATGCCTGGTATTACCAACAATTATGTAGTCTTAAAACTATTTAAATTTAGCCTTTTAGCCAAAAGAAAAAAATAATTTCATTCAAAAACTATTTTCTAATGGTTAGTGTTTGCAAGAAAAAGACGATTACAATAGATTTGACTGCAGCGCTGTACCATGCAGTCTAAAGAGTGGCCCATGTACTAGGGAGGTGAGGACTTTAGCAAACAAGGTTCTGAACGTATCAGGCCAGGCAATTCCATTACTCTTACCACCACATGAAGCTCAGGTAACACACACCACAAACACACGTTCCCCTCGTGACGGGTGCCGCCCCACACGCCCCAGGGAAGGGCCTGGCTCAACTGGTACCACGTGAACAGACCATCTGGCTTCCAGCAAAGGTCAAGTGGTTTATCAAACACGTAAGACTGACGCTGCGGGACGGAAGGGCTACGAGATCAGGGCACCGGTGTTCTTTCCTAGCATGTTCCACCGGCCGAACACAGCTCTGCACGTGTGAGAACCAGGCCGAGCTACACTGTATAAACATACATGTGAGAACCAGGCCGAGCTACTACACATTATAAATACACACACACACACACACACACACACACACACAGACTTGCAGATTCCATGGGATGATGGTGTGGCTCTGGTTTGTTGATTTCTGTAACCGATGGAGAAGCAAACTTCTCCAGATAGTTCATCGAATAATCGATAGCCCCCAGGATCTGGACAACCTACTTCTTGCAGCAACAGACGTGCACGGCACAGAGCTGCCGCCGGCACCGCTGCTGAGAGCTCCGCGCGCACTGGACGGACCGAGAGCCGCGCTCTCCCAGGGACTGTGGGCGGCTCAGAGCTGCCGGCGCCTGGCTGCGCCCTGAGCCTGGACGCCCCTAACAGACTCCAGACACATGAAAAAAACAACACAAAACGAGCCCCGTTACCCCCGCAGTGAATAAACACTCGGAGCCAGACTAGCATGCGATTCTTTATTTTTCTAGTTTTTCGTGCACTGAATACCACAGTGGGAGCATCACAAGCAGCATAACCCCAACGAGAAAAAGTTAGACACTTGAGCCTCGGGCGGTGAGACCCCAAACAGCAACTAGTCGCACAATGACTGGTCAAGCTAAGAATTTATTCGGCACATGAATGAAGGTCGTGAAGTGAAACCATCACAATGTGACACTAGATCTAGGTAATCACACACCTACAATCACATCTAACATTTCGCAACCAGTGACCTGCAAGAATTCATCTACGTGAGTGAGAAACCCCTGCGCTGGCGGGGGAGGGGCTCCCGCCATGGAACCTCCAATGCCCTCCTCCTCCTCTGCCCACGGCCGTGCCCGGCCACAGCCTCACCAGCTTCGCCCTCTTGTCACCCTTGCTTTGTATGTTGTTCAACTTTTTAAAACATTCTTCCTTCTTAGGATCCCCCAGCATTAACATGCGGATTTAGAAGATGAAGTTTCTCAGCTCCGCCCTGGAACGGGAGGCCAGGGTGAGTTCTGCCTAAACGTCACTGCCCTGACGCACCACTTCCTCCTCCTCTCAGCCCTGAGCACTGCTGAGCCCCCCCCCCCCCCCCCCCCCAGAAGAAGTCAGGTTCCTCCTCACTGCTGGGGGCGGAGGGACACAGGGCTCACGATTTAAGGTTACAGGGCAGGCTGGAGGGTCCCGGGCACAGAGGGACACAGGGCTCACGATTTAAAGCTACAGGGCAGGCTGGAAGGTCCCGGGCACAGAGGGACACAGGGCTCACGATTTAAAGCTACAGGGCAGGCTGGAGGGTCCCGGGCCGGTGGCCGTGCTGGAAGCCAGTCTGAGACTGGAGGTCACGCCCCGCCCTCCAGGCCACACCGCAGCTCCTGAGGCGCGACTTTGGGGCCCTGGACCCACTTTGTTATCAGTTCTGAAGTCCTTCTGTCATGTCTTTTCCACATAAAGTTAAAAACCCTTTGATAAGCAACCTGACTACTCAGGTGGTGTCGCTGCGCTAGTTCTCCATCTGCCGTCAGTCTCTGGGCTCCTCCGTGCCCGTCAATCCTTATCTTTTCCCCTAAAAGCGAACTGGGCTCTGGTTCACCTGACAGCGAGCTCCCCTCCACTACCTGGGAGCAGATGTTCTACGGGAGCGGCCCGAGGGGGCCATTTTCTCTGCAAATGACAGCCTTTGCATGCAGGTAAGATACCCGACCCATCTTTATACTCAGATCGTCTCAAACATTTTTATGGGGTTTGTGCCAATGGAAGTTATAACAACAGTGAGTCTGAAAGCTTCTATTACTAAGGCCACGAGGCAGACTGACCGGCAGCGGCCCCCTCCTGTGGGACGAAGTGTGTCCTTCCCCCACGGCCGCGCGTCACGGATGCGAATGGGAGGGTGCCCTCGCCCTACAACCGGGTCAGCTGTCACACCTCGTGGCGCCATCCTGCGGGGGGCCCCCTAAAGGATGCTTTCCCTCTCCTCCCCAAAGCCGGTGCTGTCCGCAGCGGCCACGGCCAGGAGCTCGGAGGACTCCTTGGAGAGCCGTGCGT
>NW_005359352.1:1430983-1433042 GCF_000412655.1 Myotis brandtii | reverse complement strand
CCTCCAGCTCGATGAGGTTGGCCTTCTCCAGCCGGGCGTCGCCCGCCTCGTTGTGCAGCGAGTGGTTGGGGGAGCTCTCGCTGGAGCGCACGCCCGAGTCGGACGAGTCCTTCTTGTCAAGCAGGGCGTCCGACAGGTACTCCTTGGCCTTGATGAAGGTGCGGATGGGCTCGGCGCTGCGCTCCGGGGACCGGGAGCTTGCTGGCGGACTGGTCGGACTTCTCGTCCTCTTCGGTGATGGGGTCCAGGGGGGAGGCGTCGTTGGTGGAGACCCCGGACGAGGAGTAATCGAGCACGTCGGCCCTCTTCAGCAGGAACGGCTTCCTCCCGTCCTCCGGCTTCGGGTCGCCGTCCTTGTTCTTCTCCGGCTCCAGGGCGGAGTGGATGGAGCCCCCCGAGGAGCTGGGCCCCAGGTAGCATGTGCTGTGGGGGGAGGACCTGCCACTGACGGCCGTGGAGCCCGGCCCCCCTTCTAACTGCGACATCTGCGCAATGTACTCCCTATAGGCGTCTCGGTACTCGGCCTGCACCTTGTCCGTCAGCTTGGAGATCTCAATGCTGGAGTCCTGGGAGTTGAGGCTCGAGAGACTGGGGGTTCTGCGCGTTTGCGACTGTGAAGACAGAGAAAATAACTAAGGATTCAGGTAAGCAAAAAAGGGGGGCAGGGGGCAGCCCAGGCGTGACTCAGGGGTTGAGCGGAGACCTATGAACCAGGAGGTCAGGGTTCGATTCCTAGTCGGGGCACATGGGGCGAGCAGGAGGCAGCTGATCCATGATTCTCTCTCTCCCTCCCCCTTCCTCTCTGAAATTAATAAAAAAATATATATTTTAAAAACCACAAAACTCTCCACCTTTAAAAAAGGGAGGGGCATAATAAACACCAGCTTAGGAAATATATGTGTACACTAAGAATTTTTAAAGTGCTCACTTTTAAAAAGAATTCTGCATGATAGTTTAACAAAAGCTGTGAACTATGGATAATTTCCCTGTTAATAGAAAAACTTATATAAATTTTAATAAAATTAGTTTAATATTTTAAAGTATAAATTAAAAGTTGTGTTAACAAATAATCTTAACACTTGTTTTCAAAACTTCAAATTTTTAACTTTTCTTTTGAAAAAGCCAACTTCATTGATAAAATGTAAAAATTCCCCTTTGAAAAGAGAAAGAAGATTAAAGATATATCTCAAAAACAAAATACTCATATCTTCAATGTATGTTTAAAAAAACAAAACACCTTTCTCAACTTGTAAGATATAATGTTTCTGTCAAATTTCAATTCAGAGTAAGAAAATATACTCAAAACGCAAAAAAGAAAAGAAAAGAAAAAGAACAAAGCCGTTAAAGGACCTAGAGCTTGGAGGCGGGAGAGGAGATAAACACGGAGCCACCGCGGCAGGAGGGGGAGCCGTGAGCCAACAGGCAGGTCTTGTAAACAGAGAAATAAAATATTTTTAGAAGATCGGCTCCCAGTGCGAAGGTTTATTTATTTGTCTATTCTATTTTTTTAAATCCTCACCCAAGAACATGCTTTCATTGATTTCAGAGAGAGGAAGGGAGGGAGAGAGAGAAACAGCACTGATGAGGGAGAATCACGGATCGGCTGCCTCCTGCTCGCCCCCCACTGGGGACCGAGGCCACAACCCGGGCCTGTGCCCTGACCGGGAACTGAACCCACGACCTCTCGGTCCACAGGACGGCGCCCAACCAACTGAGCCACACGGGCCAGGGCTCCAATGTAAGTGTCAGGGTTAGACTTGCTGTTGATCCCAGAGACGCTAGTAAACGAGGAGCAGAAAGAACAGACGGAGAAGAGGAGAGACGTGAAGAATCAAGGACGCAGGTGGAGCCTGAGCTCTCTGACCCGGAACCCAGCAGCCAGTCCCGGCGCCCTCACCAGCCCGGTTTCCCGTCTGCGCGGCTCTCCCCGGTCCCAGCCCCCGAGCTCTCCCTGCGCTCCTCCCTCGGGTCGGGTTGGGAGTGGCTTCCGAGTGACGACCTCATGGCCCCACAGAGCCCGGTGAGCTGACATGGCCCTCCCGCCCGCCCCCTCGGTCAC
>NW_005359352.1:1429160-1430790 GCF_000412655.1 Myotis brandtii | reverse complement strand
CCCTGGGGGGCGGGGCCACCGTTGCTCTCGTTGAGGAGGCGGAGGTCCTCGGCGGCCACCTGGTGCTCCGCGCTCCTCATGTCCAGCACCTGCAAGGAGAGGGCCACTTAGAGCCACAGTCCACGTCCAAACCTTCACAGGAAAAGTATCACTCACGTCCGCACTGACAAGTCACAGGTTAGAAGCATCAGAAATTATTTTAAAAATAAAACAAAGTTATTCTACTGGAAATGAGCAGCACACTTCCTGCCAGTAAGTGGATTTCCAGGGAGCGTGTCCGTACCCGCTCACCCTTCACTTGAACACTGAGAGGAGGAAAGGTCAGGGTCCTATGTATGTGATGTGACTATTTCAGTTTCAGGTTCACTGAAGATTCAAACAAAAGGCAGCTGGGGCGTGCGGGAGCCGGGCTGGGCGCTGCTCCCGGAGAAAGCAGTTGTGATCAGTTGTGCGGGGGCGGGACGGGGGGGCCAGACCCCAGGGAGCGTGGGGCCCAGTCCAGCCTCAGGAGCAGGGGGGCCAGCGGGTGGGAAACGGCTGAGGGAGCAGCAAGGCCGGGGGCTCTGCTGAGCCTGCTGCACGGGGTCCTGGCCGAGGCAGGCGGGGCAGGTGGCCCGGGGACGCTGGGAGTGAGGAGCAAATGGCCGAGGGCAATCAGACACTGAAGAGACATAAGGACTCTTGCTGTGAGGGGCCGCAGGCCTGACCAGGACAGACCCCAGGACAGACCCGAGGCCACGGCCTGAGGCTTCAGGCCTGACCAGAGGCAGGCCAAGGGGAAGCGGGAGCAGGAGGGGCCTCTCCCAGGTTCCCAGGAAAGGCCAGAGGCCACGCCACCGTGCTGTGTCCTGCCTCAGGGAGCACACAGGCGGGCCGACGGGCCAAACGCATTTGCCTGCTTTTTAAGAAGCCGCAGATATATCAGTCTAGTCGAGACCACACTCCCTGGCACTTGCTTGATGCCGTGCCGTGAATATCCAGTATCTTACTGTGCTTCTAAAGAGATGCCAGTCTCCGAAGTTCATGTTCATCTCCTTCTTCAGCTCGTCCATGTTGCACTGCGCCAGCACGCGCCCGTTGATGTTGGCCTGAGGACGAGGATGGAGGGAAGAGGTGTGACGGCTCCGGGTCACTGGGGGGGAAGTGCACTCACACCAGCACAGACAGGCCAGGGGCCGGCCCCCCAGCTCTGTCCACACCACCTCCCGCCAGGAGCAGCCGCAAAGCTCGTCTCTCCTCCAACCTTGTCACATCCCAGCGTGCACAGCAGCTGCAGGAGGGGCATGGCTGGTGAGTGCCGCCCGAGCTCTGTACGAAG
Source organism: Myotis brandtii (assembly GCF_000412655.1). Taxonomy (NCBI): domain Eukaryota; kingdom Metazoa; phylum Chordata; class Mammalia; order Chiroptera; family Vespertilionidae; genus Myotis; species Myotis brandtii. Next base: position 1,429,472 of record NW_005359352.1, on the reverse strand, counting down.
AAAGAGCCACGAGGCCCCCTCACACCTTTCTCAGCCACAGCAGGCGGCTCAGACACAGCTCCAGCCGCCCCACGTGGGAAAGGACGGACCGTCCCTTCACAGGCAGGTCTGACTCCCCACAGCCCTGATCCACAGGCGGGAATGGCGGGAGGCCCGCATCTGGAACTGACGCTGCCCGGTCTCCAAGTGAACCCAGCAGGGAAGGTGCATGGGAGCTGGGGCTGGGGCTGGGGCTGTGGCCGGGGCCCCGCCTCGGGAGGACAGCAGCCGGGCAGGGACCAGCAGCTGCTGGGGACCTCCCAGAGCCAGGCC
>NW_005359352.1:1428352-1428829 GCF_000412655.1 Myotis brandtii | reverse complement strand
GCCGCACACCTGAGGCTGGCTGGGCCTCTGACCGCTTCTCGCGGTGGAAATGCCTCCGCAGCGGCTGCGGACGGGACGGAGCCCCGGGAACCGCAGTGCACGGACAAGCTGCGGGGAGAGGGCCTCCTCCTGTGCCGGCCTGGCACACCCAGACCCGGGAGCTCTGTCCAACGGGACAGGACCCCAAGTCCCGCAGGACGTGGAAATGCGAATTCGGGGGAACCGAGAGCATGGCTGCCTTTCTCATCTGTTAAGTCACAAATAAACATGCAGAAGGGACAGGTGGCATCACAGGCCTCCCGGGTTCCGGGCCGCGTGAGAAGCAGGAGCTACTGTGCAGCCAAAGGCGACCCTTTCGCCCTCGATCGGCCATTGAAAGTGACCCTGTCACGCAGCTCCCGCCCCCCACCGCTCAGACCCCGAGGGAGGAGGGCCACTGAGGGCTCCGGGCGGGGGCTGTGTGGGCAGTGCTGGTCC
>NW_005359352.1:1416081-1427920 GCF_000412655.1 Myotis brandtii | reverse complement strand
CACACGGCGTCCACGGTCATGGCGCTCAGCGACCCTGCGCCGGGGGCGGGGCCCGGCCCCTGGAACAGCGCGGAGAACACGTGTGAACGGAAGGCCCATGAGGCTACACTGTGAAGCACCCGATGAAGTCGAGTGTTTTCAATGCAGGGCGAGCTGGGAGGGCGTGTGGCTGGGGCAGGACCCGCGGCCGCCCTTCCCCAGGAGCAGCGTTTACAGCGCAGACACGCCTGCTCACACCCTAAGGGGAGTGTCCTGCGAACCAGCCCAGGCCCGCCCTGCAGAAGGCGGGCGCTAAGGGAGCTCGGGGGCAGTGACTGAGCCCAGATACAACCCAGGGAAGCCCGGGGGTGGTTTCACAGGTAGCCAGGGCCTCCCCGTCTCACAGACGAGCTCAGCAGTTTCAGATCCTGGCCATCCCCGGGGTCTAGACTTCCCCCAAGAAGCTGTTCGATACCAGGTAGCTATAAGGCAGGTTCCTCTTTACACACGTGAAAGTAGACACAACCCATTAAAACGCGGTCTCCTTTCAAAGAAAAGTCAAAATAACAGTCATTCTGCAGTTTACTTAGAACATTTTCTGAATGTGCGACAGACTACAGAGGATCTGCCTGGGGTCGACTACACAGGAGCCTCCGTGTTACAGGCACGGGCGCTGAGGCCCGGAGTCGCGGGGTGAACAGCTAGCTCGTGGTAGATTGGACCAGAACCCCAGCATATCGGGTCTTACAACTTCGACCTTCCCTGCTCTAGTTCTGAAGCGTTTAAAGAAACGGTAAGCACCACAAAGAGAAGACAAACCCACCAGCATGGAGGTTAATGTTCCAAATGACCTGTCCTGCTTAGCCTTCGGCCTCCTCTTACAATGACGACACGGCCTCTCCTCAGGAGAGGGAAGCTGACACTTCCCCTGCCTCCTCCATCACGACCAGGACAAAAGCAGAGGTGACACAGCCCACACCGCCTGCATCAGTGTCCGGCCAGTGTGAGGCACCACCTGTAACCTCAGAGCACAACCTTATTCTGTGATGAACTGACGAATAAAGCTACACACACACGGCACACACAGCGCCTCGCTGTTCCCTGTGCAGCGAGGGGACGAGACCACGTGCGCAGAGTGGGGAGTGACTGCGTGAGCCAGGGCGTCTCCGCACAGTGACAGGATACGGGTGACCTGGGATACGCTGCACCAAGCACATCTATTCAGAGTTTATTGAGTTTACATACAGTATATAGCCTGAGGTTCAAGTGCTTCAAAAATACTAACAGCAAAACACTACTGTTCCGGTCATTCAGTCTTCACTTCTCTAGACAGCCCCTCAGCCGGGAGGCACAGCCGCCGCTCAGTGGTAACGCCCCACCTCCCAGGGGACTGAAAGGCCTTCGGTAAGTTTATCGCTTGCTGCGGTTCCATTGGTGAGCAGCATCATATAAGCCCAGATGCATAACTTGATAGTAAGACATCGTCTACTCTCCTGCGTGCTCCGCCTGCAGCCCGGGCCCCTCGCCACAGGCCCTGGACCCCTGCCTCTCTGTCCTCCCCAACCCCTCCCCTCTGGTGACCACCCTTCTCTCTGTGTCTGCTCGCTGCTTGTGTTGTTTCTAGTTGTTGCTTGTTTGACATCCACGTGAGTAAAACCATAGGTTCTTGTCTTTTTCCATCTGACACATTTCACTTCGCATGATACTCTCAAGATCCACAAAATGGATCAAAGACTAAACTATAAGACCTGAAACAATAAAATACATAGAAAAAACATAGGCACTAAACCTATGGACCTTGGTCTGAGAGAGGCTTTTGTGAACCTGACCCCAGAGGCAAGGGAAGTAAAAGGAAATAAAATGAATGGGACTAGTTCAAACTAAAAAGCATCCGCACAGCAAAAAACAAAAAACATCAACAAAACAAAAAGCCAACCCACCAAGGGTAGGAGATATTAACAAACAAGTCCAATAAGGGCTAATGCCCAAACTACATCAAGAGCTCAGACAACTCAGTGACAACCGTGAAATCCGGTCACTGGCCGAGGACTAAATAGATACTTCTCCAAGGAAGACACGCAGATGGCCAGCGGACACATGAAAGCACGCCGACACCACTAGTCACGAGGGAAACGCACAGGAAAGCAGAGACCCCGCCACGTGTTGGAACGCTGTTGGCAGTAAGGGAGAAGAGGAAGGTGCTGGGAGGACGAGGAGCAAAGGACCCTCCCACTGCGGGGGTGGGGGGGGTGGGAGGGGGAACAGCACGGAGGCTCCTCAAAGAAGGAAGAGCAGAGCTGCCACCTGGCCCAGCACCCCCCCCTGGGCATCTACCTGAAACAGCTGAATACACTGATTTTTAAAGTTCTATGTGCCCCTCTGTTCACTGCAGCATTAGAGACTTTCCTTTCTCTAGTGTATGTTTTTTGCTTCTTTGGTGAAAATTAGTTGCCCTGTAACTCCCTCAAAGCTCTAGTCTGACGCAGTTATCTGTCAGCCGAGCGTTATCGGGAGCGAGGCGAGCTGTCAATGAATGAAACGGCACAGCGCGCTTCGAGAATCAAGGAGGAGGAGGCATCACTGCAGGTCTTTCCTATCAGGCTCACAGGTAATAAAATTAGTTTGGTGCCCAATGAATCTCATAAAAGGAAGGAGGAAGAGAACAAACGTGATAAGGAAAAAGCAAACGCAATGACTTATCAGGTAAACACTCAATAAGAAACTGACTCGGTTACTGGGACACAGAATGGCAACACTTAAAGTTTATCGTGCGTGCTTACTTGAAAATCGCCTGTTATAAGTCAAGAACAGATAATTTCAGCACACATCACAATTTCTTTTTAAAAACCTTTCTAACACGAAAAATTGAATGCAAAGGATGTTAGTGTGTTTAAACTGTTAAGTATAAATGTCAAAGGGCACACAAACTGAGGTTTCTCCAGGCCAAAGTCACGTTAACAGAACAGACTGGAATTGCCTGGATGAGCACTAGAGCGTCAGCGTGTAAGAGTTAGGGCCACACTGACACAGCCCGGGTGAAGGCGGGAGGCAGCGGAGAGCGGCTTAGCCAGGGGGGTGCGTGCAGAGGCTGCGAGCAGCTGGTCAGTGAGAGGCCCCGGCGGGCGGCCGAGCGGGCGAGCGCACAGCCCAGCAGGGAGGCGCCAGGTCGCGTCTGCGGGCTAAGGAGAAGGAAGATGTCACTGAAAGTGCCGGTACCTGTCTCTGCGTGTTAAGCCCACAGTCACACGGCTTCAAGGAAGGAATAAAACAGAATGAAGGACACGAGTGTAAGCAAAACATCGGATACAAGTATATATAATATAATAAACACAGGCAGCACCCTGTCCTCCCCCATCACTCTCACAACCCTCCTCTACGCAGCACCAGCGAGGAGCACCCACCCCCACCCACACCCCCACCCACACCAGCAGCTCCGTTTCATTAACACGGTGTGGCAGCTTTTAAATTGCACTCTCATTAGAATTTATATTCTATGAAAAGAAGAAATCATTGGCCACACATTCAACATAAAAACCAGGTAAATCCAATTTGTTATGAAAAGTCAATAATCCTACTACCTCCAAGTTTAAAGTTAATTGTTAAATATTCTGATTAAAAAATGCAATGATTTATTGCAGACCAATTTAACAAGATCTAAATACTTGGAATTCACATGATCACGTCATAAAATGAAATATTCTCTAGCTACACTATAGTTAATGTTCAAAACCATACTTTTCAAATTTGTGTTTTGTTTCATTAGGCATGAAGCACATATATGCACTAAAAAAATACCATTTAAAAAGAAAGGCCTTAATAGCCTCGCAGCTCAGGCAATCACCATCGGAGGGTGAAAACCCTGCAAACTATGATTAGCATAACTATTCTGGTGATGGAGAGGTTTTTGCTATGTTGTTGTTTTCTTAAAATATGTTTTTATTGATTTGCGAGAGAAACATCGGTGAGAGAGGAACATCAACTGGCTGCCTCCTGCACGCCCCCTACTGGGGATCGAGCCCACAGCCTGGGCATGTGCCCTGACCAGGAAACAAACCTGTGGCCTCTGGTGCACTGGACAATGCTCAACTCACTGAGCCACACCGGCCATGGCAATGATGGAGGTTTGAAAACTCTCATTCAAATCAGACACACTGCCATGAGCTATTTTTCTGTACTGATGACGTTGATGGTCAAGGTTCTTAAATGGTCACAATAATCCAGAGCTGACAGCCCTGACTCCCAGGTGATGGCACCAGGCGCAGCGAAGTCTCCCTCTCACGTCTTGTTTTTAGCTTAGCATCGACCTTATGATCAGGAGGCTCTTTACAAAGTGACTACGTGTATCTGTGGAGACTAGAAAAACTACCAAAAGCGGTGCTGAGGGAATAAGTTTACCACAAAGACCCAAAACCGAAGAAAGCTATTGTTAGCTCCCCTGGCTGGAAAATGTCACTTCCTCTCGCACAGTGAGAAACAATAATTAGGTCAGAGTGACAGACGGGCTCAGCACCGCATTTTAAGGACAATGTTTTAAAAAGAGAGTAATGAACACCTGCCATGAGTGTGACTTTGTTATTTTTTACTTTAACTGCGCTCTAACATCTCCACATGTCACTATCTCAGTCACGTCAGCCGAGGCGCTGTGCCCGCCTTACCCACGGCATCTGCGACTGTCCCGTCCAAGGCTGCGCCTGGCAATGAAAGACAACTTCATTGGGACATGATTCGCTCGACACGTCGCCAGGTCTAAGCCAGTGGTGGAAACAAAGCCGTCTACGGCTGAGCCCCATCTTTTTTCCTTTTCACCTGGGCACTGATGGGACTGTTCATGACCCTTTATTAACGAAGGGATGCACTGGCCGTTCGGAGTTCCTCACGCCCACACTGTGCTGTCCCTCAAGCTGACCGGTTACCCCACGCCTCGCAACGAGGTGGAGGGGTGGCCCCGAGGAAGCTGGCGGAGGCTGGCAGAGGGACTTGTGGCCCTGAGAGCCGCTCCCTGCGGCCTCCACCCCGGCTCAGAGCTGCTCACTGCCCCGAGAGGGCCTGGCAGGGGCCCGGCCGCAGTGCACGCGATGCCGAAGCGAGGAGGAGGAGGACGGGCAGGGTCTAGAAATGCTGTCAGCCTTCCCGTGGGAAAGGCTGCTCCGGGAGACCCAGCTGCCCCCAAAGCAGAGACTTGAGTTAAACCGACCACAGTCCTCGCACAGCAGCCCTGACACCCCAACACGTGCCCGAGGAGCCCCGGGGGAGGCAGAGCCACGGAGGCCACCCCCCCGGCGGGCGGGGCTGACCGGGAGCACCGAGAAGAGCCCGGGAAGCTCGCACGTGTTCAAGCCCGGGGAGCACACAGATGCCACGGAGCCTCCAGCCCAGGGGTGGGCCAACTTTCTGACTCGAGGGCCACAATGGGTTCTTAAACTGGACCGGAGGCCGGAACAAAAGCATGGATGGAGTGTTTGTGTGAACTAATATAAATTCAAAGTAAACATCATTACATAAAAGGGTACGGTCTTTTTTTTTTTTTAGTTTTATTCATTTCAAACGGGCCGGATCCAGCCCGCGGGCCGTAGTTTGCCCACGGCTGCTCTAAGGAGACAGCGCCCGACACCTCTGCGGCCAGAGATCAACAGACACAGGCCGAGCCCACTGCGCGGGCAGAGCCAGGGTTTAACCAGGGGCTTTAGTGCCCGAGTCTTGAACGCTCCAGCAGAGCATTCGCTGTGGGCGGAATAAAGCGCCCGAGGCTGCGCGATGCTCACAGGGGGCCCGGGAGGCAGGTGTGCGTGGCCCAGACGAGGAGGCCGAGCATCTGAGAGGCTGATGGTCTGTCCTGCGCTCCCCGGCAGGGCCTGTTCCATTACAGACCTGACCACGGCGGACAGGCCCAGAGCAGCAGGAGCAGCGAAGGCAGCTGGCATGGGGGCCGGGCCGCGTGGACTCCCCTCCCCCGGGCGCTCCCCGCCTGCATTGCTGGGGTGAGCCTCACAGAGTCCCGGGTGGTCCTCGGACCGCGGGGCAGAACTGGCCGTGGGCACGAGTTCCGAGGACCCGCGAGAGGAAAGGCGGGTCCCGGGGGCCAGGCTCCTAGCTTCCCTGGTTTTATAAACTGGAGTCTGGTTTTTAATGAAGGTCTCAGGCCTAAAGGGCTCCTCTGCTTCCGCGGGGGGAGAAACGGGCCCTCCCAGCTGCGACCCGGGTGTCTTGGTCCAGGGTTACTTCCCGGCCGTCAGATCCGGCGGATGTTTGCTCTCCTATGAAAGTGGGGGAGCTAGCACGGAGGCCTGTACGTACACCCCACCGCTGGCCTGTCTGCAGTTCACCTGACAAGTCCGTGGTGGCCTCACAAGATACGCCCACGACCGTGACCCTGGCTGAGAACCACGGTCCTCCTGAGGGCCTGCTCGTCAGCTCATGAGCTCGTCAGGTGGCGGGTCGCCTCGTGGGCCCTCTGCTGCACAGGCTGTGGCTGGCTAGCTCCTGACAGTCTGCTCTCCTGGTGTCTGTTTTAAACTCATCGCTCTGTGTCTGTAATGACAATCTGTCAAAAACTGGTGGCACTCCTGACGCATCCACCAGCAGCTCTCGTCACCCAGTGCTCCGCTTGAGGGACAGCTGAGCGAGCAGAGGGGCTCCATCAGAGGCACAGGGTCCCCCCAGGACCAGCAGCCCCGGGGCCACCAGGCTAAACCTCTCAGGTCCGCTGCATCTGCACTGGCTCAGCGGTGCCGGCTGACAGTCCGCAGATGGCTGCCCCCCGCCCCATTTCCACCACTGCTTTTAGGTTGGCTTTGAATGAGTGTTTACTGCGACTAGGCTACAAAACACATTCTACAGCTACTGTCATTGTTAATGTCTTAAAAGCAAAGAAGCTCGGTGAGTATCGGTTATTCACTAAGCGGGTCACAAAGTGACCTTTCACATGAGGAGAGCAGCAGACAGCGGGTATCACTGCACACAGGCCCCGCCGCTGGGACGCCCGGCCCTGTCCCGGGCTCCTTTCTGGACGAGCTCAGGAACTTCCCCGGAGCTCAGCGCACTCGCTGCCGCCTCCCCGGCCCTGAGGACCTGCAGGCACTGATCCGCCTCTGTGCCCATCGTCAGCTCGGGACAGCTGTGTCCGCAGGGCTGCACGGCCACCGAAGGCCTGTGTCTGACTTCCATCGGGTCGGGGAGGGCTTTGCCCAGAGAACGGCCCTGCGTGCGTGGTCCTCGCACTGAAGGCCCTGGCGGAACTGACAGCCATTCTTGCAACGTGCAGTGACCACGGCCACAGGCCCCTCCAGCACCAGGTGGATGATGATGGCTCCTGTGCCTGTCACTCCTGGGTAACTGAAGTCACGCAGACCCTTCAGCTAAATGTCAATGATTTTAAAAGAATCATCAACCCCTCAATGAAAACACCAAAGTGGTTCCCTTTCTCTCTCTCACTAACGTTAACTCAAAAGTAAAGTAAAAAGCTACTGTCTTCCCAAATGCATGTTTCAAGTTGAAACACTATGGATGAGCTCGGATGGTACTTGATCCCAGTAAGTCCGGCGCTATGGACCGTTCAGGCAGCCTTAGGCTAACGGGATCTTCTCTACATGGCACACCGTTCTGTACATAAATCGAAGTGAAGGCAGAGTCTAAGGCTCATACAGTATACATGTTTTTATAAGTATGAGGCCTTGAATGATAAAGACACAAAGCGACTTCCAGTCATTTGTTTGCCTGTGTTGGTTTGGAGCTCTGTAATGGGGGGCGGGTACCCCAGGCTGAGCAGCTCTGTGGGCGTCTGGAAGCTGCTCTGACAAGTACCGGTTAAGAGCAGGGCTCCGCGTACACGAGGCTCCCACAGTGCGGACACCCAGGCGGGAGTGAGCCACAAAGACACGCCTGGCCTTCGCCCTCTCGCTCCGCATGGCTTTCTGCAGCCTCGGGGGGATGTGGACTATTTTCAAAAATATTCTCCATGTGGAAGCTCAGAGCCAGCAGAGGGAACGGAGCTCCACCCCGGAGGCCCCTTCCTCCCACCGTCACTAACCCTCCCGGCTCGGCCAGGGGAGCGGGGACACGGCACAGCGGCTGCTCAGTCACTCCACGCGCACGGTCATTAGCAGCAGCTGCTGCCACACGCGGGTGCTGTTAGTGCCGCGGCCGAGCGAGGCGGTGCTACGCCACACACACGCATTACCCTCGGGGGGGCGGTGGGCGAGGCAAGCCCCTCCGCAGCGTCCTCCTTGATAACCTCCTGGCAACACAGAACAGAGCGTGTGAGGGGCAAACTGGGAGATGAACGAACGTGGCGTTAAAACCACAAAACACCGAGACCTGGAGGGGACCCGATGTTTCCTTCAGTGACGACATTTCACATTTACATAGAAGGTCAAGTCCTACATCTTTTGCCTCCCAGTTTATAACAATATACTCACAGGGACTTCCTTTTTTAAATTATTTAAATTATTTAACAAACTTTATCATCAGGAACACCTAATATGTTAGCCATAAATATACAGCTTTGGATTAGATTCAAAAGTAACCACATTTGAATAATTTCCTTATCCTACTTCATTCCTGCATTAGCTCACCACGTTCTCTCCATATGTCACCTGATTTTTATACAAAAGGGCTGACATATACACAGACACCACACGTGCCTGTCCTTTAAACAGACATTAGCAATCAGCAGAAGTAAAGGCCTTGTGTTGCGTTTGGTGACAAACGCTGCATTCTAAGCGGACACGCTGGCTGCCAGCATCTCAGCATTTACCCACGAGGCTGCCGGTCGGCCCTTCCACAGTCAACAGAATGAAAACAAATGCATTTTACGTTAGTAATAGCTTACGTTTCCTAAACTATTCACAAAACAAGTTCATTCTCTTTCTACAGAAAGGAAATAACCCACCTCTAATGTTCTAGATGGTTCTCATTAGATTGATACTGTAGTTACCCCTTTATACTTACTAGGCCATTGCTCTGATCTCTGGACAAATTCGATTTTACTGTTGGACGTGAGATGAGATGTTGGGAGCCGCCAGGGTAATACCGTGGCGTGTAAAGGTATGGGGCAAAGAATGGCTATGGAAAAACATGTAACAAAAGAGCGGGATAAACAATCACGGAAATCAAAGGTAATGAGACTTATCAAATGAAACTAAACAATAACATACAGACTTTAATGCAAGTGACAAAACAAAAGAAAAAAGCCTTTCTCATATTCTGTCAGATACCAAACCCCAAACTTGACATATCACTTAAATTGTTACACTGTTGATTTACTAAAAGCTTTTTTTTTAAGCAACTAAAGTTTTATACCTTATAATTTGACACACAAGTTTCTCTTTATATTAATAATTTTATGGGCTAATTACCAAGTGTCTGGTTCTAAATGATTTATAAGTATTAACACAATCTCTTATAAAAAAGCAGAATGGAACCTTAATAGAAAACTATTCTTTACCAAAAAAAAAAAAAAGGTTAGCCTTAAGTAAGACCAAAATAGTCTGGACGATGTGAAAACAGCCTCCGTGGCCCCCAGGAATACCTGCTAGCCCAAGTTCCTGGGGTTTCGCTAGCTCTACGTAAGCAGGCGTATCTTCAATGGGGAAGCCATTGTTCAGGCGAGTTGTAGCTACAGCTTTTATTTGTAACAAGTTTCTTGTTAACAGGAGCTGTCAGATTCTATGGGCTAAAGGCAAAGATTAGAGTTCTCCAAGCTTCATACACTAAAATAACCGTTTTCACTCCTACCATTATTCTGCTTTTACTTTCTGATTAAAAACCTCAAATAACTAGAAAAAAAAGTAACTAAAACCATGAGAGAATTTTAAATGTTTTAAAAGTAATAAAATGTTATTAAAGTATCACATGATTGTTATTCACATGAAATCAGTGAACATGAGGTCTCAGCCTAAATGGTTTGGTAATTTTTTAAAAAATAGCTTCATGGTCTCAAAGTTCAAGTGTCCTCTCCTGACCCACGGAGCCGTTTAATCCCATCTCAGCAGCTTTGGGGCCTGGGAAGTAACCCGGCACCGCATGCCGAGCGCGCCGCGGAAGCGTGCGGCCGGCACCCCTGGTCCAGGCGAACAGCGGCCCGCGTTCCGAGCACCGAGGGTGTGCGGCTAACGATTCACGTGGCCAACGCTTTTAACCAACAGAAAATGTAACTGGAATTCTGGCTCTAACCCCTCTCCCTGGCTCACGTGGACTTCGTGTGCCATGCACTTGGCTTCGGGAGACTAGCCCGTGTTTTCTTGCCTTAGACTGAAGAGGGAGACGACAGACCTGAACTGGGCAGGGTCCGGACCCGGGCACTCGACGGTGCTCCCATCTCTCCCAGCAGGACTCACGTGCTCCCACTGAGCCGCAGTCACGTGCCGAGGCGACGTGAACCAGACGGGAATGGCTGTGGCGCCGTTACGCGACCACGTCACCTGAGCCCCACGCCGTGTTTCCCATCAGCGTCTCCATGTAACAGCTGCACCACATGCTGAGTACAGGGTTCCTGAGCTCCTGCAGAAACTGCTGTTTACCTTGTTCCAACGCCCACGTGAATGACACGCAAAATGCGAAAGTCCACAGGGCAGGCCCTGCAGCAGCCTCAGGGCTCGCTCTCCTTCGAGGCTGGGAAAGCGAAGAGCCAAGAGCGCCCCAACACTCAGACTCAACTGACACTGAGACCCATTAAAGTGCAACCTTCTTCTAAGTTTAAAACAGCGTATATGTTACATTTAAACTTAACTTTTCCCCAATTTTAAAGCTAAAGTACAGTTTCAAAACAATCACAGAACCCTCAGCAGAGAACTTCTGCTGTTTCCCGGCCCAGCTCCGAGACCAGACTCGCCTCCTGCTCACCCTGTTGTAGAAGGGGTGCTGGGGCCCCGTCATCCCGCTGTAGTAGCTGCTGTGCGGCTGTGGGGACACCACCCCCCCTGCGAAGGGGCCGTTGAAGGAGGTGGACGAGGAGCAGACGGACGGGGCCTGGCTGTAGCCGGACGCGGGCCTGGGGGCAGCTTCGTGTAAGGGCAGCGGGGGATACGCCAGGCCTCCGATGTTAATCTGCTCTCTGGCGGCACGGACATCTGAAAGGTGAAGGGGTCCCGAAGGAAGAGAAAGTGGGACATTAGTTGTCAGAGCAGCTCGCACCTGCTCCTTCATCGGCTCAGTGGATAGAGTGTCGGCCTGCGGACCGAAGGGTCCCGGGTTCGATTCCGGGCAAGAGCACGTACCTTGGTTGCAGGCTCTTCCCCAGCCTGGGCCCCGGTCAGGGCTCGTACAAGAGGCAACCAATCCATGTGTCTCTCACATGATGTTTCTCTCTGTCCCCCTCTCTCCCACTCTCCCTACAAACATCCTGGGGTGAGGGTTAAAAAAGGAAGGAAGCGGGTTCCGCCTGCGCGGGGGAGGCAGACACTCTGGGAGCTCAGCCCGCGAGAGGAGCCCCGCGCCCCCGCACGCAGCTTCTTGCTCCACCCGACCTCTCTCGCGAGTCACCAGGACACATTTCCTCTGCCTCGCCCAGCTGCTGGCTGTGCTGCCCTGGCATCCTTACGGCTCAGCGTGGGCACGGACGCCCTCACCCTCGCCCAGGGACTGGGCACAGGGCCAGCAGAGACCGCTGGGAAGCGCACGGCGTGCCCACCTTGAACAACACGGCCCTCCGCCCCAGAGCAGAACGTGGGGGCCCGGGCTCTCTCCCCACCATTCCTGGAAACTCGGGCGGGGCCGCGAGGGTCCGGTCATACGAAGGCCGTGCGTTTCCGAGGCTGTGTCTGCGCCTCTGTGCACAGTGGTGCCTCAGGACGACTTAAATCCTCCCCACAACTTGTCACTGCGGCCCCCCCCCCCCCCCCCCGCCCCCCCCCCGGCCCCGGGC
>NW_005359352.1:1379813-1415995 GCF_000412655.1 Myotis brandtii | reverse complement strand
CCTGTCACTGCCCCCCCCCCCCCCAGGCTCAGGACGAAGGCTCCGTGCCCTCCGGGTGAGAGCCACTAGGGACAGAAGAGAGGAGAAAGGAGAGTCCAGTGACGGCAGCCACGGTGGGACCCAACGTGGACGGGAATGATTCGAAAGCAAGGATCGGGCTGGGTGGGGAGCTAACCAACAGCCCTTTCTTCCCGCCGCCCCAGGACCCCACGCCGGGCCCTGTCCTCCCGCGGAGACGGGGCTCAGCGTTTCTGGGTTTCACGGCGCAGGAGGAACTTACAGAGCTGTTAAAAATGGGAAACATTTGAGGGCTTCTGAGGAGGAAAACTAACGGTCCGCTGGCACCCACCGGCGATGATCTCCCGCAGCTTGGGGTCCAGGTTCACGGTGCAGGGCAGGAAGGTCTTCACGTCTCGAGCCACCAGCACGGGCGTCCGCGAAGCCAAGAACACTTCGAAGTTCCTGATGTCCCCGTCTATCTCCAGCAGCGGCTCCACGTCCTTAGTCGTCGGAATGTTCTTTGAGATTCTTCAAACGAGAAAGAAATGAAAAAGATCATTAATGTCACCATGAGAAAGGCAAATTCTACATAAAAATAAATCGCACGTTACATACTTTGCTGCCATCAAAATCTTTTTAAAGAAAAAAATAGGCGGCACGGTTACAAAGTAGTAAAGAAACGAGTGGGTGTGATGGGACTGCCTTTGACGACGCAGGACGCCGTGGGCCAGGAAAACAGGCCGGAAGGAACGCGCAGCTCACGCGGACAGCACCTCCCGGGGACAGTGAAGGGGCAGCTAACCGGCCGCCTGGAGCCACAGGACCGGGAAAGCGAATCTGACTGGCTCTCAGGCCCGCGCCTGCACAGGGGACCATGGGTCTTGCCTTTGCAAAGAGAAGACATAAAGAGTAATGTCTGAATAAATTACACAAACTAGAACGTTAGCACAGGTGTTGTTTTAGGAAAGGCTTTGTTTTCTGTTGTAAAGGAAATAAGTACTTACTGCTGCACGTATGTAAAAGGCAGAGGAACAGAGGGAAACAGAGGGACAAGCATCATCTCACCAGTGGACATAGTGAGTACTGACCCAGCGTGCCACCTAGCATTGAAATCGCACAATAATGCTTATTATGCAGGATTTTTACACAGTTGAGTTCATATAGGTAAACACTTTTGTATCAGGCAGAGGTCTTGCATGTAAAAAGCAATATTCATTAAAAAATAGCAAACACTTTCTTGTCAAACTATAGAGAAGCGCCATTTTTATAGGCCTCATGGTCACCGCCATCCTTGCGAAGCCCACCACCGCCTGTGGAAAGACAACCAGAAACTCTAGGCAGGAGCGGGCTGCCCTCCGTCCTAACGCCGTGGCCTGCGCATCCTCTGCAGCCCGGCACCACCCGCGGGGTCCTCCCGGGACCAGGGGCTCCTCTAGGACAAGCCCTCCCAGCACAGACACGCCCCTCACACCACCCCTCACGCTGGGATGCCAGCCATTCGTGGGGTGACTGCATTGTCCCGTCCCCTCAGACTGCAGGCGCCGTTAGTCAGTGAAGCTGGGACAGGCGTGGTTTGCTCGCCATCGTACCTGCGGGCCTGGCGCGAATGCCCGCTTTCTACTCCTGCCGGATACACATTTGTAGAGTCAATAAACTACACAAGAAAATATGTTGCTCCCAGTGAGCTCTAGGCTTTTAAAATAATTTTCACTTCAATGATCCTTTCTTAGATAGAAAAAACCTTGTACTTGGGAAAGTGTACGACGATCCATTTCGAGTTCATTTTTGTACATGATTTGAATTTTTAAATTTCCTCTTCTTTTTCCTCAAAGGCTCTTAAGGTATTTCCTCTTCCCTGTGTAGGTATTTACGGTCAGAAATGCCCGAGCCCTGCCTGTGCAGCAGCCCCCCCTCAGCTGTGATCACTCCGAGGATCCACGCAGCGACACCTCGCTAGCGATCCCACGAGGCGCCCCGTTATGCAGGACAGAACGTGAGCCGGGGCCAGAGACGCCGCCCGCGGCCCGGCCTCTGCGGAAGGAGGAAGCGGTGACGCTACACCTGCCGGGAGGAGCCGCGGGCGCCAAGCAGCTCTCAGGCTCAGGCGAGGAGAGGAAGCAGCGAGGCTGCTGCGCGTGGGGCAGAGCTGCCTCATCCTCACTGCTGCCCACGCCCCGAGCCCACGAGCTGCTGCATCAAGACCCTGGGCCACAGCCCCGCACTGCGCACAGGGCACAACACCGCCCTCGCCTTCGGGCGTGTTTCTGATTTCAGGCATGGAATGTGTTTGACTCATGTGTTCAGACGTCTACCCAGGGTTACATAAGCCAACATGAAAGCACTTGTCTAAGCTGCCACAGCAATCGCTGGCGGAGCTCGCCGGCTCCACGACAGCCAGAGGCATGGGGACTGCAGCCTGGGGAACAGTCAGTGACGTCACAGGAACCACGGCCGGGGCCAGGGGGGCACTAGACGCACGGAGGGGCCATTCTGTAAACTTATAACTGCCTAACCACCGCGCTGTGCGCCTGGAACCAATATAAAACAATACTGAGTGTCAACTGTAATTGGAAAATAAAAAATACGCATGTAATAAAATAGACTGTCGCACACCAGAGGCGAAGGTGCTGAGGGGACTAACACATGGACCCGTGTTACCAGGTGGCCTGGTTTTTACCGCCTTCTTTTTTTTTTTAAAACAGACGTAGAGAAGTTTCCCCTCCATCCTCGTGTGCATATGTAAAGTCCTTTATAGTTTTTCTTTAATCCAGACGGACACTTTTTCATTCACAAAATTATACAAGCAAGTGCCCCGCCCCCTAGGTGCCAGAGCGCAGACTGATAACCAGTGGGAAAGGCACGATGAGGGGCCAGGGACCGGCCGTGGGGACGCAGGCCCAGCACCCCAACCAAGAATTCACCGGAGCATCTCCACGACTTACTGGTGATTCGCCCGTGAAGCCAAACCCCCATTCATCTTTCCAGCGCCTGGATCGGACGAACTGAAAACACCGGCCACAGCAGAGCAGTTCACACCTGCTGCTCAGGGTCAGGTGGTCTGGGTGCCACGCCACCAGGCCCACGCGGGGCACGGGTGGATGTCCCGCCCACGAGGATCGCAAGTCACACACACGCTTCAGCGTGATCCTCTCCAGAAGAGCTCCTTTTTCTCGCCAACTGAATTTATTAGGACGTGTTATAACTCGCATCGATTAATTTATATTCATTCTGCTTTATTTGTTGGGATTCTGCAGAAGATTTGATTTGAAAAGGTCCCCAGTGGGGAGCCACAGCCTGAAGCGGCCCTCAGCACTGGCAAGTGCTCCAATGCGAACAGTCACATCGCTCCAGGCTGCGGTGACAGGGAGACCAGCAGAGGCCGAGAGGCAAACTTCAGAGCCCCTCCCTGAAAGCAGTGCTCTCAGCACAGCCAGGCTCACGCTATGGCCTTAGAGACGCCCCAACGCAAGAGGCCAGACCCAGTTTCCATGGCGGCTGGGGAGGCGCTAGCAACACAACAAGGTGCTGCCAAGCGGAAGGGTGTTCATGGTGCTGCTGCCTTTAAGAAACCTCGGAGAGTTTTACATCAGTCAGACAGAGAAAGCAAATGTTTTGCAATACAACGCTGAGTAACGGGTAGAGAATGAGGCACGGACCAAGCCACCCGGGAACATCTCAGGCTAAAGCAAAACCCCCATTACCCAGGTCACCTTAAAGACTTAATGTTGAGTAAGTACAGGACCCAAAGTCTACAATGTTTAGGGTTTAACAAGTTTAAATGTAAACACAAATTTGTAAGACCAATAAAAACTCCTTTTTTCATCTCCATCCCTTTCCCAAACGTTAACTGAAAAGGGTTTCAGAAGAAAGGGGCACTTTCAAGCTTTAAAACGTACAGGGTCAGGCGACTGTTCATTTGCCTGCAGTCATGATTCTCAGTGCTTACCAGTGTCCTGCGAAGCCATCTGAAAAGGAACTAGAAGTGGAAACTGAACTCGAGAGTTTAAAATACTCATTAAACTCAGGGTTCCCTTGTCTTTCTGTTGCCAAAGGGAGAGCAAATGCACGAGGCCGTGGCTGTGTCTGGTGGAACACTGCCGCCTTGTGGATTTCGTGGGTACTGCTACCGGGCCACTCAGCGTGGCTTTACATCAGCACCTCACCTTGCCTTTCATCAGCTGGCATTTTTGTTTCTTTTGTTTACTCTCATATTGTGAACAATATAAACACACTTTTGCTTGAAATTCCGAGATCACACGCCTCTGCTGAAAAACATCAGTTCAGGGGAAATCAGCCTCTACTTGATCTCTAAGGCACATTTCATGTTTTGGTGAATTTGAATCCTTCAATAATCAGATTTATTTTTAAAATGTAAACATGCATAATAAATATTATTATAAGATATAAAATATTACAAATATTATGTTATAAAATATGTATTATAAGATAAACTCTAAATCTGCAAGGGTAATGACTTTTTACATATTAAAATATATATTTGAGAGAAACTGATTTTGCTATTTCTGCTTTCAAATAGCCTTAATTAATGTACTTGCATTTTCCATGCTGAAGTTAGAAACACACACTTTGGAACATTGAAAATCCTTCCTCTGTTCTACATTAGCATTAGATACTAAAAATGGCGTCATGACAAGTTTAATGAGGACGTATTTTAAAAACCAATTTTATCCACAGAAAGGAAAGCAAGGGACTGAGAAGCCACCTAGGAGAGGATGGCAGGCACTCGGCACCCATAACGACGGCGCGAAGGCTGAAGCTGGCAGATGCACCAGCTGTTCCAGTGGAGCTGTCACAGCTGAGTGTTTCACGCTCTCCACCCAAAACCTCCTGCAGCTCCAGGACACACTCGTGATTTTGCAAAGATCAGGCCATCTTTATAAAAGATAAGGTATTGATAAAACATGGAACCTGGAATAAAGTATCTGCATTATAAATACATCACAGGTAAGTGTGTTCTCGGAGTAAAGATGGAGCCAGTAATTACACACAAGACAGCCATTTAGATGCTGAGTGAGCACCTACAGGGAAGTCACACCGCCGTGAGGAGACAGAGCTGCCTTAACGTTCTAAACTACACACAAAAACACCAACGGCACCCGGGAACAGTGTCTGAAATAACTATTTACAGTATCTCAAACCTAAATGAAAGGGAAAAATCGTCAGTACAAGGATATACTTTGTACTAAAAGGAAAGAACTTTTTCACAAATCTAAACAACTAGTGTCCACTGTTTCATGCTGTTCAAATTCATACTTTTTAAAATATTTTATTGATTTTTTACAGAGAGGAAGGGAGAGGGATAGAGAGTTAGAAACATCGATGAGAGAGAAACATCGATCAGCTGCCTCCTGCACACCCCCTACTGGGAATGTGTCCGCAACCAAGGTACATGCCCTTGACCGGAATCGAACCTGGGACCCTTCAGTCTGCAGGCCGATGCTCTATCCACTGAGCCACACCGGCCAGGGCTCAAATTCATACTTTAGGTCCACGTGCAGAGAAACAAACTCGTGCGTAATCGGGGCCACATTCGGGGGCTGGAGGTCAACTAACAATCGCCCAGAACACGAAGGGAACAGGAGGTGGTGGGTGAGAGCTGAGAGGCGTGAGATGCCGAGAAGCGATAAAGTTAAGCTTATCAAAACTCTGCAGAGTATCAGGCAGAAATATCATGATGTGATGTTTTGTATAAATATCTTCAAGTACAGAAATAGCACTACTTGAATAATTTAAAAATACCAAACTCCTGGCTGGCGTTGCTCAGTGGTTGGAGCCCAGCCTGAGCACCAAAGGGTTGCAGGTTCGATTCCCGGCCCTGGTTGGGCTATGTGGGAGGCAACCGATTCTCTCTCTCTCTCTCTCTCTCTCTCTCTCCCTCCCTCCCTCCCCCCCCTTCTTCCCTTCCACTCTCCCTGAAAAGTCAATGGAAAAAATATCTCCAGGTGAAGATTAACAAAAACAAACAAAAAAAGTAAATAAATAAAGATACTGAATTTAATATAAAGGCATCTATAATGCCTGTTCAACAAATAGCTATTTCAATGAAATGAAAGATGGCTGCCATTCTCAGGCTCTCAAAATGCATTTGATCGTTTTTAAAAATGAATATGCAGAATCAAAATAAAGGTTGGCATTATCCTTATCACAAAACTATTCTGACTATAGCATCCTGAGTAAGACTTCTTAAGCAGTGTCAAAACAAAAATTTTAAACATTATCTTCATGAAAATTCTTAAAATTGATCTTTTCAAAACCTCTATCATTGCTTAAAATGCTTTCTAGAAAATATGAGAAATAAAGTTTTATAACTAAAATATTTCAGTGGCTGTGTAAAACACTATAATAAAAAGTCGACAGAAGATCTTAATCTACAGTTTTAATTTTACTCCCTTTCTTCTTACTAAATATATGTTAACAAAAAAACACCCCTCAAATGATCGAGACAAAAGCTTTTAGCTCAACACATAATTGCAAGGAAATTACAATAATTGTACCAATTAAAATAATCTTGAATGAACAGTATGTCATCTTAATGTTCCAATGGTTTATAGAGGGATCTACTTAATTAGCTGAAATTGCTTTTCAGTGTTATATCAAATGTCATTTGTTAAAAGTTGAACAATTTAGAAAATAATTTAACAAAGCAATTTTACCAAACACTAAGAGCCAACATTTTCTTTTTCAGCGAATAAAGCAAGCAGCTGTGTCATCAAATTGCTATAAAAGTAAATGAGGCTTTTTATGGATTAAAAAAATTTTACTACTAGCGTTAAAAACACTATTTTCTGATTGTTTTTACCAAGTCAGAATTATTTAATAAAATAAATGAATATCAATTATATACTGCTGCTTTCTGTCTGCTGTAAATAAAACTTTTTATTTAAAGGACAAACAATGGCATCAAAGAACTCAACTACAGTTAACTAGAAACAGTCATCGATATTATTCTAACATATTCCAACATGATTTTTCAATATGTTGATCAAATTCTCTTCCCATAGTTTTTCATTCAAATCATCTTAAAGTTAGTTCTTTTGAGTCAAGTTCTTCATGAATTCGCCAAGACTCTCACTACACTGTATTTTCTCTTCCTTAAAGCATCTACAAAGCATTTGTAAGTATTTGTAGGTGTATAAGACATATCTATTTCTTAAAAGAAAAAAAGGGGGGGGCACCTCGAAATCACCCTGAACCCAACCCGCTCACAGATGGCAGCCCCCGCAGGCTGAGGTCTGAAGGACGGGAAGTAAGTGGCAGACAGAGTCTCCCCATCTCATGACACCTCCAGCATAAACATTCTACATTTACTTGAACAAAATCCCCTATAAAAACTCACTCTACACTATTTTACTTGTATAATAAAAATACTCCCTCAAAACATTTCTTTGGCAAGTGTTCTATTTCACAGAATGAAAAAAGTACTATTCTCTTTAAACTATAGGTGATACATTGTGTTTTGTCCTTAAGCCATATTTTAATTAAAAATGTCATTTTTTGAAGATTTCCTTGAACATCAGGAAGTCATATAGCTTGAAGCGCTCAAATGAAAATCAGGGTGAACGCTTTCAGAGGGCAAGCAATCCTCTACCGGCAAAGAACAGCACTTTCAGCCGGAAAGCTTTCCATCCCCAAAGAACCGGTAGCCCGATCCTGACCACACTTCCTGATTGGCTGGCTGAACCCCAGGTGGCTGCTCCTCCAGTCCTTTCTAAAGTGAACACAAACTCCTGGACGCTCACAGGGTAAGAACAAAGGACGTGTGTGGAAGTGACCCTCTAGTGGCCCAGGAGAGGGTCTCTATATAGTCCACTCCCAGGGCGCCAGGTGCCGTCTACATCTGTCCCTCACCCCACGCACCCACCTCCTGGCCCGCAACACATTGAGGCAAAAAGGACAACCACTTAAGCTCAGTTGAAACTCACCCTACACCCACATCAAGTGAAGAAAGCGACTGAATATAAGCAAACAGTAAGTTCCTTTATTATTTAATGCAAAGAATCTGCTCCAGTCAGTATTCAGTTTCTAAAACCCTTCAGATATAAAGCTGAGAAATACTTGTACCAATGATTTGGAAAATGTAACCTCCTTAATAGTCCATGAAGACACATAGAATAAAAAATAAACGGGAAACAAATAATAATGTCTTAGGCACTGCATTTCGTAGATATAAGTACATAAAGCCGCGAGGACTGGTAATTACACATTTTATCACATTAGGTCGCACTGAAAAAGGAAGCTGTGAATGTCACACGATGGGAATTACACTTGTGCTAATACAGCTCCCAAAGTAAATGAATTAGTGAGAATCCTCCATTGAATTTAGAAGCGTCCATTTTATACATAATGTTTTGTATTCATTTTGCTTTATATGAATTAACTTTTTTCTGAAAAGTCAATTCGATGTAAAACCAAGTTAAACATAAAGAGATTCAGTACCTTTCATAGATGGTTTTCAGCGTCATCTGATCCGGAATCCCTTCCGTCTCCTCCAGGTACAGGATGAGCCAGGACGTGCGGTACGGCCACTGCTCTGTGAGGTTGATCCAGCTGGCAAGGCGGTCCCAGTTAAAACTAATCTGATTGGCTCTCAGCAGCCGCCCTTTAAGGAGCGCAAGAACATTTGTGAATTAATAGACGTGTGATGTTATGCTAAGCAAAACACTGAGCATAGTCACAAATCATTTAATGTCCCCAAATCTTTAAAATTTGCCATTTAATTTACACAACATATTCAAACTAACTAAATGTAAATCTCTATATATAAAAGCCTAAGCGACTGTCTGACGGTTTGGTAGCTATGACGCGCACTGACCACCAGGAGGCAGACGCTCAATGCAGGAGCCACCGAGCTGCGGTGACTTGGCAGCTGCGCAAGTTGGCAGCTGCGGTTCTCAGGTGACGCACCCGGAACCAGAGAGGAGGGAGCCCAATTCCAGGGTGTCACCTGAGAACCGCCCTCTCGCAATCCGGGACCCCTCAGGGGATGTAGGAGAGCTGGTTTCGGCCCGATCCCCGCAGGCCAGGCCAAGGGCCTCTGGTGTGTGTCTATACAGAAATATATATATTGTAGAAGCCGTATATATACATATACATATATGTATATGTATATATACGGCTTCTACAATCCAAAGAGCTCTACTGGAAAGCTCCTAGAATTACACCCAACTCTGCTGAATTCTAAGGTGATCTCTGTGTGATTTCCCACTGCTGCTGCCCTGACCACACCCACGCAGCCACAGTCTTTCAGAACCGTGTGTCAGAGAGGACAGTCTGGACACTGCCCCCACCACACAGCAGAGCAGTTGCTGCTCTTGCGACGGCCCATCCTCCAAGCAGTGCAAGAGCCCGCTGCTGGCCTTGAGCAAACCAGCTGTGCCGGCCACTCTCGCTCTCGTGTGGGTGAGTGTGCGAGCCCCACTTTCATTTCTAGGGCTGAGGTGCCTCTGGGAACGACCAACCAGGTGGTTATGATGTGTTCCCAGGACTCGCTCTGTTCCCTAACCCTGTCCACCCGGGGTTCTCTGGGAACCCCGCTCACATTCGGCACGGGGAGAGCTTACAGGTGGGCAGCTGCAATCCTCAATCTTTTAGAACTCATGCCTTGTTTCGCTGCCTCATCATTTTATCCCTGATTTTGTTGGGATTCTGAACCGCAGATATTTTTGCTTTTTAATTTTGAACATTATCCATTTTACTTGATCATTATCAGTTTATATCCAGTTGTTCTGGCTCAGATGAATTCTCCCTCCCCTACAACTACAATACAGACCCCCACCCAACTCTTCCTGCCTCACCCCCTCGGCCTATCTGCCCGGCCACGCGACACTGCAGCACCGGGGCTGGGCCCCTCTTCCTTGGAAAGGGGTTCTGGTCACTGGACCAGGGACAGGGCCTTTGCCTTCCACTCAATTAAACCTGAGAGGAAATCAGAGGCCTCTTTAAATTGTCACATTCTGAAATAACAGTGCACACTGATGGCTGATTTTTGTTGTCAAAACTCACTTTGGTTTTACTAAACACCCTTAAAGCAAATATTACGCCTTCAGCAATGCAAACACCCAAGCACAGGACGTCCCCCTGCTCCTGAAACTGAGCTGCTCCGTGCGCGTGAAGGCTTGTCTGCCGTGAGACAGGAGGAGAAAAGTCACCTGTCACGGAAACAATATTGAGGAGCCTCCGCATGGTCTGAGGACTGATGTCACTGAACCAGTCCTCCGTCACCAGCAGCTTCGTCAGGTCGAAGGACATCTGCCGCGTGATGGTCCGCTGCATCTGCCTCCTGCGGTAAGTGTCCTGAGGAACAGAGCGCGAGAGTCACCTGCACGCCGGGGCTCGGCTCCTGTGACGCTAACACAGGCTTATGACGCAACAGCAACAAACCTCACCCTGCAGGCCAAGGGCGGAATCGCACCCGCCAACAGCCCCCTTACTCCGAGGAGGGCTCAGGCCTTAGAAAACACGGCCGCAGGCGGCCCAAGCCCTGGCACGCTGAGAGCGAATGAGCGTCCTAGTTGTGCGGCCGAGTGAGCTCGATGCCTGGGAGATCACACGCAAGCAGGACTCCGCACGGAGAATTCAACTCGGACTCTAGGAGCTCAGGCTCACAGGAGCCCTGAGATGACGAAGCCATAACTCCTTGCGGGGCTTTAAGGTTCAGCATTTCCCAGGGCAGATACTCGGCACGGGAGGTCACACCCTGCTCCTGACTTAGCGTTAGCGGCCACTCATCACATTAATATGCATCCATATTTGCACAGAGTAGAGGCATAAAATCAGAATGTCAAAATGTCACTGAAGACATTTTTAAATGCCAAAGGTCCAAATTTAATGGTAACAATCTTAAAACCAAACAAAAAACCACCTAAAACAGGGCCAATCAGCGCCAGCCCACCTAGCCTTCCTCAGTGCACTGCGGCCACACGGAGAGGTCTGGGAGTGGGCAGGACAGGGAAAGCAGAGGGTCGGGAGACCCACGGAGGGCACAGCACCCTGGGGAGGAGGAAGGCCTCCCTCCCCTCCCAGCTGTGGTGGCCACGGGCACTGGGCGACACCGTCGGGCTCACTGGGTCTGGGTCCGGAGCGGCGTGTGGCCTGAGGACCGGCTGGGAGGGACGGGGCTCCTGCGTTAGTCACTGTGGCTTAGGGTCAGACATGCCCGCAAAGCCACTGACGCGGGAAGGAGTCCAGTGAGAACATGCATTGGCCGAGCTTGGTGCACTGTTTACAAAAGGTGATTTAGTGCCATCAGCTCAGCTTTATTTGAGTAACAGCAACACAAACACGGGGCTCAAAAGAGACGGCGTCTTACCCGTCTATTGAGGGCTGTCTTGCTGCCAAGCTTTGTCATATCTCCAAGGCTGATCTGTGAGACTCTTCTGTCGGCGTCGTCCTGTGTTCCTTAGAGAATTTACCGAGAGCACCGTTAGCACAGCCTTCTGCTGCGGGACAGCTCAAGGGAAGAAGCCCGCCTGCAGCCTTCAAGGTGAAGGTGAGCCACACGCACAGGACTGCGCCCACGCGCCCACCGCCCTGCCAGGTGAAGGTGAGCCACACACACAGGACTGCGCCCACCGCCCTGCCAGGTGAAGGTGAGCCACACACACAGGCCTGCGCCCACGCCCAGGGGCTGGCCGGCACCTGCGGCGTCCGGGCAGGGGATGTCCCCGTTGGTGGTGGAAGTGACGAGGTACTTCTTGGCGCTGCTCAGCCCGCGGCTGTTGAGGAACACGGGCAGGTGCACGATGTTGCGCATGTAGTCGTGGCCGTTGATGTTGGAGTCGCGCAGCACGCTGTTGAGGTTCTGGTTGATGGCCTTGATGATGATGTGCGGGTCGCTCGCGAAGATGGCGATGAACGGCCCTTTGGAAAACAGCACTCGGACCTGCGGGCGAGACGTGCGTTCGCCGTGCAGCTTTAAACTGCCCAGCGTCTCAGAAACTCCCTCCCAGACCCGTGCATCCTTTGGTGACTGGATATTTTTTAAAACTGTTTTTCATCCAATATTATTCTATCTGAACACAGCTGCTACTGAAGCCTCCATCTGGTTCTGCACCATCTGACACTGCACAGCTGACGGTGACGGGTGGACAGGAGAGGGGCGGCCAGCCCGCGGAGAGGCCCTCGGGGACATGCGAGAGGCACGGCACACCGGTCTCTGCCATCACACGCTGTTGCTCAGCCACACCTCACGGAGAGGCACCCATGTGCGGCTTTTACAAAACACGGCGAACCGCGCGCCCTGCTTCTCAGCCTCACCAGACGCTGGGCCACGCGGGACCGCGAGCCTCCCCTCACTTCCTCTCACTCTGCCAGCACGTGCATGTTCTCTAAACTGTCTACGAACGTTCACTCTCTCTACGTTTCTGCATAAAGATGGTGACTTTTACGAAAGAAAAGTGCAATTCCAATGCCCCGCGAGCTGTGCCCGCAGCCACCCTCCAGCGTGACGAGCCCCGCGGGCGGCGGGCACACCGTGTCCAGCATCTGCAGCACTTTGTCCTGCTCGCAGGCGTCCAGCCCGTCGATGATGACCACCAGCCGCGTCTGGTTCTGCGTGAAGCTGTCGATGGTCTTGGCCATCCTGGCCATCAGCTCCACCTCGCACTTGAGAACCTGCGCGCGAGAGAGAGACAGACGCACTGAGGGCGGCGCATCCTGAGCCTCACAGAAGCCACCGACAAGGACACTCCCGGCCTTCCTGCCGCCACGGTCCCGCCCGACCCCAAGGGAGGGCTCCACGGGGGACAGCGGACAGCAGTTCCCCCCACAAGGAGGGACACCCCGTCACGGCCTTTGAAAAAGTTACTCAATTGGGCTGAGCGACTTCTTTCCAAGATCACATTCTCTGAAGATCACAAGTCTGAGACCTGAATGGAAATCTAAGTGACCCAACCCCTGCGGCTCCTGACGGGACGTGGCCTTTAATTCAAGGACGTTGTCCTCAGTCCCTCTGCTCTGCCGGGTCCAGGCCCCGAGGACCCAGGCCACTAGGCAGGAATCACACCGTGAAGGACCCCTTTCGCTAGCTCCTTTGCGTCTCTTATAAAAGTCTATTTTATAAAAAGATGCTCTTGTTCTAACTTTTCCCACTCGATGTGCATTTCCACAGGAGAAACCTGGGCTGACACTGAAGCCACCGCGGCGCTGTGCCCTGAGAGAGCACGCGCCCCACAGCCCCGCGGGCAGGGCCCCGGGTGCCCCTCGAGCGGCCGTCCGCCAGCCCCTAGTGAGCGAGCGCACACCTTCATGAAGCCTTCGCTCTTCAGCTTGTGCAGCCTGGAGGCCGCGCTGTGCAGGCGCTTCCGCTGGGAGTTGAGGAGTGAGTCCAGCACCTGCCACCAGGTGCGGCAGTTGAGCACCACGGCCAGCCCCACGACGGCCGCGATGGCGATGAGGACGGCGTTCACGGTCAGGTGCTTCGGGTCCACCCGGAAGATGGCCAGGAGCGTGACGCCCGCAACCACGCAGCCCAGCACGAACAGGAAGATGACGAAGGACGGGAGGCAGCACGTCTTCTTCCACTTCCTCTTCCCTGCAGGACGACGGTCTCACTGACGCTCATGCCAAGATGCAGAGCATCCCCCTCAGCACGGGAGGCCGAGGCCGACCCGATGTCCCCTCGTCGCATCGCGTGCTGGCCACACACACACACACATAGCACACACACATAGCACAGTCACACATAGCACACTCACACACACACACACACACATAGCACACACACATAGCACAGTCACACATAGCACACTCACACACACACACACACACATAGCACACACACATAGCACAGTCACACATAGCACACTCACACACACACACACACACATAGCACACACACATAGCACAGTCACACATAGCACACTCACACACACACACACACACATAGCACACACACATAGCACAGTCACACATAGCACACTCACACACACACACACACACATAGCACACACACATAGCACAGTCACACATAGCACACTCACACACACACACACACACATAGCACACACACATAGCACAGTCACACATAGCACACTCACACACACACACACACACATAGCACACACACATAGCACAGTCACACATAGCACACTCACACACACACACACACACATAGCACACACACATAGCACACTCTCACACACACACACACACATATAGCACACACACACACATACACAGCCACACACACACTCACACACACACATTCACAGCACACACACACTCACATATACACACAGCACCAGCAGGGAGCAGGCCCTACCCTGCGAGTCTTCCGTCTTGAACACTCGGAAGAGCCTGGTGGCCAAGAAGCCAAACTCGCGCTCGCAGGCGTCCGAGAGGGTGGCGATCATCTCGGCCATGGACGTCTCCCCGCCGACACTGGACAGGCGGTTGTAATCCGTGAACAGGAACCTGCCGGGAGGAAACGGCCTCAGCTCTCCCAGAAGCCCCTGCGCATCGCCTGTGTCAGGCCCCTCCCTGTCTATGTCTTTTTCAGAAAGATGCATCATCTAGTGCAGCGGTTCTCAACCTGTGGGTCGCGACCCCTTTGGCAGTCGAACGACCCTTTCACAGGGGTCGCCTAAGACCATCCTGCATATCAGATATTTACATGACGATTCATAACAGTAGCAACATGACAGTTATGAAGTAGCAACGAAAATAATTTTATGGTTGGGTCACAACATGAGGAACTGTATTTAAAGGGCCAGAAGGTTGAGAACCACTGCTCTAGACTGTTTCATTTATAGCTTAAACCTCGACCAGAGACTTAAAAATAAGTCATAAAATATTCTATTCGAGTTGCTCTTTGAAGTAACGGAATTGCTTACATTTGAATTCCCTGCACGATTCCCCTCCCTCCCTCCCGGAATGAGCTCTCCTCCACCAGCAGACAAGCCCGGCTTTCACGCCGTCTGGGGCCCCACTGCCCCGCACTGCACTCTGCTCTCCACTGAGGCTGTGTGAAGTGATCTCTCTTTTTAAAGTGATACCATCTTGTTAGTTTAAAATGTGTCCTTTCCTGTAAAAATATTTCCCCCAATTACTTTATTCTACTCTGTAAGTTTTCTTTTCAACTTTTTATGTTTAAATCCTTTTCTTAACACTGACTCTCTTACCTGCAGGCTTATGTCTTCCTTCTTCTCATGTTACAGCTGCGACAGTTTGTGTGGTTTGGCCTGTTTTCATCTACAATTGCCCATGTTTTACCTTAGTCACTGTGACTTCTTCCTTTCAGTCCATGTGGAATTCTCGTGCTCATTTCCACTGACTTCCTCCTGCTTCAGCTGTTTCCACTGCTTCCCCCGCAGCCCCGCCCCGTGCCTGTGCCCCTCGCACCTGTGCCCTCACACCTGTTCTCACCCTCCTGCATGTCTCCCCAGATGTTTCCCACATGACATTACTGATAACGTCAGGCAGGCAGGTAGCACGTGCCCACAGGTGTGGACGAGCAGCGGAGCACAGCGAGCTGCCCAGTCACAGCCGGCACAGGAGGTGCCAGGACCCAGCCCAGGGCCACGCTCTGTCCACAAGTGTCGCACGGACAGCAGGTGTCACAGGGGAGGGGGCAGGCACATAGATAAAACCTGCAAATCCAAGTTAAACGGATTCTTCATGGGCAGGTTCTCTGACCTCTGATGTGCAGGAGGAGATGGGACACGGAGTGCTTCTCAGTGTCCTTGACCAGGCCGGCTGTTGGTTTTACTTCTGTAAAAGCTTCTGAAGCGGGCACTGAGAATGCGCATACAAACTGGATTGTGCCTCCTCGTGTTAAGTCACTGTCGCAGGGACCGACTCACCTCACGGGCAAAGCCTTCGTGGTCTGCTCGGGCAGCTCGGGCGGGTTCACAAACATCAGCTTGAGGAGCAGCTCCAAGTACCCGATGTGCCTGGCCAGCCTGGTGCTCAGCACCCAGGCCCAGTTCCAGCTCTCTCCTTCCCTCCGGCCACCGAAGTAAATGACGGCTGAAACACAGAGTTAAAATAATGACCACACCCCCAGGGCCAGGCAGCCCCTCCTCCCAGCAGCCAGACAGCAAGTACGACGGCAGGCCCACGCAGCTCTTCCTGGTCCTGCCACTTTCTCCACCCTCCCCCACCCCCGGCTCCTCCATGCATGAGCCTCCGCCACACACAGGAGGCATGAGCAGGGAACGTTAACAGCTGAAACACAACATAAGTAAGACGATGCCTTCCACAGAAGCATGATCAGATCCCAGAGCAAATAACGTGGGGTTTGTCACTGTTTCCTTTCTTACAACTACAGACACCCCAAGGACATGGGTTTTATATTTTTTCTTTGCTTTTATATAAAAATTACAACCATGATCAAAACGCTCAAGAACATGCCAGCGATACTACGAAGACTTATTTTCAAAACAAGATTTAAATACAAAGCGCTAACAAACATACACGTGGCTGAGTGCAGTGAACTAGGGTTCTGCTTCACTACTGACAAGCAGACTCTCGTCTTCAAAGCTGCTCCTGCCAGGCTGTGGGCACGCTCCTCTAGGCCAGCGGTTCTCAACCTGTGGGTCACGGCCCCTTTGGCGGTCGAATGACCCTTTCACAGGGGTCGCCTAAGACCATCCTGCATATCAGATATTTACATGACGATGCATAACAGTAGCAACATTACAGTTATGAAGTAGCAACGAAAATAATTTTATGGTTGGGTCACAACATGAGGAACTGTATTTAAAGGGCCAGAAGGTTGAGAACCACTGGGGTAGGCCAATTTACAAAGCAGCAAAAAGACCCATTTTTTAAGTGATTTATGAAATTCACTTAAAGGTCTTGAGAAAGAGGTGTAGACCATGTTTTAGGTACAAGAGTCTTGACATTCTCCACGTCTTTGCAAACAGCAGCAGCGAAGACTTACTGAAGAATATGTACAGGAGCGCCAGGCAGCTCAGAGACACGGCTACTCCGAGGGTCAGGTCAACCGTGAAGGCGACCAGCAGGCCCAGGCCCCCACAGAGCAGCAGCGTCAGGAACACGACCAGCCAGGAGAACTGGAAGAGAGGCTCGGTCTGCTGCCCCGCGAAGGTCTTCATTTCATCTGGGAGAGTGAGCAGAAAGCTTTATTCCTGCTTTAAGAACCAACTCCAAACTTCACATCTATATGTACAAAAACCTAAGCGACCAGTGAGGCAGAACTGGTCGCTATGACGCGCACTGACCACCAGGGGGCAGATGCTCAATGCAAGAGCTGCTCCCAGCCCACAGGCCCCAACTGCCGATGGAGCCTGCAGGCCAACCCTCTGGTCCCTCCCTCTGCCAGGCCCCCAGGCTGGGATGGGGAACCAGGATGGGTGGCAGCAGATGCAGCCCCTTTCCCAGGGGGGCCGATGGCCTGCTCCCTCCTCAGGGCTGGCAGCCAACTTCCCAGTCCCTCCCCCTGATCAGCCCATCACCCGCCCACCGAGGTGGTGGTCGGCCCCTACCCCCGGCCAGCAGGCCTCAATCGCCCAATCAGGGCTGGGCCCCAGACTGGGACGGGGAACCGGCAGTGGGTGGCGGTGGACACGGGCGGAGGAGGGGGGAAGGCGGGGAACCTGATCGGCCCTGATCGCCGGCCAGGCCTAGGGACCCCACCCATGCACGAATTTCGTGCACCAGGCCTCTAGTTGAATATAAACATTATGGGGCACTTACTAAGGCCCTAGATAAAATGTTGCTACTTAGCCACTTAACCAAGGTTCTCTTTGGATCAACATAAAAGTCCCATTCCCAGGTTCCAGCCAGCACCCCCTGCTTCCTGTGGAGATGCACCAATCCCTGTCAGGCACTTCCTCCGTCAAGGTGGTGTTGATGGTTGTTTTCTGTGGTTTGTATTATACAAGCAACAAGGTGTTGCCGTAGGTGAACGGAAAACCACTCATACTTCGCTACGTGTCTTCACTAGTGACGCCTCCATTCACTCCTCTCTGAAACTGCTCCTCACCCCTCCTTCCAATCACATCTGAGAAGCGCAGTTCTCAAAGGTGTGTTGAGCCCAAATGAGCTTAAATTAACTCATTCTTTCTACCAAACTCCACATTTCCCCACGTAAAACTCGGTTTTTCTTTTCTTCGCAAAAACTAAAACCACCAGCAAAACCCTGGCTGTGTACGGACCCTCCAGCTTCTTGAGGAGGAAGGACTTGCCGCTGCCCCACTGCGCGTACAGCCCCACGCAGATGGGCGGCTGCATGGTCGGCTCGCTGAGGATGTCCGCCAGGGCGCTGCTGTACAGGTCGTAGCCCAGCATGTCGCCGTCCGTTTCCGTGGGCGACAAGTGTCCTGTAATTATAAACGCACCAGGGCCGTATGTGAGAGAGAGACACTAGAAGGAAACATCCATTCGTATCTATTGTTTATTGAATTAGGAAAAACTTAAATGTGTAAAACAGGTTCTGATCTTAAGTTAATACCACATTTTATAGACCTCAAGACCCCTACTGAGTGTAGGACGCACCATGACCACGTACAACCAAGAGAGAAAAATGCTGCCAATTGCGGCGTGATGCTTTCTACCCGCCAATGGAGGCGCCTTCTGATCTGCGATGCTGAATGCGGAGCAGGGTGCATTCGGGAACAATGTGATGTGTGACAGCTACACACAGAAGGCGACACAGCACTAGCGAAGACCACACCGACTCAGAGAAAAGAGACACTTGATGGTTCCAGACAGAAAGGCTCAATGACTCACAGACATCAATTCTCCCCAAATCAATCTATCACTTTAAGGCAATTCCAATCAAAATCCATGAGATTTTAAAAACTGAAAAGCAAAGACATGTGAAAGTAGCTAAGAAACAATTTAAAGACACCAAAAGCAGGTGTCCATAAAGCTACAACTAAAACATCACAGAACTCACCCAGGAACTAACATAAACACTTCAAATCAGCGGGAAAGAATGATTTGGTGAGTGGTGGTAAGAAGTTAGACATCCATTTAAAAAAATAGAATTATAGCTCCATATACTTCATACCTTGTTTAACAAAAATAAATTTCTGAAACATAAATAAATGTAAAAAGTAAAACCATAAAAATACTAGAGGAGTCTGGTGGGCATGGCTCAGTGGTTGAGCATCAACCTATGAACCAGGAGGTCATGGTTTGATTCCTGGTCAGAGCACATGCCCGGGTTGCGGGCTCGATCCCTGGCCCTGGTCGGGGCATGTGCAGGAGGCAACCAATGGGTGTGTCTCTCTCACATCAATGTTTCTCTCTCTCCGTCTCCCTCCCTCCCTTCCACTCTCTCTAAAAATCAATAAAATAGCCTCGAGTGAGGATTAACAACAACAACAACAAAGAAAATATAAACACAAATGCTCGAGTATTAAAATGAGGCGAAACTGGTCTGTGTTTAGGTAAAGTGTCACTGAGAAGGTGGCGGCTGGCCTCAGCCTTGGAGAGAGAATTTTAACAAATAGAGGCAGCCGTGGGGACGGCGCGGGCAGACCTGGGTGGGCACAACACCAGCCGAGGCAGGGAAGTGTGGGTGCTCGCGCCACCCTCGGAAAACTGTGCGTTTTGATTAGCAGCACAAGGTACGCCTGGGGGACAGTGGCGGGGAGATTTTTAGAAAAGGAGGCGAGATGTTCAGGCCTCACAGGCTGACTGATCGGCCTGAATGCGCGTCATCAGAAAGCTGCCCTGCGGTGCAGAAGAGCTGCGCCAGGGAGGAGCATTGTCCACAGCAAAGTAACGACTATCGTCTCCATGAAGTGGCGGCCGCTAACTGCTGCGGCCTCTTCGTTCCCCGGGAGGAGCAGGCGCAGTACTCACTGGCTCCGAATATCTGAGTCAAGATGCTCTTCTGGTGGCTGCAGTCGATGTTGTAGGGCGTCTCGCCCGCCTTGTTGGGCCGGTACAGCAGCCGGCCGTCCTTGGGGTTCCTCAGGAGCAGCTCCGCCAGCTTCCGGCTCCTCCCGCGGATGGCGATGTGCAGAGGGGTGTCTCCTTTCTGCGGAAGGCGCAGGGGAGGGGGCGGCGTGTCGTCACAGGGGTGCACACGGGAATACCCTCCCGCTGCTGTAAACGACTGCCAATCTGAGCTCTTCCTGTGTCAGACACCAGACCCAAGCCACGGGTACTTCTCTCTCCGCCCCCGGCAATGTCTTCCCTCGGTCCTTTCCTCGCCTCCCTCCGGACTGGCTTCTCCCGCAGCCTCTGAAAGAGGCCCTTGTCCTCCGCCCCCGAGTCACTAGGGAAAGCAGCAGCTCCTCCTGCCGCCCCCGCCCCCCGCCAGGGACCACTCCCGCCCAGGTGAGTAACCACCCTCCCACCAGCATTTATGTCCACTGTCAGGGTCTTCCTCAGCCAGTGCACACCTGCTTCACACCTGCTCCCGCCTCCTCCCCACAACCGCCCGGCTGCTGCCGCGTCCACCATGAAGAGTAGGGAGCAGGCGAGGTGCAGGGGCCCCTCCCCCAGGGGACACCATGCCGTCTTCTCCGAGCCGTCCTCCTCCGGCTCCTTTGGAGTCTGCCCTGCTGGGCATCTGCAACAGCTCCCCCTACCGGGAAGCTGGCACAGCATGGGGCTCCCACCCAGGTGTCCCAGCAGGTGACCTCCCTGCACACACCCAACCAGCCCCCGAAGCCCAGGGCGCAGGCCAGCTGCCGGCCCCTCCCCACCGCCTGCCCCGGCTCACCCTGTCCACGGCAGACACTTTCGCCCCTTTGTCCAGCAGCAGCTCCACCACCTCGATGTTCCGCATCTTGGTCGCCTTTATCAGCGGCGTCTCGCCGTCCTGCGGGCACAGAAGGAAGTGTGTCACCTTGACAGCTTCCCTCCGACATGCTAAGGTCACATGAACACATCTGTGAGAATTCGGGCATCGGCCTCCGGACCAGTCTATGTTCAATGTTCTCCAGGACACACAGCCGTAAAAACATGCTTTTCCTTTCACAACCCATCTTCTGTATCAAAATAATTTGCTATCACTCAGCCGAGCATGAGATGTGGCCCACGACCCAGCAGGGTGTCTGGCCGCAGCTCCCTGCCCACACTGCGGCCGCCACCCCCAGCTCCCCCGAGACCTCGGGCAGCGCCTCCACACTGCCCCAACTTTCCCTTCCTCCCTGAAATCAATAAAAATGTGTTTTTTTAAAAAAGAAAGATGATCAGGGAACCTTCCTGCCCTGTGCACTGAGGTTGGCATCACTGTCTTAGAAAGATGCTTGTCCCCGTCCTTGGAGATGAAATGGGCTTGTCTCATGGGTGACTCCACACGACTGTGTTATTCATGAAGAATTATCACCATTTCACTCAAAAATTCCCAATACATCTTCCCCACGGAAAACTACCACACACGGGCCGGATGCGGCACTGAAGTCGCACCCAGGGGACAGTCCTCAGGGTTTGAGTCAAGCGGATGCAGGGCTGCTTTGGGCACCAACGCCCACTCGCGGGGTCTTCGTGAGGAAAGGGGTCTGCATCCCACACAACGCGGGCAGGAGCGAATTCTGGGGACGACCTGACCACGGCTGGTCAACAGCGGACACTGCATTTTCTGAACGCATTTAACTAACGTAAGAAATGACACACTACGTTTCCCTGTGAGTTCACAGCTCCTGAAAGGACACAGTGCCCCTCAATGTCACATGGAAATTACTAGTAACATCGGTGTCATCCAGTGTCCAGCACGCAGGACTGGCACTGGCTGGTGAGGGGACGGAGGGTCGGCCTACCTTTGTGCATATTTCCGTGTCGGGGTTGCACTGTAAGATGTCTCTCACCATGGTCGCGTTCCCTTTCTCAACAGCCCAGTACAGAGCAGTTTTATTGTCCTGTCAATAAAAACCAGCGATGGCTGCATGTGGGACGCATGCTCTAACATGCTCTTATACATACTAAGGGTCCTCAGGAACCTCCTGCCGACAGCAACGGGAGGGCTCACCCACAGCTGCGTGGCGGGAACACCAGGAACCCTCGCCGCACCCTAGACCGACCTGTGGGGTTTGTTATGAAGGGAGCCTGGGGAGCTTCTATTACTTGGCGTAGAAAGAACAAGCTCACGTGGTCGACAGGTCACGTGCATTTCTGTGCTGTGACCAGGCTTCGGGACCACGCGCTGGGCTCCAAGTCTTCAGGACCTGCGCTCCCCCCGTGGACAAGGGCCCTTGGCGTTCCTTCCCTCTGTCCAGTCTTTTCAAAGGGATGCATGAGGGTGCACTGCTCAAGCTTCGGGTGACTGCTTCCGCCACGTTCAGCTTTCTTAACCGCCCCCGCCCTGCCCACCACCACAGGTGGGCAATCTTGATCACATCCTTTAAAATCCGATCTAGTTCAAAACCCAAAAATAAGTCAACATAGACCTTGAAGTGGAGCTAGAGATTTACTAGTTTGATTCAAAAATGAATTTGGATACAAGTGAATAAAGCAAAAACTGAGCGGAAACCAGAGTGTCCAACAAAATGAGCTAAAGCTCTGAAATACTGGATAAACCCACAAATTTAGGGGTGTTTTACCTAAATTAATAACCTTTGGGCAAAGGCTGCCTTGGCAAAGCCCACAGGCACCACCAGTGCCCAGGAGAGGCAGGCGGACGGGGGAAGGAGGGGTGATGCAGCGGCGGGAAGGGGCGAAGCAGACAGACAGAGGGAAACATAAAGGAAGTAAAGACACTCCATCTGCATAACACACTTCAGCGGCGCCCAGTCTCAGTGCTCTCGGCTGCTCAGTGCAGGACTGAGTGCATCTACATCAGTACAGGGGTGCACTCAAACCCCGAGCTATTTTAACTCACTTCTCTCTAAAGCTAACCTGGCATCCACACAGGAATTCCCTAACAACGCCGTGGATGTGAGAGGCATTGTGAAGTATATCCGGGCTTCCAGCTGGCAGATGGCACTGTGATCAGCCAACCTGACAGCCCATCACACTCCGAGCCCACCACCCGCAGCCACACGTACCTGCCCTCGAATGTCGATGTCCGCGTACTTCTGGAGCAGCGCGCGGACGATTTCCACGTGGCCGCCTCTGACGGCGCCGATCAGCACGGTGTCCCCACTCTGCACAGACAGACCACAGGGGAGTGAGCGGCAGACGGGCACGCTCTGCAGCAGGTCAGTACGTATAATGCAACCACTTTTCCTGAAAATCCTGGGCACAGAGGCCTTTCCCTAAAGGGAGGACTTTGAGGAACTAACAACCCTGAGAGAAGGCCCTCGTGCAGGAAGAACCTAGGGAGGTGGTGGGACATTGAGGTCGTCTCCCATCAACGTCACTACAAGACCAACAGGCACCTACCCTGTCGGGGATGTTCACGTAGGTGCCGGCATCCAGCAGATCCTGCACGATCTCCGTGTGCCCCTCCTTGGACGCAATCATCAGCGCTGTGTTGCCATCCTTGTCTGTCAAGTTCACATTTGGATTCCTCTTCAAGATTTCTTTTACTGACTGTGTGTAGCCTCCTTTTACAGCCACGATAAGTGCAGTCATTGAATTCTAAGCACAGAAACCAGCCCAAGAAATTAATATATTCTAGAAAATATGATTTATGCCATAATAATACAATGATGTTTTCAAGAAGGTGGCCTATGACAGCTATTTCTGACAATAAACTGTCAACATAAATAACCAAAAACACATCACAAGTGCCAGGAGGCGTGTCTTCTATTTTTGAAAATCCATTCACCCCCGAGTCCACAGGACCCTGTGGCCTTCAGTTCTTTCAGGGATGACCCGACAGTGGGCTCGTTCACAGTAAACAACCTCCTCACACAGGGAATGAGTATAAAACAGTGGGGAGGGTGATTCAAATCAAACACATTCAGACTTCAAACGAACAACTGTTTATAACAAAATCTATGGGGGAAACTGAAAACAATTACTTGATAACTACAGAATACTTCACTAAAAGTATATTCTACTTTTTTACAGTGATCTAGAAACCCCATTTTCAAAAACTCTTATTTTAGAGGTTCTTAAAAAACTGCACATCCAGTTTATAACAATAAATCACCTAGCACAAATTTTATGTGCATTAGCCATAGATCCTTAAGAGCAAAACTTGATGCACGTGACACCTGCAATGTAACACACTGTCAGCATCACAGAAAGAGAACGCTTGTCTCCAAGTATCACTGAGACCCGCAGGCGGTTTCTCCAGGTGCCGACAGGAGAACATCCTCTGAAAACGACAAGCACGTGTCACCGGCGGTGAGGACAGGGGCGGTACGTACAGCGCCTTCTTGGTCCACGTCGGCGCCCATGGCCAGGAGGTGCCTCACACAGTCCAGGTGACCCTTTCGCGCCGCCCACACCAGAGGGGTGGTTCCGTACTGTGAAAGCAGCACACATTTACAATCCTATCAGCGGGCGGCCGCAACGTGGATAAACATCATGCTGAGTATTCTTAGATTACTGCCTACACCTTCATAATTCTAATTGTAGCTAAATCACATTTCCCCTTTTATTTCTCCAGGTTAGGTGATTAGCTGCTGCATGAAATACCTTTTAACCAACTTCATCTTTTATCATCAGTGACTGAATTTCCCATCATGAAGTCACACACTGATTTTCCACAAGCCCCTCTGCTTCCATGTCTTGTGAAGCACAAGTTCAAGTGCAGCAGTGTGACTACAGGGGAAAATGGCAACAATCAAGTACCAACCACGGTTCTAGCGACTTCACGTGTAGCCCATGGAATCCTATCACACAAGTGAGGACACGTGGCCATGTCGCATTTTCCCAGATAAGCAACGAGGCCCTGAGAAGCAGTGATGGGCTCAAAGTCACAAAGCTATTAATCAGGAGGTGGAGTTGGACCCTGAACCCACAGCCTGGCTCAGTCCGTGCTCTGACCCACACCCCCCTCAGCTCTGCCCAGGAAGGTGAGCTGCAGCCTCGGACGGCACTCAACAGCACCTCCTGCTGGAATTCGATGCAAAAGGCATCAGACACAACTCGTGCAGAACCAGCCGTGCTCTGTCTTGGGGGGCATGGCGGCCAGAGCCAGGGCCGCCACAGGGACCGTCAGCTCGAAGAGCCCGCAGGCACGTGAGCCTCTGCCGACGGTGTCCCGGGGATGCTGTGCATGGAAATGCCATCGTTCTGCACAGCCCCACCGCAACGCCAGGCACCTACGGCTACTGAGCGCCTGAGCTGGGGCCAGTGTGACTACTTCATCTTATTTTAGTTGATTTGATCAAGGCAGCTATGTGGCCGGTGGCCACTGTGCGGACGGCACCTCTCTGGGTCCCATCAGACACCCCAGGAACCACAGCTACAAGCTGCAGCCCGGCTCTCCCCGGGGGCAGGGCCTCTGACAGCAGCCCAGGTGCCAGCGCCTCGGTGGGAGGAGCCTGCAGAGGGAGCGCAGTGGTCCAGGCCACCCTGTGGAGCAACCTTAGGGGCGGGAGAAGGAATACTGGAGGCACTTCCCCAGCTCACTCTTACATCTCTATTCGCCCAGAATTAAATTCCTTCTAGCTCCTCCTTTATGGAGAACATTTTCTTCTGGCTAAGACGCCTTCCTAAGTCTACAAATGAACAATCTACGACATCTTCAGAGACGCTATAACTGAGCGCTCCTCCTCTGAGCACTCTCTCCTTCCAGAGCGGACTATCCCAGACCACATGCTCCAAACCACCCTCCCCGCCAGCCAGGCCCGCACCCTCCTCAGCAGGGAACTCTCATTGGGAGGGTCCCTGACATGTGGCAACATCCCTGCAGGGGGTACTCGGACCGCCTCAGCAAGTCTCCCCGCTTTTTCTCAAAGCCGGGCCCTCTCCCCAGGAAACCTAACCGCTCCGCGCGCACTATGGACCCCATTTCCCTTGTTTCATCTAGAAACGTACGCAGTGACCTCCTCCTGCGTCCGCGCAGCCTCAGGAGACGGTGTGAAAACTTGTAACTTACACTGAGTGACAGCACGTGGACGGGAGCCTGAGGGGCCTGCTGACCTACCTTGTCGGAGCAGTTGACCTTGGCGCCATTCTGCAGCAGCAGCTGCACTATGTCTGCGTGGCCTCTGCCAGCTGCCCAGATGATGGGGTAGACACTGTACTGCTGGCGCACAGGCAGGCAGGCAGGTGGTGGACAGAGAGGGGAGGGAGGGAGGGAGGCAGGGAGAGAGGAAAGAAAAACCTTTAGGCAGATGCTACAGCACACATTTGCTAAGAAGAGTAAGTAATAAACGGAATAATATGAAGTAATATTTTTAATATCAAATTACAGACCCTTCTCCACTTTAAAAACACACAGCACTCTAGCCTAACTGGCAGCTGAGATGCACTCCACCTCCCCTGGACGCATTTATTTTAGTTTCAGCTCATTTAATCGGGTTGTCAGGCCAACAGGCAGGACTGACAGCAGGCGTGTGAAACTTTTCTTACATAACCCTTCCACGAACTGGAATAAAAGTTCTTTGTTTCAACCTTATTGAGGTGTAGTGGACACAACTGTGAGATAGTTAAAGTGTACATTAAATGATATACCATCAATAAAAATTTATTAATCTGCAATCTGAGATCAAGTCTCGCACAAGGTAGTAGCGAATATATCGCCATCTGTAAGACACAGAAAAATGTCTCTTTTCTTTAAAAAAAAAATTTAGATGGAGATACAGGCCCACAGAACACAGGCCAGAGGACTCAGGGTTTCCGAACTCCTTCCGACATGTTAGACGGTTGTAATTGACAGGGAAGCTCTAGGAGTCGCCTTTTGTTGATACGAATTGAGAAGCTGAGCCTGAGAATGAGGTGCTCCTGCGCTGAGTCCCCCTCTTCATTCTTACCTTTAAGATCTGGGTCATCTCTGTCGCTCTGAAGCCTACAGTGCCCTCAGCTGCGGTCTTCCCCTGAGAACTGGCCACCCACCCTGCAGGTGGGCTTGAGCGCATGCTTACCAGACCAGTGACGTTGGGATTGGCTCCATGCGAGAGCAGCAACTCGACCACGTCAGTCCGGCCTTTATAACAGGCCCACATCAGAGCTGTCCATCCTCCCTAAAAAGGGGCGGGGATAAAATTTTTGGTTATCTCCACGCACAAAAAGGCCAGGAATTATAGAGCTGGACATTCAGTCAAGTCAAGTCTTACATACACCAATATTTAATCTGTAAAATGCCTGCCCAGAATTGTTTTAATATCATGCCCCACTTTAATTTATATAACGTCACCCTATGCCAGACTCTATGAGATAAAAATTTTATCTTGAGAAAACTATGTCCAAATTTGCAAAATGAAGACTGGAACCGACCGCCTTCAGCAAGAGCTGCGGGTGGGCAACCATTGGAGGTGCTCTAGAGAAAGAACCCTCACTAGACTTCCTGACATCAGACCTGGAGGACTCCACCCGCAGGGAACACCTCTCCTCACGCAAGTCCCAGGACCACGCCTTCCCTCACAGGCAGCGGCGACTCCCACCGCCAGTCCATCCCAACACTAAGGGAGACACAGTCCTGTTTCCCCGATTTGTGGTGTTTTACACAAAGACCCTTTACATGTGAAAAGGTGTGATAATTACTTGGGGGGAATGAGAAGTATGGAGAACCTACAGGGCTTAGGAAATCATTTGTTACAAATCTTACTAAACCCTGCACATTCGCGATGTGTGCTTACACTTCCTGACTCCCTTGCAGACATGGGTTCAGAACAGCCTGACTGCTTCACCGCTGAGGGAGCGGGGCCCGGGCCCGCCTTCAGTCTCATTCCCGAGCCACGTGCACTGAGAACAGTGACCCTCGGCCCACAGGATTGTTCCCGGAACAAGGAACAACACAGCAGAAGTGCAGATGGTGGGAGGCTGCAGATTCTTAAAAACTCAGACCACCTACACCCTGAAGCATCATCAGCAAAGTAATGCCTGTTTCACAGATCAGGGCAGATCACCTCCTTTCTTTCTTCCGTTGTTAAAATGAACTTTCCAAAAGACTAAAAATTTTGCAGAATAAATAAGCCAAAAACCTTTCTTAACCTTTATG
The DNA here is from genome assembly GCF_000412655.1 of Myotis brandtii. Lineage (NCBI taxonomy): Eukaryota > Metazoa > Chordata > Mammalia > Chiroptera > Vespertilionidae > Myotis > Myotis brandtii. Next base: position 1,388,052 of record NW_005359352.1, on the reverse strand, counting down.
CTTTAAGCAGATGCCAAGAGCAAACAAGAGCCAAGATAATTAAGAATCATATCTTGTTAAGCTTATCATGTATAGATGGCATGTCTGAACACAATTACATGTTAAAAATATGTTTATAAATGTTAATCTGAAAATTATGACTAAACAACTGAAACGATGTCCCTCTTAAAATTCCTCTTAAAGGAAACATTCTCTCATAAGTTCTAAAACACTGACATACTAAACGGTGGTGAGTATTTTAACAATATTTCAGAATTTTAAACTCTAAAATAAACTAGAGATGATGACTAAGGATATTCTAAAAGAGGCAGATATTATACGGCCTGGGTTTAAACATCCTGAGGGTCATTTAATGACATCCTCAAAACAGCGTTGTGTCACCGCGCCCAAGCTCCCCGGGGTCTGTCACCGATAACAGTCCCCGCCGAGGGCGAGGGGAGCAGCGCCCGCCCGTACCATGTCGCGGTGCTCCAGGTTCCCCCCGCACTTCAGCAGCTCCTCCACCACGTGCAGGTGCCCTTCTTTGGAGGCCGATATAAGCGCTGTCCAGTTGTCCTTGAACACAAGACACTATGTTACCGTTTCAAAACCAAAAATAACATTCAAAATGAGGAAAAAGCAGCCTGAAGACATGTGACTGTGTGACCAAAGGATCATGCCCGACTGCCATTTACCGCTCGGCTCTAACGTAACCCTGACCCTCAGCCGGGGGGAAGGATCTGTCTGCCTGTATTATTACCATGCGCAGAAGTGGTTCCACAACTGCTTGGTCAGTCTTTTCCCCAGACTTCTAATCACACCCCAGGCTTTCTAAAAAGGAGAGAAGATGACTAGCAAAACCTCAGAGCTAATCCTGTGCTAGCAGCCATCGCGCTAAATGAAATTAAAGACCGTAATGAGACTTAAGAACACACTCGCAGGCGGGCAAACTAAAGTGATCCCAGGATGAGTTTAGAAACGATGTGATAAAGAAATCACTTATTCTCCTTTATTTTCTTAAGTAAATTCTACAAGTATCCTATCCTAACTTTTATTCATGAGTGTAATTTAATTCAAATGACCACTCAATAAAAATCATCAATTGAAAATAATCAATTAAAAAAAACAACACACAGGTGTAACCCTAGCCAGTTTGCGTCAGTGGATAGAGCGTCAGCCTGCGGACTGAAAGGTCCTGGGTTTGATTCCGGTCAAGGGCACATGCTCAGGTTGTAGGCTCCATCCCCACTGTGGGGCGTGCAGGAGGCAGCCAATCCATGATTCTCTCTCATCACTGATGTTTCTCTCTCTCTCTCCCTCTCCCTTCTTCTCTGAAATCAATAAAAATATAAAATAAAATGAAAAAAACAGATGCAGGTGTGTAAGTAACCCTAAAAAATAATTCCTGGGAAACAGCAAGAGAATTGAGAGCCTCCCGGAACAGTGATCGACCGCGCAGAAGTGGAGTCAGAAGGCACTGCATCTTCCTGGCTGTGGCCATGTAATGACACTGACAACAACAGACAGCATTAGGCGGCGTAACTGGTAACATGACTCATCCATGGGTATGTTCTAGGCAGGCATTTGATTTCATGTGTGCGCTCCCTAGTCACAGTGCCATCTACATATAACAACATGAAGAGCTGAGAACTTTCATTCAAAGTAAAAACTTCTCTCCCTTTTTAAAAAGTAACTTAGCATATTACTAGGCAAAGTTGATATGTAACTGATAGTATAATTGGTCACCCATTAGTTTAGAATCATTTCATCAAACAAACGGCCAAGTTAAGGAAAAGAAAGAGAAGCCCATGAGCGCCTTCTTTCAGGAGGTACCAAGTCTTCCAGGTTGCAGTTGGCTCCATTCTTGATCAGCTCCTTCACGATCTCCAGGTTGCCCTGCTCGGCGGCTATCATCAGCGGGGTCTGGCCGCACTGGGGACAGAAAGGACACGATCAGGTCAAGTGCTGTGCTTGACCGAGACGCCGTTAGCACCACGCTCTCTTTTCCACAGCGAGACGGCAAGCACTGCTTACAGGGTTTCTTTAATTTAGAGACACCTTTGAAATCTTAAGTTTTCAATTTACTAACAATGTAAAAGTCAAAGAGAGAACAAAACCTTTTTTTACCACAGCATGACTAACCTGTTATCAGCACTGCAATTTCATTCAAAATCTATCAATACCATTAGCACCAGGCTCTGAAAGTAATCACCACAATGTAACAACAACCTTAGGGTACCAATGGGAAACAAATTCTCTCTACAATAGTTACATTATGATACATGTACTATCAGGACTAAAGGGAGAAAGGTTTGCACATATACACATACATGTATATGTGAAAACTAAACTAACTTATGATCTTACCCACTGGCAAAAAAATTATACTACATGAAAAATACAGTTTCAAGAAACAAAATTATTTTTATTATTATGTTTTATAAAACAAGTACATACTTTGCTTAAAAAAATTCATACAAAAAATCTATTAGCCCATAAAATGTTGCAGCTGTTCATGATGAAATAAGATCAACATTTTATTTATATCCCCCAGTCTATTGTTGACTAGAAATATCTACTATAATGAAATGGTAAATGTATACTTCCCTGTCTTATTAAACAGAACAAATGACTATTTAACTCTCTCTTAAAGATACAGGGTCTTTAAAATCCCAAGGTGTGTGGCATGGACACCTCAGAAAGGTAATTGGGGCTCCATTAAAGGAAATATTTCAAAGTCTTAATTTTGTTTGGCTAATCTATGTATAGAAGCTCTCTGGAGCATCCTAGAAGCACGTTAGATTTTAGTAATCAAACTTCCTGAATATTGATTATTCCATCTGCAAAAAAGGCAATCATAAATCTAAATTCAATACATAATAATTTATGTAAGTTCAAATGCATTCCAAAAATATGGAATTGGAAGTACATTAACTGTAAGAAATTGTCCTTATTTTAAGTCAGTATCACCAAGGGAGTGATACTTTCTTACTCACTCACCTCGACCCGTGCACACTGCCTGCACACGGGGCACCACGCACGCTGCCTGCACACGGGGCACCACGCACACTGCCTGCACACGGAGCACCACACACGCTGCCTGCACACGGAGCACCACACACGCTGCCTGCACACGGGGCACCGCACACGCTGCCTGCACACGGAGCATCACACACGCTGCCTGCACACGGGGCACCGCACACGCTGCCTGCACACGGAGCATCACACACGCTGCCTGCACACGGGGCACCGCACACGCTGCCTGCACACGGAGCATCACACACGCTGCCTGCACACGGGGCACCGCACACGCTGCCTGCACACGGAGCATCACACACGCTGCCTGCACACGGGGCACCGCACACGCTGCCTGCACACGGAGCATCACACACGCTGCCTGCACACGGGGCACCGCACACGCTGCCTGCACACGGAGCATCACACACGCTGCCTGCACACGGGGCACCGCACACGCTGCCTGCACACGGAGCATCACACACGCTGCCTGCACACGGGGCACCGCACACGCTGCCTGCACACGGAGCATCACACACGCTGCCTGCACACGGGGCACCGCACACGCTGCCTGCACACGGAGCATCACACACGCTGCCTGCACACGGGGCATCACACACGCTGCCTGCACACGGGGCACCACGCATCCCTGTGAGGAGGAGCAGCGCCGCCCGGTCTCACCTCGTTTCTCTCGTCCACGTCTTTGCATTTCTCCAGAAGCGCCTTCAGGGCCGGGATGTTTTCCTCCTCCACATAATTGATCACACTCTGTGATATCAGAACCGACATGTTTGCAGAGGCTGCGGTTACCTTTATCCCAATACCTGTGGAAAGCAGAGATAAAATACACAGGGTTGCCCTAGCTGGTTTGGCTCAGTGGATAGAGCGTCGACCTGCAGACTAAAGAGTCCCAGGTTTGATTCCAGTCAAGGGCACATGCCCGGGTTGTGGGCTCGATCCCCAGTGGGGGCCATGCAGGAGGCAGCCGATCCATGATTATCTCTCATCATTGATGTTTCTCTCTCTCTCTCTCCCTCTTCCTTCCTGACATTAATAAAAATAAAATAAATAAAATATACAGGGTTTGTGATTAGAAAAACAGCGCCCCTTAGCTTGTACAGATCACCTCCACTGGGCAGGACTAAAGGCAAAGCGCCCCAGCTCAGCGGGCGAAACGCCCGCTCCTGTCTTTCCCAGGCTCACACTCCCCTCAACCTAACTCATCCAACTCCCACCCCATCTTCCCCATGAAAGAGAGTGCTCCCTTGCTCCCCCGCTGTCTTCCCGCCTCAGTAAAGGCAGCTCCAGCTCCTCCTTCTAAGGCCAAAGCCTCCCTACGACTCACCTCACCCTCTCACTCTGCAGCCCATCTCTGAGCAACGCTCTGGGCTCTGCCTAGCAATCAGATTCACCTGATTACCCCTCACCACCCCACACCCCGCCTGTCCCGCTGCCAGCACCTCGACCCACATCCCCTGCTCTTCCTACTTCCGTTCTGCCTGAAGCCTATCCCACAGGCAACCAGGGGATGGAGAGCGAAGCTGCCCAGAGCTCCTGAAGGAAGCCATCGCCTGCACCAGGACCGCCGAGGCCTTGTGAAGCAGAGGCCTGGCCCTTCGCTCAGAGACTCTGCACAGGTCTGGGCGAGGCCCCTGGGTCTGTGTCCAGCTCCCTGCGATGCTGCTGCGGAGCCGCTGCCTGCAGAACCACCTTGAGCAGCACCGAGTCAGATGACACCTTCCTTGCTCCCCGCCCTCCAGCGGCTCCTCTGAGCAACAAGGTGGACTGGCATGTGTACTCCGGCCCAAGTGGCATGGAGGTCCACCTCTGACCTCATCCCCTACCACCCCTCGCCCATCTCACTTGAGCGGACGGCACTGCGCCCCTCAGGCCTCTGCACTAACCAGGCCCCCAAGGCCGCCCCTCAGCCTCCAGTCACCTCACCAGGACCGGCTGCCCATGTCACTTACCCACAGCGGCCCCGGCCCACTCCGTGTTCTCCGTGGCACTTATCACCATCACAGATACAGCACGTGCGTGCTTACTGCCCACCCACCACAACCAGAATGTCAGTCCCAAAGTGTAGGAACTTGGTTTTATTCAACTGGACATTCAAATGCAAATAAATAAACAAACCTCAGCTCACTCATACCATGCACTAAATACACACACTAACACAAAGCTGACCTAAAGGTCATATCAAAAGCACAAACTTCCAGAAGAAAACAGACTATTTTGGGTAAGCAAAGATGTTTTTCGATATAACATTAAAAGCATTGTTTTTTTAAAAAGAAAACTGATAAAGTGGAGTTCACCAAAATTAAAACCTTTGCTTTGCCAGGAGGATAAAATTGTTTGGGCCTGGCGACGACGTTTGTTCTCCCCGCCCACTCCTGGACGGTGTCTGCGCCTGGCTCCCAGCCTGGCCCTGCACCGCCCTTCACAGCACACGGCTTCTTTCCTGAGGTTCACACGTGGACAGGAATCATGCCGACAGGACAGACGACAGACCCGGAGCCTCACTCACACCTGATTTAGATGATGGAAACTAGAACTTTTAAGCTGAAGTTCGAAAGGATTTTGGGGGCTGAGCTGATCCTGCAATGCGCTGAGACTTTGGGGGGCCCTGGGATGGGGTGAATGTGGTGTGCATGTGGGACGGAAGCCTATCTTTGGGGCCAGAGGACAGAAACTGCTGACTGCATGATTCCATCTAATGACATTCTTGAGAGGGAACATGAGACAGACAAAAACAGATCAGAAGCCGTCAGGCTTAAAGGTGGGGAAGGCAATGACTACAAGTGGGTCTAAGAGAATTTGGGGAGTAGATTGTCGTATATCCTCACTGTGGTGGTAATTACACAATTATATGGCTTTGCCAAAATTCAAAGTTTAACACTAAAAAGTGAATTATATTACATTATATGTAAAGTATACCTGAATGATACCTTACTTTTAAATAACCATCAAAAAAGGTTATGTTATTTGATCCTGTAACTTTATTCTAAGAATCAATTCTAGAAACACAAGAAACATGGAGAAAGATTTTAAATACAACACAATTTTAGTCATGAGTACAAAAAAACTTAGAGATGGGGATTCCACAAATTATGCTACATCCACACAGTGGAAAAATATACAGTCATCAAATGGTTCCAAAATATGTACTGACAGAAAAATGCTTGTGATGTATATTAACTGGGAGAAAAAATAACCTAGAAAACTATCTACACAGCATCTCAACTTTATAAATTTGCATTTTCAAAAATTACATTTTTTAAATACAGAAATGACATCAATGTAATTTTTATTTTCTTTAGAACCTTTAATTCCTAAATTTCTATATTGTGGTCCTTTTATAATTGGAAACCAGTAAGAGATTTTGTTAACAGTCATCACCAACACCCAACACCTTCATTTATTCCCACTTCTTACAGGATCGAGTCTAACCTCAGGCAGGCATCCAGGGTCTGGCTCTACCTACCCCTCCCTTTTACCACCTCCACCACCACCATCCCCCCCCACCCCCCGCTGCCCCCCTCCTCTGCCGTGGCCAGGTGTGCTCCCCTCCCTTGAACACCACGCTCGCACACACAGCACCTCCGCTCTCCAGGACCCAGCAGTTGCCATTTCTCTCCAATTTACCTCCCGTGCCCACATCAGCCGACCAGACTCTCGGTGCCTTGGTGCTGGGTCTTCCATCTACACTGAGTTAAGGCTCCTAACAGTGCAGGACGCAAACTTCAACCGGCTTAAGCGAAACGAAGCGCGCAGGGCAGTGGTTTATTTCCTAACCACGCTGTGGCAAAGGCGGGGGCCCTGGACCTCAAATGCCAGCAGAATTCTCATTCTCTACTGGCTTAACCTACTTTCATTACAGACCAATGGCTGCCAACAGCTATCTAGCCCCAAGCCAATAGCCTCTAAAACCAGAGAAAGTGTGGATTTGCTCCCAAACCCGAAAGCCCCAGAAAAGGGCTCTGACTACTCAGATGGAGTCAGGTGCCAGCCCGGGACTAACCCACTGCAGTCACAGTCATAGTCACAGGCTGGGAGGGCATCGCAGGTCACAGTGTGGGCACTGCTTCCGGGAAAGAGGACCTGCTGTGGCCTAGGCACCTGTCCCAAGTGTCTCCCAGCTGTGCCTCCTCCCTCCGTCCTTCCCCTCCAATGCAGCTGCCACGCTGAGGCCGGAGGAATCTTCAAACCTTCGCTAGCCCCAGGGTTCACGCTGGGAGCACAGAAGATGGCTGCATTGCTCACAAGGAATTCAAGGGACGGAACCTGTACAGACTCCACGATTCCTCAGAAAGGCCTCGCTCCGTGCAGAGCAGCGAGGGCTCTTGAGCTCAGGTCTTGATGAATGTGGGGGGCACGCAGCTCCCTCACCGTCTGGCCCGTCTCACCTCCCTCCACCTCATCTTCTCCCGCCCCAAGCCCATCCCTCCCCCCTCCACCCAAACCTGCTCCCTCCTCACAGCCACACGTCCACACATCCAGCTCCAGCCACAACACCTCCCCGCCCTTTCTTCTGTCCAGGCCTTTGCTTACTGCCCCTCCTCCTAGGTGCCCGCCTCCAATACAGGCTGGACTGGACAGCAGGACCCCTGAGGCCGCTCCACCCGCACCTGCTCCCGGAGCCTGCGGTGACGCGCTCACTCTACACCACGGGGCCAGCGCCCTGCTCGGGACGCCTCCACGCCGTGCACACCTAAGCTCACCCACACCCTCCCTCCATCCCCCTCATCCACGTCCACATCTCCCCTCGACAACACCGCCCCGAGGCAGGAGCCACCTCACATCTGGCACGATGCCCACCACCAGGGGCCAAGGAGGAGAAAAGCGGCCCCAACGGAAGGTCAGACCGCGACGTCGGGACAAACACAAGCCACTTGGAAACGCCATCTGAACACAAACAGGAGCCCTGGCCAACCTGCACCTCAACCTTCTTCAAAAGCCTCCTCGCCCCGCACAGAGCACAGACCCCACACACCGGGCCGCGGCCTGGTCCGGCCCCGGACCTCACCCCTTCCCGATGGGCCACCTGGGGCTGGATTCTGGGACAGAGCACAGACCCCCACCCCGGGCCCGCGGCCTGGGTCCCACCCCGGACCTCACCCCTTCCCGCTGGGCCACCTGGGGCTGGATTCTCGCCGCTGTCCAGGGCTCAGCGTCTTTAAATAACTGCACAGTCAGGTGAAAGGGGGTTGAAACTGTGCCCAACACACAGGGCCCAGGGGCCGCT